>NC_048595.1:461244540-461609540 GCF_003668045.3 Cricetulus griseus | reverse complement strand
AATCAACTTCTAAATGAACCCAAAAGTCAAGTGGACCAATTCATAATTGTTGGGTTCTGTCCTTTAGAAAAGTGCTGAGCACATGTTAAGTATGGATGGACTGGGTTCTCAGGTTTACAAAGAGACCCACAATGATCCTGCCAGAAGTCATAGCTGTGGAATCTGGAGCCAAACATTGTCATCTGCCTGTGCTGTTTTAAGGTGATTTAGCATCTGCATTTCAGTTGAGATAATTAATTATCAAATGTAGTGAGTCTGAAATATGTACCTATTGCATTTACAATGGATGTGGTAGAATGCTCCTATAATGCCAGCAATTCAGAGCTGAAGCTGGGAGTTCAAGGTCAGCTTGGGTTCCAGTGTGAAATCCTATCTCAAAACAACAACAGTAATTGGACTATGGATCCATTGGTAAAGTGCTTGCTTTCAATTTGGATCTCCAGCACCCTAGTAAAAAGCCAGGCATAGCTGTAATCTCAGCTAGGAAAAGGTAGGGAGACAGGAGGATCGTTAGGGATTGCTGGCCAGCTCATCTAGCTGAATCAGGAACCTCAAGATTCATTGAGACCCTTACTCAAAAATAAAGTGAAGAGTAATTGAGAAAAAACATGGGCCTAACTCCTAACCTCCACATTCACACACAAACACATATACCATATGTGTGTGTCTAGAAGTGTATATGCAATTATAGCATTAGTTATTTAACTAATGGAATATAGCACTTTGTTAAAAATAAAGCAAATATTTTTTCTTTATATTGTGTTGAGAATTTATACCACTTCTTATAATCAAAATAACAAAATAAACAAAGTAAACACAGTGGCTCAGGCCTGTAACCCCTGCACTTTGTAGGTGGAAGCTGGGTGTGAGGGAATGAGAATTCAAGTTCATCTTGGCCTACATTCGAATTCAAGGAAACTCTGGCTCAAAAAAGTATCAAACAATACAACAATATTTATTTGTGCAATGACTACACATCTATTTAATCCCAGCATTGTAGAAGCAGAGGCTGCTCAATCTCTGAGTCTGAGGCCAACATTGTAAGAACAAGACACCTGGATGACCCTGACCCCGCCCCTAACAACAGGGCACTCACCCGCCATGCATTGCAACCTGTGAGGTGCAAAACCCCAGTGCGCATACATTCCATTTAAAAGGTCCTGCCACCCATCCCTCGCTCTCTTCTTCTTTTAGCTCCTCTTGGGTTGGCTGAATACCCATCCCCCTCTCCCCCCCTTTCTGGTAAATAAACTCCATGTGGGTTGTTTATCCGTTGTTCCTTTCTTTATATCAGCAGCTGCAGCTTAAACAAAAGAATAACAAACATGGTATACATTGGGAGAACAAGGCTACCTATTGAGACTGTCAAAAAACAAAAACACAACAACAACAAGAGCAACAAAACACAAACTCACCCACATTTGTGTAAGTTAGATAAGATTGTTGCTGGTGATGTGCCTGGCCTGCCCTCTAGTGGTTCATTCTAAGTACTACCAAATTTTAAACAGTCTTAACCCCAAAATATCTGTTTAATAGGATTAAGAACTGTGTCATCAAATGGACAGAACAAGGTTAAATCTGACACAGATGAAAGTCACATCAGAGAAAAGTAAGTGAGAAACCTTCCAGAATTTAATGGCAACCTCTTTGGGGAGAGCTGCAATATCAATGGTAAATATACAGTATTCCAATTTTTGTTAAGTGGGGCATGAACAGAAAGAAAACAGTGTAAACGTCATATATGATGTGGTCACTATATTATTACTGATATAGCTGCTGTTTTATTAGTGTATGGAAAAGATATTTTAAATGTTGGTTAGTGTAGCTTCAATATAAGAGATATGCATAAAATAGGAAAATATCCCTTTTGTGGGAAATTAAGGCAATGTGCAATATTATGCAGACTTAATTTCATTAAAATATGCAGTTGTGTCAGGCAGTGGTGGCGAAATGCCTTTTATCATAGCACTCAGGAGGCAGAGGCAGGTAGATCTCTGTGAGTTCGCGGGCAGCCTGGTCTACAGAGGAAGTTCCACGATGGTCAGGGGTACACAAAGGAACTCTGTCTTGAAAAATAAAAAAAAAAGATGCAGTTGTTTTGATATATCTTGTCTTGATAAAATTTAAAGTGTTTGGGATATTTATAACTAATGTACATAAAATTAGATCTAAAAGAGAGGTCATTATCTCAGAAAAATGTAACTGCAGAACTTATGATAGTTTTTGTAAGAAGTATGAGATTACTCCAGCACATCTACAATCCCAGCACACCAGAGATGGAGGCAGGAATGCTGAAAATTTTGGACACAGAAAATCTTCCTGGCATATTTTAAGTCTTATGGTAGACATACTTACTTTTGCTAAGAAAATACAATTAAGTTTAGACCCTATAGTTCTATGATCACTGTTATTCATTGGCTTGGCTTTCCAAGTACTTCATCAGGTGATATTACCATTGTTGTGCTTATTAGGACAGGGTCTTGCTATGTGGCCCAGGTGAACATGGAACTTTCAACTATATTCTCCCAGTGTCTATGTTCATCAAGCTGGACATGGTAGTACACAGTTTACTGTCAAGAAGAAGATAAACAAAATAGACTACATAGGGATTATTTGTTTATGCTTTTTATTTTGTTTTGTTTTTTGGTTTTGTTTTGTTTTTGTTTTTGAGACAGGGTTTATCTGTATTATTTTGGAGGCTGGACCTTGTCCTGGACCATACTCTGTAGACCAGGCTGACCTTGAACTCACAGAGATCCGCCTGCCTCTGCCTCTCGAAAGGTATGTGCCACCAACACCCATCTGTTTATGCTTCTTTATAGGCCAGACATTTTAGTGTGAATTAGCTAAAGTCATAAAGAGAAACTGAAAGAAAAGTGCTCTGGAGCCCCATGTGTTTTCAGTTGCTATGCTTCAAGGAAGGCATTAAAGCTGATTGATTTATCTTTCATAGGAACACTGGACCATGAAGTCACCACTCTTGATGCTTTCTGTGTATCTGCTATGGTTGAAATACTGTCACAGTGCACCTACTTGGAAGGACACAGCTGCTACAGATGGAAACCTGAATAGTATGCTTTCCTTATCTACCCTGTTTGCATGTTTGCCTGTCCTACTGGTATTTATAGGGACTTGTAATCCTATAAACTAACCATATAAACTATCCCTAACCCTGTATTCATTACATGTTCTCCAAACAGTTAAGCAAAGTACTCATGATGTAAAAATATCTGGATTAAAAAATAGAAAATTACAGTAAGTCTACATGAGCCAGCATTCACATATCCAGATGTTTGCAATGATGCAGATAAGTCTTGCAAACTTTCTGCCTGCATTTTCTTTTGTATTATCCAGATGTTTGAGGTCCTCTTCTCATATCTTTAATGAACAGCAAAAATACTTCCATAGCATATAAGAATTTTAAACCATCAGAGTAGTGTCTGTAATTATTAATATTTAGTCAAGGTGTGGGTTGTCATGACAGTGAATCTGGTTCTGTGCCCATTAACTTTGGACTTTTGGCTGGTGATAAAAATTTGGGGCATTTACCATTTAGCAAAATAAATTAGCTAAAATGGAGTTAATTTGGAGTCTGTAATTAAATTCAGAGGTAAGAATAGCCTCATCAGGATTCCACATTAGCTAAAGAGAAGACAGACTGACAGTGAATTTATACCCACAAAGGAACAGTTAATGGTACAAGAGACTTCTATTAAGTTATTATGTATGTGTTTTATGACACACATTCTTAGTCTGATGGCTTCTTGAAAGGTATTTAAAACTGGAATAGAGAAATTGTTCACCATGTATGAAGTCTTCTGGTAAGTATCTCATATAAACTGTAAATAAAATTCAGATTTTCTCTAATACAAACATACCTGAGTCTCCAGGGAAAGAAAACAAGTAGATAAAGCAAAACAGGGCTTGTAGAAAATGACAAGACTGAGATCAAATAAGCTTGTATTTGTTCTGAGTTCCCATGTGAGAAACGGAAGGCAGATCAGAGTGGCAGTTGACAGCGAATTGGTCATGGAGTGCTTTAGATAGAAAGGCTGTACAAGAACAATCATGTAGCTATTTAGAGGGCACCAAAAGCTGTTAAATTTACTGTTTTCTAATCTGACCAAGTTAAAAGAAACCCCAAACATGTCTTCTAGGTCTTCTAGAGGTGGAAGAGACAGATATGAAGAAAGCTTTGATTGGCATTAAGCAGATGAAAATCATAATGGAAAGGAGAGAGGAGGAGCATTCAAAATTGATGAAAACCCTGAAGAAATGCAAAGAAGAAAAGCAGGTACCAACACTGAAACTATCTGTTCTTAAGCACATCTGGGGTATAAAAATTGCAACAGTAAATATGTTCAATTAATGAATGACTTCTCTCTGTATGTCACATTTTCTGGAAAGCAGTTTAGATTGGAGAAGCTTTATATTTTCTTGTCTAATCATCTTCCACCAGGCCTTGAACACAAGGATTTGAATACTGACACCTAGGTAAGAAGGCTGCTTTCTCAAAATGCTTCACTTTTAGTCTCATTTAAGGTACTCAGTCAAAAGTGTTTGGACAGAAAAAGGGGGGGTTGAGAGGTTTTGACTAGGTCATTGTTTTCTAGCACCCATTACTGAAATAAATAAGTAAATAAATAAATAAATAAGTGCCACTCAAATATATTTAGGGTAAAGATGGTCAAGAATTACACTTTTCTTTTATAGATTTTTATTTACTTACTTATTTTGAGTCAGAGCCTCATATAACCAAGGCTGTAGCTGAGGCTGGCCTTGAACTCCAGACCCTTCCACTTCCTAAGTGCTGGAATTATGTGTGTGTATCATAATACCCAACTTTGAACTTTACATTTTGAGTAGTCTCCTGGCTGTTTGAAAATATCATTGGATTTTCCAGATCTGATTAGATAACCAGTCTTACCCTATCACATGTCCAATAATGAGCTTATATTGAAGGACTGTGAGTCTGCCCTACTTCTTGACCACTGTACTTAAATGACCCATGGGCTTTACCTCCCTAGATTTTTTTTCCCCAATAATCTTTTAAACTCCCCTACCTTTCACTTTTTTTAAAGAGTTACTTTAATTGCAGTTCAGCAAAATGGCTCATCGGGTAAAAGCATCAGGCTTGCCACCAAGCCTGATGACCCGAGTTCAATCCTTGGAGCCCACCCAGTGAAAAGAGAGAATGGACTTTCACAAGCTATCCTCTAACCTCCACATGCACACTATGGCAACCTGTACCACATACACACACAAATGTACATGCACATGCACACACAAGTAAATAAATTAATATTAAAAAATTTACTTAGTTTAGTGGCAACCATACAAAAATTCATTAGTTCACTGGAGCCCTCTGAGAAGGTACCTCATTATTATAATAGAAAGGCAAGTACACAGAGAACTAGGAGAGTCCTGGCAAGTACCTATAAAATGAAAAGATACCTTCTCCTCAGGTCCTCATACAGTTGGCAGGTGGACTGTCTGACAGCATTCCGACAGACACTAGAGTATATTAAATAGCACACTGGCCTGGCCCATGTTTTCCTCTTATTGTTAGCATTGTCAGTGGTTTTAACAGGGTCCTCTACTACTGAGCTCCATCCCAGCCTCATTTTATTTTTCTATTTTTAGTTTTTGAGGTGCTGGAAATGGAACACATGCTGGGCTCTACCACTGAGCCATATTCCACAGTCAATTTTTAAAAAAACAAACAACTTTGCATATGGTTATAGTTCAAATATGCATTTTTCCAATAGAGAATAAATGTTTTATTCAAATGTCTTAGGAAGATGTGAAAAATTATTCCTGAGATAGTGTATAAAGCTCAATAAATGTTGACAATAGTAGACACTACATACTTCATAGTCTAATAATATTAGCAATACAACCCTCAAAACGAATATTTTCTAACTGTTATATTTGAACATTACCCTTAATCAAAACAGAAATAAGAACTTTAATAGAATAATTTGGAAAATCTGGGTAGGTGGCTTATGCCTGTAATCCTAGTATTCAGAGTCTGAAGCAGGAGGATTGCTACAATTCCAAGGCCAACTACATATCAAGTTCCAGGTCAGTCTGGGCTACAGAAGTGGGATCCTGTCTGAAAGCAAAAATAAATAAATAGATAACACAAGAACTTCAGAAAATATTTTAAATGTTAATGTTGATACCTTTTGTTTGTAAAGAAATACTGTAATTCTAGAAAAATATGTTTATGTGAAACTGGTCATCTTACTTTTCCTTTTTTAAATTTTTTAACTAACTAAATGTTTTTTATTAAGTAAAAAGTACAAACGGGGGATGGAGAGATAGCACTGTTGGTAAAGTGCCTGTTGCACAGACATGGAGATCTGAGTTCAGAGCACCAGCATAAAAGTATAGTCACATGTGACTGAAAACATAGCACTAGAGGAAGACCACTAACATGGACTACTGGACTCCATACATGTGCATGTATACAAATAACACACATACACATGCATAATTAAGAAAAAATACCAGTGGAGTTCCAATGCAAACTGTATCTTTACCTATGTTCTTATAAAGTTGGAGCAAATGAATTCCACACAGTTTCTAGAATCTTATCATTCTCAAGCATTGTGATCTCTGGGCATCAATCAAACCTTGAGGGCAGAATCTGCCAAGCTGACCCAAAAGCTGTATAATGGTCACTTACCAGGCAGCAAGGAGATGACCCAGATGGCAGCTGCAAGCCCTCCACCCCCCTTTCGGCAGCAATCAGAAGATGGTGAGGAAATTTAAAGTAATTCTTCATTAGGACAATGTGGAAGGCCCCTGCTGGTTCTTCCCTGTATGGCTTATGCTCTGGACATCTGGGAATAGTGACACTAAATGTCATTAGTACAAAACACATCATCTCATGGAATCATGAGACTATCTGGGTCAACCACACTTTGATTTTTGTAGCTAAGAAAGCTGATATTGAAATTATTAATTAACATGTTGCTCCAACACTAGCATGAATGAACCTTGGTGAGTCAACCAGACATGAGCATGTGGGACCCGATGACTTGCTGTTTTTCTTATTTTCTTAAGCCACCTATGAGCTAAGGCTGCAATATGAAGAAAAAATAACCACTAGAGGACCAAGGAAGCAAATGTGGGTTTCAGGGATAGTCTGAAAAATCCCAGAAAGTAGTAGAAGTTTTATTCCTAAAATTTTATTTATTGCATAAAATTCATTGCATTAGACTCTAAGTTTGGGTACTCAAAAAGCAAACTTGAAAAAAGGATGAATATCTTAAATTTGGGCAGTGGTGGTACACACCTTTACTCCCAGCTAGTAGGAGGCAGAGGCAAACAGAGCTCTGTGAGATTAGTGAACAAACCCTGTATTAAAAGAGCAATAGAGGAAGACAACCAACTTCAACCTCTAGCCTCCACACATACATATGCACACACATAAACGCAGAAACTTGCATACACCACACACACACACACACACACACACACACACACACACACACACACACACAAACACGACTTGGACAATATACATAATGCCAGCATGTAGGAGTCTGAGGCAGGAGGATCAGGGCCAGCATGTAATACATATTGACATCATGAGTTTCAGAAAACAAACTAAGATCTATAATAAAATGGTTTTAAGAACAAAACCTTCTCCCATCTGTTTTTCACTTGAGAGCTGCCTTGACTCTGTGGCCTGGTACAGCCCTCATTCTCTTGAACTCCATCTCAGGCACCAAGTTTGTGTGTACAGTGACACCAGGGGTAAAATCAGGGCTACAAGAACAAAGGACTTCCCTCTCCCCCCCCTCCCCAGAGCTGTGGGGACATCAAGGGCAGAACTGAGATAGTTGTCATCGAAGCTGGCTCCTTACCAACATTAACAGGCCATAGCTAAGTACAGCAAGGACCACAAGAGGGCGCATTTAGAATACAGACAAGAAAGTAGCCAATCACAGTAAATCAATGTTCATATTCAAGAATTGTGCTTTCTTGAAATATCTAAACACATAAAATGAATTAAGGAAGATTTAAAAATATCAGTTTTCAAAGCCTTAAAGCCCAACTTCCATATCCCTCACAGGCTAACAATGCAGATAGAGAAGTCAAAAGGTAATTACCATGGTTCCCCATAGGGATGATGTCTTTGCCGTTGGCTCTTCTACATTTAATGCAATGACCATCATACAATAAATATTGAATAAATGCTTAGTGAACAAGTGAACGGACAATATTTTCATGTCCTTCAATAAAGGCTCATTCAGAAGACTCTTTACCAAACAGAAATCAGCAGCAGCAAGGACCATGAATATGAAAAGACTGAAACCATTTAGGATGTCTTAAACTTAATTTCATTGATACCAGGTCTCATGTATCAAAGGATGGTCTTGAACTCACTAAGAAGCCAAAGATAACCTCTACTTCTTACACCTTCTGAGAGCTGAGATTATAGTTGTATGCCACTGTGTCTGTTTAGGTGGTACTAGGGACTGAAACCAGGGCATTGTAAATATAAGACAAGCACTCTATCTGAGCTAGTTTGGTAACCACTGATGCCAATATACACTTAAAAAGGGGACACCAACTAAGGTATACATAGACTCAGGAAATGGAAATGAGACCTGTACTTGGACATTTTAATCAGGAGGCCCTGAAACTCATGAATGAAGTACAAGAACATTTGGAAGAAGAAGAAAAGTTATGCCA
This sequence comes from Cricetulus griseus, assembly GCF_003668045.3. Classification (NCBI taxonomy): domain Eukaryota; kingdom Metazoa; phylum Chordata; class Mammalia; order Rodentia; family Cricetidae; genus Cricetulus; species Cricetulus griseus. The sequence continues at coordinate 461,600,831 of NC_048595.1, read as the reverse complement.
AGCATCTTTTGTGGATTCCTGGGATGGATGCAGGCCATGTCTGGAAAGAAACTGCATGAGATTTTACACAGCTTGCCAACCTGGCTGGTCCTCTATGAAAAATAGGGTAAGAGGAAATGAGAGCTCACCATTACAGGGTTCTTAGGACATCCAGGCCATTTTGATTTTTAAATTGTTAATTTTCAAAATAGAAATGGTTGCTGCTGGCATTTTATGATATATATATATTATATATATATATATATATATATATAACCTGTGTGTGCACAATTTATAGTTTAGAGTAACCATCAGTGTTTAGTCCCCTTAGAATTACACTTCGTAACTCCTTTAGAAGAGATCTGACTTTGCATTGTATTCACTGTTGGTTGACATGTTCCAAGTAGACAGTAAAACATTTGATGGCAAGGATCATATCTAATGTGTCTTCCTTTGAGGAGGCATCAAATAAACATGTCTAACTGCATTTTCAATTTTATTATTACAGTCTTTGATTTCAATCTTCTTTAATATTTAATCCTAGAAATCATGTATTTTTAACCTCTTTCTCTCTCCTTCCCTTCTTCCACACCACTCTTTTAAGTCTACAGGCAGCCCAGGCTGTCTTCAAATTCAGTATGTAGCCACATATGACCCTTAACTCCTGATTTTCATGATTTCAAACCCTAAGTGCTAGGTTACAAACCCTATGTATGCCATAACACTTAGGTTCATTGATCCCTCCCTCTCTCCCCTGATTTGCACTACAAATTCTCCTCTGGAGATGTATCCTAGATTTAACTTGAATCCATGATGCCCCCACTTTAGTCTCCCAAATGTTAGGATTACAGATGTGCAACATCATATTAAAAAACATTTAATGTGTTTTTCCTAAGTATTTGAGTACAAATGTGAATACCTTCAGGTCTCCTTTTGCCCTATCCATGTGTGGCCTGCAGGACTGGCATGTTTTCTTTTTATTGCCCTTTGGCTATCTTCTAGGCAGAGGAATTCACAGAGAGCTGTGACCCACATAGCTCTGCCCCAGTAAAGTCTTTGATTGGCCTGGATTTTCCTTCCCACTTGAAGAAATGAGCCATGTATGAAATGGAATGGAATTTTACTCTATGTAGTAATTATAGTTTACTTCTGGCCTGGCAGTGCCACACTCAATTACAAAAGAGCAACCACCAGGATCAGGAATATGCCAAGCTAATTTGATGACACTGGTGATCACATCTGCTCCACTTTTACAGATATGGCCATTCACTGATATGCCAGAATATAATGAGATGATTGCTGGAGACAGGAGATTTGGAGTTCGTTCTAATTTGGGCCAGACATGTAACTTTCTGAACTTTTCTTGTGGCTTGCCTTTTGTAAGTGTTTTCTGAGACTGGGTCTGACTATGTTACTCAGGGCTATTTGAACTCCTTGGCTTTAGTAATGGCCCTTCTACCTCAGACCCTGGAGGAGCTAGAACAATAGGCATGTGCCACCTTGTCTAACTTTCAAGTTTTGTTTCTATGCATGGAATCAGTAAGCAAAAGATGGCAGAGGAGAGTCAGGCAATCCACCCAGATTTCATTCTGGAAATGGCATAGGTCCTATAAAGATTCCTGGATAATTGTTTGAACAGCAGGAAGCTGATACTCCAGAAGCAATATTCCATAGCTGGTGACACTCGACACATTCGAGCATTGTAATGTAAAGACAACTGTGGTCTGCACAGACTTACAAGTCACATAATGTGACTGCTGGACAGTCTTCTTCCATTTAATGTTACTCAAATTTCTGTGATTAGGGTTTCCTTCATTTCTTTGACTACAACAAGCTGGGCATTATCACTGTTAACTAATTTGTGACTAAACAACCTACTATACAACCATACTTAAGCTATATCTGGCATATATGGCTCAGTGAAAACGTGTTCATATTTTTCATTTTTTTCTTCCTATGGATTAGTGATATCAAGAATAGAGTATAAAGACAGTAGCATTCTATTAAATAATCATTAATAATAATAATAATGAGGAGGAGCTAAAAGTTAACAGCATTCTTTATAGTTCCAAGGCAAATTTCACAGTACCCTATAGTCAATGACCTGCCAGATGCTGCCGGAATATCAGGTTATAGCTTATCTACTATATTTTAACCTTTTTAGCACTCAATGGGCAAATTTAAGCCAGGAGTAATTTCAGGTCCCATATTCACAGTTAAAGTTAAAACAAGCTATAAGAATGGTAATAAATTTCTAACCCTAACCCTAACCTTTTCCTAGCATGGACAACTAAATTTAGAATGACCAGTATAAGATGACTTTAAATTTTTCATTCCATGCCCCACTCTACCCCACAGATGGAGCAATTTCTCAGGAAGATGTATGGATTTCTGTTTCCCATCAGTAAAGAAGTGGAGGATCCCCCTGCAGGAAAACAGCTGACAGAGGAAGATTTACAAGTGACACAAATGGAGAACCTGTTCAGCCAGCTGGCTGTGGATGTGAAATCTCTCTTCAACATGAGCTTTTACATTTTCAAACAGATGCAGCAAGAGTTTGACCAGGCTTTTCAATCATACTTCATGTCCAATGTAGATTTAATGGAGCCATCCTTTCCCTCAGTTTTATCCAAAGAACAAACCAAAAAGGAAGAACTTGGGCAAAGGTGGGGCATTCCCAATGTCTTCCAGCTGTTTCATAATTTCAGTCTCTCTATTTATGGGAGAGTCCGAGAAATAATTATGAAGACACTGAATGCAATTGGGGATTCATGGGAACCACACAAAGGTCAGTTACAAAAGATCCCCCCGCCCTTTCTTCTTTTCTCTCTTGTTCCCTTTTTTTTTTTTTTTTTTTTTTTTTGGCTTTTTTTGTGGGCTGTGTTGGTGTGCCTATATGTTCATCTGTTTGCTGGTGAACATGTAGGTATGTGGGCCTATATATAGGTGCACAGGCATTCAGAAGGCAGAGGTCAACCTTAAATATTATTCCTTAGGAGATGTCTATCTTGTCTTGAGATAGGTCTCTCACTGAGACCCAGGCCTCACTGATTTGGCTAGACTGGCTGACCAGCAAATCTCAGGGATCACCATATCTCTACCTACCCAGCACTGGTGTTATAAGCAAATGCTACTATGCCCTGCTTCTTATGGGGCACTGGGGATTGAACTCGGGTCCTTATAGTCACATGTTAGGCACTTTACTGAGTACAGTATCTCTCAAGACCCTTTTTATTTCTCACACTACCTTGGTCAACCTTTTTTTCTTGCTCCCCCTACCCCAACACAGGGTTTTTCTGTGTATCCTGGTTGTCTTGGAACTTGCTTTGTAAGTCAGGCTGGTTTAGAAGTCAGAGATCTGTTCAACTCTACTGGGATCATCCAAGTCTGTTACATCATTTGGGGCAGGACCTAGGCCCTCATGCATGTATCTAGGCTGAGAGAATATCCCTCCATAGGGAATGAGCTCCCAAAGCACATTCGTGCACTAGGGATATAAATACTGGTTCCACTGCCAGAGGCCCCATAGACTGCCCAGGCCCCCCAACTGACAACCACATTCAGGGGGCCTGGTTCAGTCTTATACTGGTTCCCCAGCTGTAAGACTGGGGTCCATGAGCTCCCAATTGCTCAGGTCAGCTGTTTCTGTGGGTTTCCCCAGCATGGTCTTGACCCCTTTGCTCATCACTCCTCCCTCTTTACAACTGGATTCCAGGAGTTCAGCTCAGTGCTTAGCTGTGAATCTCTGCTTCTGCTTTCATCAGCTATTGGTTCTATGATGGCATATAAGGTAGTCCTCAATCTCATTATCAGGGAAGGGCATTTAAGGTAGCATTGCCACTATTGCTTAGATTCTTGGGGTCATCCTTGTGGATTCCTGGGAATTTCCCTAGTGCCAGGTTTCTCATTAAGCCCATAATAGCTCCCTCTATAAAGTTATCTCTTTCCTTGCTCTCCTTCTCTGTTCTTCCCCCAATTTGACTTTCCTGATCCCTCATGTTCTCCTCCCCCCTCCCTTCTCTTTGTCCGACCTCCTTTCCCCTTCCCCTGTGCTCCAAATTTACTCAGGAGATCTTGCCCTTTCCCCTTCTGTGTGGGGGTGGGGGGTATCAGGGGGGTGCCCAGTATTTCTTAAAGTGATAATGTGTAGAACATTTTCAGAATACCTTACAATGAGCTTTACCAAGTATCATCTCACACTTGTAAGACAGAATTTTGTCCTGTCCCATCCTGCATTATAAAATAAACACACAGAGGCTTATATTAATTAGAAACTGTTTGGCCAATGGCTCATGCTTCTTATTGGCTAGCTCTCTATTAATTATCAACCCATTTCTATTAATTTATGTGTCTCCATGTGATCTTTGCTTACCAGAGAATACCAGGGCATCCTATTTTCCCAGTAGTTACATGGGGTCTCCCTCTCGAATGACTCTCTGCATTCCTCTCCCAAAATTCTCCTACTCTGGTAGCCCTACCCATACTTCCTGACTGGCTATATCCTGCCTGTCCATTGGCCAAAACAGCTTTATTCATCAACCAATAAGAGAAACATATTCACAGCATTCAGAAGGACATGCCCCATCTCACACTAATCATACTTGGGAGTTCTAGGGCTGTTTGCTTCTTTGTAAAGCAAAATTTAAAGATGAAAGATTTAAACAGACAAAAACTTTGAAATCACATCTCCCTCCCTTACAAAGCATATGTACACACAGACTCGGCTCAGTTTTTTTAAGTCAGTCTAAATCCTCACCTACTTTGTGAAAGCCATACTATTTACAGGTCAAGTTGAATGTCCTGTGACATCTGAGTCGTCTCTTCATCTGAATCACAAAACAAATGCACAAAAGCTATAGAAAATGCTTACAAAGATCCTCCAAATTACACAAAGAGCAGATTTCAGAAGTAAGAGTGATTGTATGTGCTGGGGGGAGAATGTGAATTCCCCAAATTATCTTTTTTGTTGTTATTTTCTATGGGGTCTTACAGGCTGGCCTGAGACTGGTCCAGGTACACCTCCCAAATGCTGGGATTACAGGTTCACCCCTCACACAGCCTCAACATTGTATGGACGACAAGGCCAAGTTAAAAGCTTCTCTTTTTTTATGGTTGAAATAGAAATAGGCTACTGCCAATGTTCTTCATGTATGTTAGCTGTAACAGGCAGCATGTGAACAAGATTGTCAATGATACCACTATACCAAACAGCTGGCTTCTATCTAGGAAGGGCTTACCTCACACATTTTGGAAATGAAAGCCAGGAAACAAACCATTCCTGTTCCATTGTTCCATGAGCAGAGAATAGCCATCATTACTGGAATTTCTGGGTTCTATTTCAAGGTATGGTGGATTTGTTTTGTAAGTCAAATGTTTTGTCTGGTATTGCATCCTAAGCTTCCAAATAGATCCAATATTCAGGATCAATATCAGATAGTAATACTGCATGTAGTGATACTGGAATGGAATTAAATGTAATTAAATAATCCTTGCCTGGCCTTTTAGGGAGATATCAATTATCTTGGACTAATGTCAGTATGTGTTCATTAGAATGTTGCCCCTCTTTGCATACTGTTAGCAGCCTTGCCTAGCTGCTGCTACATTTAAATGAGAGACACAGTTTTGGAGTTTTTCAGATACATCAAAATCGAAATAACTTCCTAACCACTACAAATCCTTTTTACTCTAAGAAGAACATGCCCAGGGTTTTTGCTGATTCACAATCTGGTGGCCAGCTCTGCCCTTCTGTTCCATCACACCCCTATGATAACTGGGTATCTAGGGACCATGTAAATACAAACACTGAAAAAAGGCCAGCCATGGTGAAAATAAACCCCAGCACTCAATAGGTAAAGGCAGGCAGATTTCTTTGAGTTCAGGCTAGCATGATCTACGTAGTAAGTTTCAGGTCAGCTGTGGTTACTCAGTAAGACTGTCTCAAAAATTAAATAGAACACAGCTTTGGAATGTAACTCAGTGACTGAACACTTATCTAGTTAGCATGTGTAAGACCCCGATTAGTTCAGTCCTTAAGAAACCAACAAACAAACCTACTTAAAACAATAGCTACACACATAAAGATAAAGGCCTGTGTCACACTATCACCAACAACCCTACTCTAGATATCATACAGCAAGTTCAATAAAAGAGAAATGATCATTTCCCAGATGGACAAAGGTGAACTATTGATCAGACAGAGGCCACAAGGAATTTAATGTGGCTTCCATCATTTTTCTGTACAGGTGGTTAATAAAGAATGGGCAAACCATCCCTAGAAAATCTGCATGTTGTGGGGGGGGGGTTGTCTGTTAGACATGTTTTCTCTGTGTAGCACTGGCTATCATGGAACTTGATTTGTAGAGCAGGCTGGCCTTGAATTCAGAAATCCTTGTTCCTCTGTCTCCCAAGTACTAGGATTAAAGGTTAAAGGTGTAACCATCACCACCCAGCTGTGTGGAAAAATTTTGAGCTCTGCTCCCGGTAGTGTTCAGAACCAACAATTACCTATAGTTATCTATCCCCTCTATTCCCAGCACCTGTGATCTCCAGCTAAAAGAAGCGTAGGGGCACAAACAGAACACGCTGTTGTGAACATGCTGACTTCAAACCATGGAGAGTATTCTAGATTGTGGAGGGGTTCAATATAGTCACCGGGTCCTTAAAGTAGAAGGGAATAAGAATGTAGCTCAGTGATAGTGTTTGCATAACTCTACACACAAGGCCTGAGTCTGACTACAAAAACACACAAAAACCCATGATATTCTCAGAAGTAGAGCAAAAAGGCAGGAAAGAACAGAAAAGCATCATAAGAAGCCTGTTGTCCAATTTTGATGTTGTTGAAGACGGAGGAAGGGTGCTTTGTGCCCAGGGGCAGGTTGCCTCTAGAAGCTAAACAAAATGCACACTAGACTTTTCTGCAAAAAATTTCATTCCTGCTGGGCGATGGTGGTGCACACCTTTAATCTCAGCACTCAGGAGGCAGATGCAGGCAGATCTCTATGAGTTCGAGGCCAGCCTGGTCTACAAGAACAAGTTCCAAGACAGCCTCTAAAGCCACAGAGAAACCCTGTCTCCAAAAAAAAAAAAAAAAAAAAAAAAAAATCATACCTATCTATGAGTATGGGAGGTCTTGCCATCTTCTGGTATCTCTTTTTAATTTCTTTCTTTAGTGTTCTAATGTTTTCATTGTAAAGCTTTTACTTGTTTGGTGAAATTTATAACAAGACTGATAGGTTTTTAAGGTTATGTTGTGGGTTGATTTTAAGGCTCTGGTGTAGGATTGTTTCCTTGACTTCTTTCTTGGGTACATTTATTGTTGATATGTAGAAATACTACTGATTTTTCTGTGTTAATTTTGTATCCTACTACCTTTCTGACTGCTATACCATCAATACCTCAGCTGGCCTAGCACTCTTGATCCTTTGCCTCTACCCTCCAAGTAACTGAATTACAGATATAGCTACCTAGTTTCTAAAGTTTTTACATTTTATTTTTGATTAATTTAACAAATTAATTTATCTAATCTCCATGCACGTATGTATACATACATGTATGTGTGAGTATCTTTGGGTATTGTTCATCAGTTGTCACTTACTTGCTTTTATTAGTTTTTCTTTTGTTATGTTTTTTTGTTTGTTTGAGACATGCTCTCACTATGTAGCCCTGACTGATCTCCAATTCAAAGATCACCTGCCTCTGCCTCCCAAGTGCTTGAATTAACCTTCTCCTTGTCCTGGAACTCATCAAGAAGGCTGAGCTTCTTGATAAGCCCAGTGATCCACTTCCCCAGCACTGGCATTAAAAGCACATGCTACCACACTTAGCTTTTATCAAAGGTTCTAGGGATCAAACTTTGCTCCTCCAGCTTGTGTAGTAAATGCTTTACTGAGTTAACCATCTCCCCAGCCCCATATGGTGAAATTCCAATGTTGATGTGTGAATGTTGTATTCCCCACAGAGTTGGACCAGAGAGACCTGATTTCAGAGATGTTACCTAAGCAAAATGGAGGAATATGTGAGGAATTTGGCCAGAATTTATCTGGATGTTTCAAATTTCACAAAAGATGCCAAAAATGTCACAATTACTTATCTGAAGGTAAATGATTATTGTTTTATCATGTCTTTCATGTGTGTGCATTGCTGCGTTCATATACATGTGCACATATAAGCCTGTGCATGCAGAAATCAGAGGACAACATTAGGTTATATCCACTGCTTCATTTTATTTGAGACATGGTTTTTCAGTAACCTGGAACTCACCAAGTAGTCTTGCCGGGCCAGTTAGTGAGCTGCAGGTATATATATCTGCTGTATCTTCTACAATATGGGAATTATAATCATACCACCATGTCTGGATTTTTAAAATTGGGTTCTTGATACTTAAATCAGACCTTCATGCTTGCCTAGCAAGCGATTGACCAATTGAGCCAGCTACCTGACCTGCTTTTGCACTCTTGGTTCTATCTAAAGGAGTTACTTATAGAGGTTTACAAATAATTACTCATCCAGTGTATGTAAACTAATCCTTTTCTTCTCATCAATTCCATCACTGTGGCTTTTTTGTATGTATGATCAAAGAGTAAAGAAACACAAAAACATACAGAAGAGATAAACAATAAGCAAATTAGATCAACTTCCTTTTGCTGCAAGGAAAAAGAAAATCCACTGATAAAGGAAAATTTCTCATAGAAGTGAAAAGTAATATATAGATAGATAACCTTTCCTGTATTGTCCCCAGGGCCTCATGTTAATATCATAGCATAAAACACATCCTAACTTTTAAAATTTGTGCAGTCTTTAAAAACTCCATGTCCCTTTAAAATTCTAAAGTCTCTAAACTGTGGGCTTGATTTTTAAAAGTTACATGCTTTCTTATTCCAAAATGGAAGAACCAAGAAATAGGAAAAATCAGGCCCAGCAGTGTGAGTCCAAATCCTGTAGCTAAAGACCAGCATCTGAGACTCACTCTTCTGACTCAGCACACACAATTCATAGTGTAGCCTTAGGTGGACTCCACTACACACATACTTGGCAAATATCTCATGTCCTTGGCAAATATTGCATGGTCCTGGAATCTCCAATAACCCAGGGTTTTACATTGTAAATGAGGCTGAATCTTTACCAGTGACCTCTTTCAGCCTCTTCACAGAGGCTCTAACCCTTCCATATAGTGCCAAGCCTCCACAGATCTCTGTGACACCTTCATAGCCTCAAAATAAATACCACTAAAGCAATTCAAAATATAGCATGATTCTGTTGGACCAACTCTATGTGCTAACTCTGAGGAAATACTTCTCTTATTGTCTCAATGAAACAAAAGATTTCACTCAATGGCACGGATCTCTTGTTAATTAAAGCTAATTCTTTAGCCACAGTAGATTAGCATACACATGTTCTTAGCCAAAATATTACATGAGTGGCCACTATTCTAGGTCTTGATAGAGTCTTCACTTCCATCTGAAACTTCTCAAAGACAGGCCTTCACAGGCAATATATCTCTCAGCAGTACTGTTTTCTGAGCTCCTCCTAGAACAGCCCATTAAGTTCTGAGCATTCAACCACTTTTATAACCCAAAATTCCAAAATTTTCCACAGTACTGCAACAAAATGGTCAAATGGTCAAAAGATATATATATATATATATATATATATATATATATATATATATATATTCAAGTCATTCAATCAATACTCCCATTTTCCATACAAATTTTTGTTATAGTTTTATTATATAGCTGTGATAAAACACTCTGACAAAAACCAATGTGAGGAAAAGGGTTCATTTTTTTTATTAAGGATTACAATCTATCTGTGGTGGTTTGAAAATGGCTCCCACAGACTCATATATTTAAATGCTTGGTCCTCAGCTGGCAGAATTGTTTGGGAAGGATTAGGAGGTGTGAACTTGTTGGAGAAGGTTATTCAATTCCCAGTTAGCTTTCTCCCTGCCTCTTGTTTGTGGACCAAGATATAAAGTCCCAGCTACTATTTCAGCAACGTGCCACCTCCTGTCATGGCTCTAACCCTCTGAAATTGCAAACCTCCACTAAAGTCTTCTGTAACTTGACTTGATAATGGTGTCTCCTTATCAAAACAATGGAAAAGTAACTAAGACACCATCATCGAGTGAAGTTAGAGCAGTATGTCAAATAAGAACTTGAAGCAAAAACCATGGAGGAATGCTGACTGCTACCTTGCTCACAGCCTCATTCCTACCCCCCCCCTTTTCAGACAGTGGCTCACTATGTGGCCCTGGCTGTCCTGGAATTCTCTCTCTATAGACCAGGCTGGCCTCAAATTCACAGAGTTCTATCTACCTACGCTGGGATTAAAGGCATGCACTATAACAATCAGCTACAGCTCCATGCTTAACTAGTTTTCAATAACTTAATTTTATATGTATGCATATTTTGCGTGCATGAATATATGTGTACCACATGCATGCCTGGTGCCTGCAGAGGACAAAAGAAAGTATTGGATTCCCTGAAAGTAAGAGTTCTAGACAGTTTTAAATTGGCATGTTGATACTGGGAATCAAACGAAGGTCCTCTGGAAGAGCAGCCAGTGCTCTAGCCATCTCTCCAGTCCCTTAATTAGCTTTCTTTATACAGCCCAGGACCACCTGCCCAGGTGATGGTGCTGTTGTGAGGTATCCACCACAGAAGACTACTGACATGGGTTTAAGCAAATAGAAAGTCTTTATTAGCTGGCCAGCAACTACACTAAGTATTGGGATCCCAGTGTACCACTGAGCCTTTCAGCACAAAAGCCATGTTCTTGGTTGCCATACTTCAGTTAACAAGAACAGTTGGCCAGAAGAGGAACATAGAAGCTAAAAATTAAGGTTTGCACATTTAGAGAGTTTCCCAGAAGTATGGACTTCGATGGATTAGGTCTTTGTTTACATTTTTGCAGGTAATACTGTCTAGTACAGACTTCCATCATAGAATCAGTTACATCTGGGGGCCTGCTACAGTGCCACCCAAGTGAACTGGGACCTCCTCCATCAATTAATAATCAGTATAATCCCCCATAGACATGCCCAGAGGCCAATCTAATCTAGGCAATCGAACCAGGGCAAGTTAATAAAATCAAAATTCAGGAAGGAACAGATTCTTTAGCTGCAAAGTTAAAAAGCTCTTACACCCTCAACTTTCCCCCAAAACGAAGACCACTGTAGTATTTCTAACAATGGGAAGAGCCACAGTACAATTAATAGAAATCCTTTATCCACCAGTCTATTGGAAGAACATTACCATACACGGGATAGGGCTGAGGTAGGCTAAATTTATTTGGGAGAAATCACTTACACGAGAAACCGATAATCCAGGGTCAGCGCTTGGTGCATCAGAACTCAGCTGCCCTCCGAGATCCGACCGGAACCCCCAGAGAGCCAGCGCCTCTTCTCCTCAGGCCTATATCCCACAAGCCCCCGGACTTACCTGTGGCCACGCCCAAACGGGTGTGGTCAGCGCCACAGGTACCTAGTAAGACCTCTCCCAATACCTGTCAGCTGCCTCTCCTCTGCCCTTCATCAATGAGTGGTCTCAGCAAATGGAGCTCTTTAGAAACTAGAAAGAACAGAATTCTCCTGCTCTTGGACAAGGTGATATAAAACACACTCTGACTTTTAAAATGTCCTTAGACAGCTGACCTGAGTTTGTGGGAGCTCATGGACTCTGGACGAACAGAATGGAGCAGACCTAGCTACTCTGCATCTGGGTGACAGTTGTGTAGCTTGGTCTTTTGTGGGAACCCTAGCAGCGCATGCATGAGCTAGCTTTACTCCCAATGTTGAGATATCTCGCTCAGCCTTGGTGCAGGTGGGAGGAGCTTGGTACTGTCTCAACTTGATATTCCATGCTTTGTTGATTGTCATGGGAAGCCTTACCCGATCTGAATGGAGACAGAGGAGTGGATGGGGGGAGGGGTAGAAGGGAGTGGGGGGGATGGGAGGAGAAGAGGTAGGGGAAACTGTGGTTGGTATGTAAAATAAATATAAAAAATAATGAATGGGCTTCTACACTCATATGCTCACAAACACTGCCAATACCACACATAATTAAAAATAAAAAATAAAATTTAAAAATCAGATGTCATTAGATATACCATAATATGAATCTAGGTTACCACTGAGTTGTAATGTTAAGGATGAGTTTCATACCCTTCTATTTTTAATTTTTTTCCAGAAATAAACATCTACATCTACACTGAGTAATTAAAACTTACAACACAAAAACATGATTGAAAGCAAACTATTTCTCACTCTGCTAAAGCCTACCACAATACCATATGTTTATAATGTGAGCATCTAAGAGGTAGAAGTAGAAGGATCAGGAGTTCAAGACTGGCTGTGGTTCCATGAGTTCAAAGTCAGAATGGACTACATGAGACACTGTCAACACCCACCCACCCACCCACACACTCATGCACACAGGCACACACAACAAGCAAAAGCAAAACCAAACACCATGCTAAAGGTAACTATGTTTACAAATTAATGTCCTGTTAATAAAACAGACCTTTGTATCCTGTGACTTAATACATCACAGATGTCTTCAGCCTTTGCATAATCTGAAATTCAAGAGGAATGAGGTTTTTATTCTAATACTGTGCTCAAGTAATAGGCAAAAGATGGTTTTAATACTGCAATGTTTAGGTAGTTACTAAGCATCTTAAGTGTCAATAACGTTCCCTTCCCTCTTTTGCTTAGTATTACCAGCCTGGCCTCTTATTTCTCAGTTTTTAAGGGCACTGAACTTGTAAAGGGCAGGTTCCCTGGCATGCTGAACAAGAATGAGGATGCTTTTTGTTTCTCCCTCTCTTTGCTGTTTCATTCCTTCCTCTTCAACCAACTTCAGAGTTTTCTCAGCCCCTCTTTCAGAAAAAAAAAAAAACATTAAATGCATTTAGCTATTTAGCTATTTAGCATTTAGCTATTCTGCACATCACCCTTCAACCATACATCTACCCCACCTTAGACTTTGTCTTGATAGAACAACTTTTGGGAGATAGTATTTCTCACAGTTTTTTTTTTTTTTTAAAGATTTTATTTATTTGTTATGTATACAACATTCTGCTTCCATGTATATCTGCACACCAGAAGAGGGCACCAGATCTCATAATGGATGGTTGTGAGCCACCATGTGGTTGCTGGGAATTGAACTCAGGACCCCTGGAAGAGCGGTCGGTGCTCTTAACCTCTGAGCCATCTCTCTAGCCCCACAGTTTTGATTATATAAACTACAGGACTCACATCCTTGAAGCTTTGGTTACCAAAAGCTGGTGAAGTTTATTTCCCCAGAATTGTTGACTAGGTGAACTATTTTATCATTTCAAAATGGGGTAACAGATCCACTTCATGCAGGTCTTATGAGCATTAAGCAAATGGACTGAAGTATCAGTGACTTTCATTACTAAAGCATTTTTAAAGTCATACAAGATTGTGTACAGAAGAAATGATAGATCAGTTGGCAGAATACTTACTGTGCAAGCATCTAAAGCACCCATGTAAAAGGCTGGGCATAGTGCTAATCCTAGCACTGATGAAATGGAAAGGTAGAACATTTTAAAAATATAAAGGACATAACAAAACTCCACGTACCCAGCACTTACATTATAACTAAACTAAAGCAGTTGAAACCTAACTGTGTCACTCCTCCAGGTCACATTTCTTTTATCCCCTCAAAAGGAAAAGGAGGAAGTCAGAGATACCTGCTGAGCCCCAGCTAAAGCCTAAGGGCATAGGGGGATAACAGAGTCCCAGCAGATGCATGCAAAGGCTGGATTGCTGCCTAAAGACATTTACTAAGATCCTGATCCAAGACAATAAATAAACAAATAAATAAAAGAAATGGAGGGGAGGGGGATGCAAATCAGTAGAGCACTTGACTTGCTTGCACAAAAGCCTAGATAGGTTCCATCTCCAGAATTACACAATTAATCCCATCAACACCTGAGAAGCAAGGCCAGCAGCCAGGACTCTGGAAGCTTGGGCTGGTGACTTCCTGTAAATTCAAGGCCAGCCTCAACTACATAGGGAAACACTGTCTCAAAAAATAAAAATAAATAAAAATAAATAAAATAGATGCAAATGGCTATTTAGATTTAGTATTTGTCTTATTTTTACATATTTATTCTTATACTATATCCATGACTATACACATCATACAGATACATATACTATACTTAATAGTTTTTTATCTTTAAAATGTTTGCATCTGGGGCTGGAGAGATGGCTCAGTGGTTAAGAGCAATGGCTACTCCTTCAGAGGTCCTGAGTTCAATTTCCAGCAAGTACTTGGTGGCTCACAACCATCCAGAATGAGATATGGTGCCTTCTGGCCTGCAGGCAGACAACTATATACATAATAAGTAAATCTTTTTTAAAAACAATTGCATCTGCAAATTTTAATTTGAAACTCAAAATATTACTGATGAACCCAGTGTGATGGCACACACTTATAATCCCAGCATTTAGGAGGCTAAGGCTAGATATCAAGAGCTTAAACCCAGCCTGATGTCCCAAAAAAAGCAAATAATTTTTTTAAATAATTGACTCACATATATAAACTGAGCCCATTACTTCTAGACCAGCCAGAGCTATGTAGTGAGTTTCCGACCAGCCTGAACTACAGAGTGAAACTCTGTCTCAAAACAAATGAACAACTTACCCAGTTGAAAGCAATTTTAGCCTGGCAGAGAGCAGGTGTCAGGGAGAATGGTGTTTTCCCACCACCTGGCCCTTGCCAAATCAAGCCAAATCAAATCAAATTAGAAAAGGCCACATTTAATGGATACAATGCTCCCAAATGTCCTTCCAGTCCCCCAGAGAGATGACGGGAAAGAGACCAGAAAAATCAGGAAGTCTGTTTTCTGGGGGGGGGGGGTAAATTCCCTGTGGGAGTGGTCTTGAGTATCTCTGGGGGAGGGACCATCATTTGGCTTTCTGAGACGTGGGAGATGGGGGAGGGGGGTTTATATGGAACCTCCACCATAACATGCAGCATTATTTTGCCATATTTCCAAATTTTAAATATTCTCTGTTTTGAGACAGCATCTCACTCTGTAGTGTAGACCAGGCTGGCTTCAAACTCACATACAGCTGGATGTCTTTGCCTGCTAAATTCTGGGATTACATGGTATTATTACCCACAGCCCTGCATAATTTGTCTTAATATGTTAGTGTTAGTGATTATTTCTTATCTTCATTCAGACTAGTTTGTAAGATTTATCCAAATGAAAAACATCTTACTCACTTACTCAATTTACTTATTGCATGTTGGTCTGTGTTGGAATATCACAATTTATCCATTCTCTAGATGAATGCCTGTACTAGCTAGTTTTGTGTCAATTTGGTGCAAACTTGAGTCATCAATGAGGAGGGAGCCTTAATTGAGAAAATGCCTCTATATGAACAAGCCTACAGGGAATTTTCTTAATTAGTGATTGATAGGGCAGCGCCCAACCCCTGTGGCCACTTCTGTGCTGATGATCCTGGGTTCTATAAGAAAGCAGGCTGAGCGAGCTATGAGGAGCAAGCCTGTAAGCAGCACCCTTCCATGATCTCTGCATCAGCTCCTGACTCCAGGTTCCTACCCAATGTGAGTTGCTATCTGACTTCAATGATGAATAATGATGTGGAATTGTAAGCCAAACAAAGCTTTTCCTCCCTAAATTGTTTTTGGTCATAGTGTTAAATAACCACAATAATAACCCTAACTAAGATGATGCCTTAAATTTTGGGGGTTCTTTGGTTTTGTTTTTTCAAAGTTCTGCCATTACAAAGCACAAAAGCAGAAAAAGTGCAGATGCCTGTAATCCCAGGATTTGAGAGATAGCTAAAAGGATAAAAAGTTCAAGACCAACCTTATTAGCATAGCCAAGTTCTGGGCCAACCCAGAACCCATCCCCCTTACCAAAAACAAAACAAAGGCAACTGGAAACTGTCAATTATTCTATGAGTAATCCCAAAGCTATAATTGTAATATCATATGTGACACATGTAAGATAAAATGTTTTTCCAAGCATCACTAGTCATGATTTTCACTGTTTTACTATACATTTTTGGCACAAACTTAAGTAGATTCACTATAAAGATTTCCTTTTTTCTCACACCTCCACTTGTATTGTGCATATATATTTAAATTTCCACCTTTGATGGGATGGAGAGAATGTGCTGTGGAAGGAACAAAGCAGAGGCTTCTGCTTTAGTCAAGTTTATGGCCAACAGGGCTTTGCAGTTTGGTCCTAAGCTACAACCCAAACACTGCCCCTCTTAAAATATAGGGTGTAGGAATGTGACATTTTTAACAAGTTCTTTCCTTTATCCTCCCATTTCTGCTCTATCAAAACCATATAATTAACAATTAATTAAGCCAGGTCTCATTTGAAATGATATTGGCAATATTACTTACTACAAACAACAAGCAATAACTAAGAACTCTGGGTCTTAAGCCCACGCCATCCACTTCCAAGTTTCCTGGAACATTTCTTCACTATTTCTTTACCTCCTTTACAGACTGCCCTGATGTACCTGAACTACACATAGAATACCTTGAGGCCCTGAAATTAGTCAATGTATCTAATCAGCAATATGATCAGATTGTTTGGATGGCCAAGTATCATCTGGAAGACACTACATATCTGATGGAAAAGATGCAAGAGCAGTTTGGATGGGTGTCTCAACTAGCAAGCCATAACCCAACAACTGAGGGAATCTTTAATTCAACCAAGGTAAGGACCCAAGAGCAGAAATGACCTCTATTCTGCTAGTTCCTTACTGATTACATCTGAATTTGAAAACAAGCTGGAGAGGAATACACATTATTCCATTGTGATTGCATCCAAGCACAATTAACTCAGTTCATGGTCTAGAAAGATGGTTCAGTCCTTTACATCAGCCACCCATAGGCTGAGGAAGGAAGATTTTTAGTTCAAGGACTTAATGGAATACATAATGAACTCTGTGCCAGCCTAGACAACTTAGTAAGACCCTATCGCAAAACACAACAAAACAAAAAATTTTAAAGGGCTAGAAATGTATCTTAGTGGTATATTTGTCCATCATTTCTGAGTCCTATACTGAAGGGAGATGAGTTCATAAAATATAAAAGTATTTTAATCAAAAATGACTAATTCTTTTCATAGCTATAGGGCTATAACTGATAGTGACAACCTTGAACTGGCTAATACAGATTGTAAGAAAGAAGACTGGTAGGTAAAATTGAGCTCAAAATTAGACACCAGAGGCTGGAGAAATGGCTCAGCAACTAAGTGCATTTTCTGTTCTTGAAAAGGACCTAGATTTGATTCCTAGCACCATAAGGAGGTTTACAACCTTCCTTAACTATTGCTCCTGGGGATCTGATACTCTCTTCTGGTCTCCTTAGGAACCAGGCATGCATATGATATACAGACATTACTTCAGACAAAACACCCATATACATAAAAAATTAAAAATTTAAATTAGAATCTAAAACTTAATAGCTAAGAAAGACTGGAAAAGATCCTTAACCTTTCTAGGCCTCCATTTTTCCACTGAGATGGGAATAACAGAAACCACATTACAATGTTTATCTGTAAAGCCAGTGAGGTTCCTTAGTTTTTTAAAAAGTAAATTATAGTGCTTATTAGTTTTGATACAATAAAAAGTAAGTCACCTTAAAAATTAAATATCAGGGATGGAGAACTAAATATTTGTGGCTCAGTGTTTAAAAGCACTTGTTCTTGCAGCCGGGCATTGGTGGTGCACGCCTAAATCCCAGCACTTGGGAGGGAGGCAGAGGCAGGCAGATCACTGTGAGTTCGAGGCCAGCCTGGTCTCCAGAGCGAGTGCCAGGATAGGCTCCAAAGCTACACAGAGAAATCCTGTCTCGAAAAACACAAACAAACAAACAAAAAACAAACAAAAAAACCAAATAAACAAAAATACCTGGGCACAAAAAAGCACTGTGTATAGCAGCTAAATGTGCAATACTCTGCACATTATGTGATGTTCTGTAGAGGAACAGAACTGAGTGAATAAATATTTCAAAGGGGATTTATTATACTGACTTACATGATATGCTCTGGGTAGTTTAACAATGGTGGTCTACATATTCAAGAGTTTAATAACCAGCAACCTACTCTTTCCAGTAGGATAGACACATCAGCAACACCCCTCTATTGTTGAAGGCATGGAGGATCCCTGGAGAGTTGTTGGTCTTCACAAATTCTAAAAAATAAAAAAGTGATGGCCCCATCTTATTTATAATTTACTATACAATTATGCATTAGACTAGGCACAAATATTTTATGGTATTTCCTATATATATATTATATTTACTAAAAGGCAAGTAAGTGGACAAGTTATTCAAGGATAACCTTGAACTCCTTATTCTTCTGTTTCCACTTCCCAAAGTGCTAGGATTACAGGTGCATGCTACCATACCTGGCTGCAATTCTAGTTTGTATTCCTCAGCTATACATCAAGCCCAAGGCCAGTGGACTTCAGTTTGAAGTCACCCTAAATATGTAATGAGACCCTTTCTCAAAACTAAAACAAACCAGATCAAAAACAAAAGAGAGAATACAATAAGCATGCCACTTGATTAGCTCTTACCAAAATCACACATAAAAAACTGTAAATTTCCCAGAAAAACTATAAAATTTGGCAATCTACATTAATGTGTGTAGAGCAAACAATAGCATTCATTAAACATTTATTTCATCAGCTCACTTGGGTTTTCCAATTCCTTTTGGACATAAGCGGTGCCTTTATGTGCATGGAGGTCAAAGGATGACTTGCTGGATGGGTTCTTTCCTTGCATCATATGGGTCCTAGGGACCTAACTCAGATTGTCAAGCTCAGCAGCAAGTACCCTCCTTCACTGATCTATTTTGTTGTTATTAATTTTGAATGTGTACTTGAATACAGAAAACTTTTTACTCTATAATTTTTCTTCTTCTTCAGGCAGTTTCAAGCATTCATGGAGGAAAATCTACCAAACATGATGAAATTATGGTAGACTCAAGCATTCTGACTTCCTCTAACTACTCACTCCAGAGCCCTTCTGAAGAAAGTGCTGAGAGCTGAAATGTCATTGACTATGTGGTAGCAAAAGTTCTGCAGTATTTTAAGAGACATTTTAAAATTGGTAAGCAGTCTGGGCGGTAGTGGCTCACACCTTTAATCCCAGTACTCAGGAGGCAGAGCGAGGCAGATCTCTGTGAGTTCGAGGCCAACCTGGTCTTCAAAGAGAGTTCCAGGACAGTCTCCAAACCCACAGAGAAACCATGTCTCAAAAACAAAACAAAACAAAAAAACAAAAAATTGGTAAGCAAAATAGCTGATTAGGAAAGTTTTGTTGGCAGAGTAGGTGACTCATAAAAAGAAACAACATGTTGCTGTAATGTTTTACTCTTCTGGCATTTTAGGGCAACCACCATCCAGTTCCCAAATAAATCACACACGGAGGCTTATTCTTAGTTATGAATATCTGACCTTAGCTGGTTTTTCTTAAATTATCCCATCTACCTTTTTCCTCTGAGCTTTTTATCTTTCTCCTCTGTAAATCTTACTTTCACTCTTACTCTGTGGCTGGCTAGATGGCTGGCCCCTGAAGTCTTCCTTTCCTTGTTTTGTTTTGCTCTCCTAAAGAAGTTCACAAATCTCTTACCAATTCTGTTGACTTCTCCGGGAAAGGGACAGCTGACTGCTAGTGTGGTAAGTTCAGATGGCAGATTCTGCAGAGCCAGTGGTTGAGAGCTCCAGATGGCAAATGCAGCAGAGCCAGCTGGAGTGGCCCTTCCTTCTGTGTGATTCTACCACCCGTTGGAACATCAATTTATTGTTTTTCTCTTTTAATTGTATTGCCTTTTTAAGCTATAGCTATCCTATGCAGCAACTGCCACGCTGCCGCTACCAACAGTACTAGGCCGAAAGAGACGAAGCCTGTTCCCTCAGGCACTGACTCTTTCTAAGCTACTAAGAAAACTTATTAAAATTTCCATCCTGCTAAAGAGATCAAGATTCAAAGGTTGAGGTAGAATTCCGCTTCCCACAGAGGCTGAATAGCAAGCACCTCACCTAGTTCACTGCTTTTGTCTCTCAAGAAGTCCTTGTGCTGCTCACTCCCTCCTTCTCCACCTGGCTCCTCCCTACAACTTCCTGTCAGCTAGTTGCTGACCCAGCCTCCTGACCGCAGGTGAATTTTATTTAATCAAACACATCTTTGCATCATTAAACAAATGTTCAGGAGCATAAACAAAAGTAACACACCTTAACTTAATATTGTACAACAAGCCGGGCATTGGTGGCGCACGCCTTTAATCCCAGCACTCGGGAGGCAGGGGCAGGAGGATCTCTGTGAGTTCGAGACCATCCTGGTCTACAAGAGCTAGTTCCAGGACAGCCTCCAAAGCCACAAAGAAACCCTGCCTCGGGAAAAAAAAAAATTGTACAACAATAACAGAAATACACGAATTGGGTAGGAGCTTTATGCCAATGCTAAAAAGCTGTGTAAGCCAGGTGGTGTTGGCGCTCGGCTTTAGTCCCAGCACTCCGGAGGCAGAGGAAGGAGTATCCCTATGAGTGATAGCAAGTGCCAGGACAGGCTCCAAAGCTACACAGAGAAATCCTGTCTCAAAAAACAAACAAACAAAAAAATCTTTGGCTGTGTAAAATGTTCCTAGAAGGACAGGGACACACACACACACACCTACCTGTAATCCTAGCACTTGGGAGGTAGAAGTTGGCAGATCTCTGTGAGTTCAAGTCTAGCTTGGTTTACATATCCATTTCCAGCCCAGACAGGGCTATACAGTGAGAACCGTAGGGATGTGATAACTTGAAAATTCTTATATTATCAGTAGGGATATAAACTGGTTTTGACTTTTATTATTTTTCCCTAGTTTTTGTTTTTGTTTTTTTTGTTGTTGTTGTTGTTGAGACAGACCTTTATTGCATAATCCAGGCTGACTGACCTTCAGGCATAATCCATCATATCCAGCCTGGCTTTGCCCTTTGGAAACCCTGTGTATCCACAGTCATACAGTTTCTTTTTCACATTATTCTACTTCTGGAATCAATATAAGGAATAAATCTAAATTTGATGAAAGAATAAATGTAAAGAATAAATCTAAATTTAATGAAACGCCTCCTTCAAGATTTACAAATTGGACAATCACATAAAACAGTAAAATATTGAAATTAATCAGTGTCTAAAAATAAAAAACCAAGTTAGGCAGATATTAACCAATCTTTATGAAACTTAAAATTACTTATAGAATTTGAGTAAGGACCTGCCAACTACTGTGGCCAGGTCTTTATTATGAACCATTTTTGAGGTATTTTTCCACTTATTTCATAGTAAATATTTAAATACTTATTTTAAGGCACAGTCTAAGGCTAAATGACTTCAAATCAGTTGACAGGAGAGTTGGAACTCACTGCTCTGCATCACACAGTGATCGTTATGGCATTTGGTCCAAACAATCAAGACACAAAGGTCTTGGTAATATGACTAATCGTAAATAATTATCACATTTTAACTCTAAATTATCATTAAAAAGGAATACTTCTAGTATGCCACTACCAATGTATAATTAAAGGCAATAATAACAGATAAACTGCCCCTCACACCTTTGCCTCCAAGGTTTTTTAATAATTAATTTACATTTTTGTGTGGAGATCAGAGGAAAACTTGTATGAACTGATTCTCTCATTCCATCCAGTGAGTTCATGAGTGATGAAACTCAGGCCTTCTGAGTTTTGGAGGCCCATTTTGTAAGTCAGTTACATCTTTTCTGTACATATTGTTTATGACCCCGGATCCAGGTACTGAGGAGGAGAAAATGAAGAATTCAACAAGATCTTGTTCCAGAATGGCTCTTTCCAGCAGAAAGAACAATATGAGCACATGCTCAAATGAATGAACACACACACACACACACACACACACACACACACACACACACACACACACACCAGAGTAATGCAGGGCTGGATTACCGAGTCCATATAAGTCAACTTTGGGAAATCTGGATGAGAGTTGTTCACTTTCCAAGAGGGAGAAAGTTCTGACCTACATATATTTCCTTTCTCTCTTTCTTTCCTTCTCTCCTTACCCCTTCCCTCTTCCCATTTTTTTCTTCCTTCATTTATTAAAAAAAGTCATTATCTGGTTAACTATATATGTATTTGTATAATCAAATGAAGGAGGTCGCAAAGGAGACTTACAAACCAGAGTGCCAAGGTACTAGAAGTTTGACT
The DNA here is from genome assembly GCF_003668045.3 of Cricetulus griseus. NCBI lineage: Eukaryota > Metazoa > Chordata > Mammalia > Rodentia > Cricetidae > Cricetulus > Cricetulus griseus. Next base: position 461,578,600 of record NC_048595.1, on the reverse strand, counting down.
GGAATTCCCCAACCTATGAGAGTTTGGGTTTCTCTTTACTAATAAGCAAAGACTATCACGCTAAAGGAGGAGACTGCAAAGGTGAATGAGCCAGAACGGGCTGAGCAGGGAGGCACAAGCTGGGGAACCACTGTTAGGGGTATGGAGGTCAGGTGAAGCACCTGCAGTTGTTTCCTGTTTTCAACACCACAGTCTGTTCAAGGTTTGACTTTCTTTGAGTAGATGAATTAGCCCATCTGGATCTCAAGTGTCTGTCTCTGCCTCTAGAGTAGGGGCAGAAGGTTTCCTGACAAGTTCAATGTACTATCTCTACTTAGGAACTACATCAGCAGATCTGAGTACACACTGCCACTTCTTTGAAGATAGCACAAACTAAGTACAGGCGAATGGAATACAGTAAGGTGAAGATGGAAAAGTAGAGTCAGAAAAAGGGCAGGAGGAATTTTGAACACCAAGCTATGGAATTTGAGTTTTCCTCCATAGACACCAGTAAGGCTTCAGATTTTTGAGAAAAGGAACATATGGGTATCTCAAGAACATTACATACCAAGCACACAGCAGCCTTGGGACTGTTAACAGTAGCCTCTAAGGGTGGGAAGAGTTGGGTTCTCAGGATATGGAGCTGAAGCACGTTCCTGGTTTTGGAGAATGGAAGTTCCTTCTCCATACATCAGGGCCTCGGGGAAAGCCTTGGGTTGGTCTAGCCCTCAACACTAAGGACTGAACCTAGGTTCTGCTGCATCACATCCTGGCCCATATGCAGAAAACTTGATTGGGAACTTTCTAATTGTTTCTCTCTGCTGAAAAATCAGTTCCATGAGGACTAGGTCCTTGCTTGTCTTTCTCCTTGTTGACATAAGCAAAGCATTGCAATAGAAATGTTTATAGAAAAATGACTCTAAGAAACCATCTTTCATCTGTCAGAATAGCTAGGATCAAAAACAATGATGACAGATTGATTACGCTGAACAGGTTGTGGAGAAAGGGGAATACTCCTCCATTGCTGGTGGGAGTAAAAACTTGTACAGCCACTATGGAAATCAATATGGTGGTTTCTCAGAAAATTGGGGATCAATCTACTTTAAGACCCTGCAATACCACTTTTAGGCCTATAACCAAAGGGGCACACTCATACCACAAGGACGATTGCTCAACCATGTTCACAATAGCATTATTCATAATAGCCAGAACCTAGAAACAACCTAGATGCCCCTCAACTGAAGAATGGATAAAGAAAATGTGGTACATTTATACAATGGAGTACTACTCTGCAGAAGAAAATAAAAATAAAAAAATAAAAAAATGACATTTTGAAATTTGCAGGCAAATGGATAAAAGTGGTAAAAAAAAAATAAAAACAAAAACAAAAAACCCAACATGAGTGAGGTAACCCAGACCCAGAAAGACAAATATGGTGTGTACTCGCTCATACATGGATATTAGGTATAAAGCAAGGGATAACCAGCCTATAGTCTACAACCCCCAGAGATCTGCCTAGGAAGGGGAAATAGATACGATCTCCTGAAACCTTTATCTAGTAACTGATGTCTAGTAGCAGACATTCACAACTACCCACTGGATAGAACTACTGGAATCTAGTCAAAGAAAGGGAGTATCAAAGGGGTCAAGACCAGGATAGGGAAACCCACAGAAACTAGCTGAACAGAAGCAGAGGGAGCTCACTGACTCCAGACTGACATCTGGGGAACCTCCATAGGACCAACCTAGCCCCCATGAATGCAGGTTTCGTGGCTTGGGCAGTTTGTAGGGCACCAGAAGCTGTCCCTAATGAATGTTCTGGCTTTTTGTAGACCATTTCCTATGAAGAGATACCTCACTCGTGGCAGGGGGAGGGGCTTGGTCTTGTCTCTACTGCCTTGATGGAACACAATTCATTGAGTCCCCATAGGAGGCCTTACCCTCCTATGGAGGGTATAGGGGGAGGGAGGGGGAACTGGGATTAGTATGGAAAAAAAAAAAAAAGTCTGGCAGTAGTGGTGCACGACTTTAGTTCTAGCACTGGGGAGGCAGAGGCAGGCATATCTCTGTGACTTCAAGTACAGCCTGGTCTGGAGAGCAAGTTCCAGGACAGGCTCCAAAGGTACACAGAAATCCTGTCTTGAAAAAACAAAAAACAAAAAAAGTAAATAAATAAAAGAAAAAATACATAAGAAATGTTTGTTGAATAAATTAATAGATGTTTGTGTGAGGATCATTTATTTTAGCTAGCTTGTATTCAGTAGCCAGCTTGAAAGGACCCTTTCCATCAAAACAAGGTCCTCAATAAAGATCATGATAAGGGATTTTTTCATTCGAGAGGGTATCCCCATTTTTGGGTCTTGGTTCAGCTTGATCAGCTGATCTCATGTAGAAAAATAAGATCAGACTCAATATAGAGAAAATTAGCACAAAGTAACATGCAACTGGAAAGGATAAGGCCATGGGATCAGTGCACCCTTGTCTTCCCAAACAACCATCAGAAAGCTCATAGCAGAACATATAGAAGGATTCAACATACACCTTGACATATTATGAAGTAAGGAGACTGCTATCACCATGTCCCACCTTCCTCCCAGAAAGCAGACCTTACAAGAATTCTTTGACCTATCTTTCCTGAATATAGGCTATCCCAGACAGCCCTACCTGTAGTTCAAATTCTAATTGGTCTTAATAATAAAAACCTGGAGTCAGATATAGGAGTAAATGCTGAAAGATCAGAGAGACAAAGGAGCAAGCCACAGCCCCTTCTTACCTCGCCAACTCCTCAGCCTGAAAAGGGGTGGGGGGTAGGAGCTCCTCACCCAGCCATATCACCTCCTGTTTCCTCCTCCCTAGTGCTGGAGTTAAAGGTGTGTGCCAATTACCAAATGCTGGGATTCAAGGTGTATGTAACTACTACTTGGACTCTATGGCTAACTAGTAGCTAGCTCCACCCGATGATCTCCAGGCAAGCTTTATTTATTTGAGCACAAATAAAATATTACCGTACATACCCTATAAAGAGCCAACACATATATGAACAGACAGGTGTTGCCAAATCCCACCTGCTTCCCTTCTGCTATAAGATGAGACTTTTAACTTCGATCATTTTCTACACAACTGCTCCCCAACCCCCACCCCACAAAACACCAAAAACCAAAAATCAGGTTCCACAGCTTCTACCTCAAAGAGAATAAAGGTAATCTATTCTAGAGCCAACTACAAGTAACTGACTCCAAGACTCCAAAAACACTATGCTCCAATGTGGTGTCAGTTTCATGAAGTTTTATAATAACAGCACAAAGAAAGTCATAAATAAAGGCATTTTTTCAAACACATCAAAAGAAACATCAGATAGGAATATTATAGTAAAGCAGGGAAGTTTCCCCTGTAGGCATTGGGTACTACCTGAAGATATTCTTAGCCTTTGGTGTGAAGTCTTATGTATCATGTAAACATATTAATAAACTTATATTCACCTGTCTTTGTTATACAGAATTAGCTATGACCTTGGGATAGGTAAAGAAAATATATTACCTTTTTTTTTCTGCTTCATAAAGGAGAAACTAACTTCTCAAAGGAGACACTGATGATTTGGAAGAACTGCCATTACACTAGCAGGAATTTGGGTGGAGAAGCAGTGGGGTAAAGAGTCTCACTTGATACAGGAAATGCCAGACTAACATTGTGTTCAACTTACTGCTATCCCGTAACTCAAAGCATTTCTATTCAGTATTCAGTGTGACTTTAGTACACACACAATTATGTAGCAGGAATACCAGTTCTCCACTACCAAGATTGTGAAATGTTTCCCATAATACTTTTAAACCAGAACTGCCAACCATTTTTACACATTTTTTTTTAATTTGGATTGTCTTATGAAACAAAACTGTATAGAAACATTCAACCCTATCTTAGCTAACTAAATAAGCAGGGTTGAAAATAAAAGATTATTTTATCTCTTATAGAACCCATTCCATCATAAAAGTTTTATTTTTTTTTTAAATTATTTTCTGGATATGATGTTTTGCTTTCATGTATGTCTGTATACTATGTATGTGCCTGTGGGCACCACAGAGACCAGAAGAGTAATTACACAGGTTGTGAGTTGCTGGATAGGTGCTGGAAATTGAACCCTAGAAGAGCAACCAGTGCTTTCTACTTCTGAGCCATCTCTCCAGTCCAACATTTTGAACTTGAGCTTTTGTGATTGAGCTTTAGCAGGAAGACAGGAGAATCATGCTGCCACCTCTTTTCACTGTGACCATCAATTTAATGATGGTTTATTTTGGCTGAAGGTTTTTTAGTTGCCTTCTTGTCTGTTGGGGAACAGCACCTTACTCTATCATCCACAGAATGTTATCATGTTTCTTGGAGTGAAATTATACCCTGGTTACATCATAGCCGGGAGGAAGAAAAAAAAAAAAAAAAAAAAAAAAAAAGAAGCAGCCAGGATTCCAATGCTGCCTTCAAGAATGACTTCTGGTCACTGTTGTTTTGTGGGGTGGAGGTGGTGAGGAATTGCTCACAGAGTACAACAAACCCTTGTGGGAGTTTATTAGGGAAGGGGGAGGTGAGAGGAGGTTGTGGAGTTTCACTGAGAAAGGAAATGAAGAAGAGGGAGACAGATGGGGGGAGCTTGCTTAAGGGGAAGTCTGCACATCAGTACAGACCCTTACACAGCCAATGCACATGAAACACATGGCATAGTGATGTAGGGCCCCTGAGCTGGCTAAATATCTGACTGCATGCTGTTGGGAGTGAAGGGACCAGCTCCCCATTTCAGCAGCCATGACAGTAACACGTGCTCTATGACCTTGTCTTAGTCATTATAGAGGTTAGGTGCCTGCCTCGTGATAAGGAACCAATCAGAAGTTAGCTGGTGGCGACCCTGGGTGTACTTTACGGACAAGCACACACCAATGACTCAGAGCATAGCAACCACCCTGGGAGGGCCTATGGGCCATAACAACCAGTTGACCAATCAACACAGGGCAAGGCTGGAGGCACACCAATAATGAGCCTGTGCGTCCCCTAGACACTCCCCTTACGCTGTCCTACAAGATCTCTCGGGAGCCCCTAGGAGTTGACTTTGCTAGCCATCTGCAATGGCGGGTGGGTGAAAGACCCGATCTAACATGGGGTTAGCTCGTTTAAAAAAAAACAATAAAGCCTCAGGCAGTTTGCAGCAAGCTCTCGAATCCGCCTGGTGATTGGGGTGACCGAGGTCGTGGCCTGGGACCCGGGATACCTGAGTTTTCCGGGGGTCTAACAGGAGTATGCTGCGGGCTGACAGGAGCAGGCTGTTATAATTCTGGATTTTAACTGTCACTAGACCGCACTTGATAAAGGTTACACTGTTAGACCCCCGAAAACTCAAGTATCCGGGGTCTCAGGCCAGGTTCGCGGTCACCCCAATCACCAGGCGGATTCGAGAGCTTGCTGCAAACTGCACGAGGCTTTATTGTAATTTAACGAACTAACCCCATGTTAGCTCGGGTCTTTCACCCACCCGCCATGGCAGACGGCTAGAAAAAGACGGCTCCTAAGGTCTCCCCAAAGATCTTATAGGGCAGCGTAAGGGGAGTGTCTAGGGGTACGCACAGGCTTACGCACAGGCTCATGATTGGTGTGCCTCCAGGCTTGGAGGGCTTGCCCTGTGTTGATTGGTCAACTGGTTGTTATGGCTCATAGGCCCTCCCAGGGTGGTTGCTATGCTCTCTACGTCATTGCTGTGCGCTTGTCCGTAAAGCACACCCAGGGTCGTAAAGCATAGCGCCACCAGCTAACTTCTGATTGGTTCCTTGTCACAAGACAGGCATCTGACCTCTAAGTGACCAAGGCAGGTATATGGCAAGCACATGTTCGGCTGTTATGGCTGCCAAAAGGGAAGCCGGTTCCTTCAACACCACCTACCAAAAAACACCACAGACTGGCCAGTGTCATGACACAGCATGTCTCAGCTCTAAGCCACGACAGCCATGAGGTTCTGCCTGAGTGGGGGAGCGTGGGCTTGGAACCTCCTAGCAACCCAGCGGCGATAAAGACCAAACACAGGCATCTTGTCATCTTTAGAGAGCTCTCAGTTCCATGTTGTGAAACTAGAGTCATTTCTTTATTTACCATCTTTTCAGCTGTTTCTTAACCGTGCTTCCATGGCCACTGAGGAGAACACTTCTGTCCTTCTGTTGACTCCTCTCTCGATGGCTCCTCTCCCTCTCCTTACTTGTTACTTACACACCTAGCACCTCCGCCCAGGTGGAGGCCTATTCAGAAGCTTAGGCTCATAGGGATGCAAAAAAGGAGGCATTCTATACTGAGGTTATGGTAAACAATAGTAGACCTGCTAGTATTAGCAATACAATTGTGGGTGGAGCTTTCGAGTGCTCCTGTATAGTGAAACTGGAGGCTGGACCTCTAAACATTTCATAATGGAACTATTTTGCTCCCCCACAGGCCAGCAAACATTTTAACACTATGCCTTTGGTGGGAGTTTTACCCAAGTGATACCATATGCAAGAATGACAAACATGGGCTGCAGGATAAAACAAACACAGACTTGGGCTGTGTTTATCAGTCAGTGGTGGTGTGAACATGTGGGAAGTCTTGGGTTCAATTTTCAGGGGAAGAAAAAGTTAATATGTTTAGTAAGTTTCAGTAAAGCCCCAATCTTGTATTTTCATATCCTCAGACATAACCAAATTTTAAGTTTGTTGGGTACCTACCATGTATTCAATAACGTGGTAGATACAGATATCTTGTTGCATGTACAAAATGTGTATTGGCATATTTTAAACTCTTCAAATGGTTCTAATCACTAATGTTTAGCTTATAAACCTTCCCTTAAAATGGAAAAATGTGGCGTTAAAATTACAAAAATTGAGCTGATGACCTAAGTCGTTCCCACACCTCCAATGTGTAAGCAGAAACCTATACACACACAAACACACACACACACACACACACACACACACACACACCACACTAAATGTACACACTTTAAAGAATGCTTAATTTTAACAATGTGCATCTCCCACTTGTTCAGCAGATTAGCCTTCAGTTTGGGGAACAGAGTAATGTGAATGCTAATCCCTGTCGCTGCGTCCTTTTACATGTAGACAACAAAACTCAAATAATAGGGTTTGTTTTTAAATTTGTAAGAACAAGGAACCAAGCCCTTCTCTGGCTTGGAAAACGAAATCTTTATGGTCAGTTAATCAAGAGGCAGGACATGGGTGTGCTTTAGTGTAAGCCAAAGGCTCTTCTTGAGCTACGGTATCCTATACACAGACTGGCCTTGAACTTACTGTGAAGCAAAGGATTGCCTTAAATTCCTGACACTCTAGCTTCGACCTCCCACGAGCTGGGATTACTGGCGTGGGTCACGATGCTTTGATCCTATGGGCTTTTAATGCTAAAATAAAGTAAATCAAGAGAATTGGGAACGTTGGCGGGTGTTTGCCCTGCACGCTCCAAAAATTGAGCCAGGTGGTTGCCGGGTCTGACAATTACGGCCAGCCAGCTTCCCAGCAGGAAGAGGCGGGGCGCGCCAAGTGTAGGGGAAAAGAGCGCCCGGAAGGTCCCGGTTTTGGCGCCCACCACAACGCCGCCTACTCTCCTTACTCTCCGCTATGCCAGTCGTTGGCTCCAAGCTGCACTCCGCTGCTCAGCAGCAGGGCGCGGAGGCACCGCGGCACGGGGAGCTGCAGTACCTGGGGCAGGTGGAGCACATTATGCGCTGCGGTTTTAAGAAGGAGGACCGTACCGGCACTGGCACCTTGTCGGTGTTCGGCATGCAGGCGCGATACAGCCTGAGAGGTGACCGCGGCTGTCCCAACTAACGGGAGGGACTGCGGGAGGACGTCCGGGGGGCTGGGAGCGCGGAGGCGCGGGGCTGGCGGGCACGATTAGTTCTAACCCTGGCTCTGAGAGTCTTAAGCTCAGCGTTCCCGCCCTAGAGCCTCTAGATGATAGCTACTGCAGGTAAAAACAGGTTCCAAATGACTCTTAATTCCCTGTTAGGTCGCCTCTCCGTGAGCCAGCTTCAATTAGTGCGTTCCCGAGGGACGGAGTAGAGGAAATCTCTCCGGGCTTGACCAAAACTTTTCCCGAGCTCCCTGGGTTTGCTCCTCCTCTTCCTTCCTCTTATCTCCTGTTCGCCTTTGTAACTGTTCTAAAAATTGGAGCGAAAATGGCTTGGGCGGTGCTAAAGAGGGGTGGAAAAGGGTGAACCGATGCTCGAGGCGGAAACTGGGGTTTCCCCCAACAGCCTTGGCTTTTAAAGAGGAACCGAGAGGTTGTGTGAGCCTACAGAGTAGCTGAAAGGTTCAGGCATTATGCTGGCCTGCCCCTGTTACCTGGTGGAATCCACTCAGGCAATACCCTGGTCAGCCCAAGGTTCCATGGGAAAGAAGTCTGCAGGAAGTTGCAGAGGACCCCTTTAAAAGATAGGCCCCTGCCCTCTCTCTCTCTCTCTCTCTCCCCCTGTTCCTGCTCTCTGTCCCCTCTCTCTGTTTCCCCGCTCTGTCTCTCTATGGCGACCGGCCATGGCAGTCAGCCATTACCCTGTTCCTCTTCTTAGTCTACCCATTCTGCCTTATAATAAACTTATAGTCAATATGTCCATCTCAATATTTCTCTTTTCTTCTTTTTAAACAAAAGAATAACAGTAGCCCCAGGGAAGAAGAGCTCTTTTGTGGTTGCTGGGCATCAGGCATCAAGCACAGGACTGGGTAGGGGACAGGACTTCCTAGGTGCTGGGGATGAATGGGTTAAAGTGGCCTTTAGTATGAATGAAGACCAACCTGACACTGGCATAGAGAGCAGCTTTGAATGAAGTATACTTAGTCTCAAACATGTTTTGGAGCTAGAAACTTTAGCAGCTACTGCACAGATTAATCCAGTGTGCAGGGCCTCTTGGAACTGTGTACTCTGATGAGCCACATAGTTTTTAGTCCACTTCCTCTGCTTATACTGTAGACAAGTTATTTTACTTCTCTAGTCTTTGTTCAGCTTTCCCCGTGTAGATGTTAACGATGTAAGTCTTGCTCTCTTAGAAAACACATACTCAGGCTGCAACTCTAGCCTGAGTCTTTCTCTTTACCTTATCCTTTGCCTGCCCCACCCCTTTTGTCTTCTGTGTTGCTTTTGGATTCCCTGGTGGCCATTCCAAGGCATAAACAGTTCTGTTTTTGTAATAGGTCAGTTTGCTTCCCAAATATCTGAAAACTGTTTTTCAGTTTTTAACCAGTATGATGTCATCTCTGCCTGGAGCATGGTGGACTTCGGTATGGGAGCTTCTAGGTTGTATCCTAGGCTACATATTGGGTGTTGTCATTACACACCAGTGACAGCATTCACAATGGCTCAGGAGTGGGTAGGGGCTCTTTCTCTTTGCCCTATGGGTACCCCCTGTGTCAATGCAGAACTGTGGTTTCACTGACTTACATGTAACTGGGTGGGAGTTCCCAGTTTTCCTAAAGCTCTCCAGGGGTTTATGTCCCAGGAAGTTTCTCTCCACAGAGAAAGTTGGATGATGGCTTGCTGTATTTTACCACATTTTAACTGTTACAAACTGTTTTTCAGATGAATTTCCTCTGCTCACAACCAAAAGAGTGTTCTGGAAGGGAGTTTTGGAGGAGTTGCTATGGTTTATCAAGGTAAGGGTGGTGTTGCTGTTGGAAGCTGCCTGGCACAAATCGAGCCTTTGATGTCAAGCCTGCAGCTGTTACCCGTTCCCACTTTACAGGCTCATTTTCTAGCTCTGGCTTTAGATGCTTGTCTCCCCCACCCATCCAGCTTTCTTCACCAATCTGAGCACATTGGGACAATCTGGCACTTGCTATTCCCATTAACTAGTACCTTTTCCTTCCATGTGGAGTATGGTTCTCTCCCCTCCTTCCAGACAGCCTTGACCTTCTTCTAGTCACCTCTTTGTTTCTTTTCATAAGGACGTATCATCAGCTGAACTATAAATTAGCTTTCCCTCTTCTGGATGGGAGATAAATAAGTACAATGTCTTGTGAGTTCCCCAAAGGCAGAAAATCTATTTCTCCTATTTTCTCTTGTATCTGAGGACTAAAATATAGCCAGCCACACAGTAGGTACTCAGCATATATTGATTGCTGAATTGATAGATACCAAAGAGTTAAGTAGGCACCTTGATTATATTGGAGTGACGTAATGACAGATGGTAGTAGACCTAAGTTCCTACTCTGTATCTTGGTCCAGGTTCTGTTCAGTGCCGGTTGAGAATACTCCAGGAAACAAGATGAGTTCTGGGCCATACTACAAGTTCAACCCCTTCTTTAGAGTGCTTGGGATGATGGCTCAGTAGGCAAAGAGGGTTTGTTGTACAAGGATGAGGACCTGAGTTCAATCCCTCCCCTGCTGTCACATAAAAATTCTGGGTATGGAATAGAGAGATGGCTCAGTGGTTGAGCTCTTGTTGTGATGGGGAGCTGGGGCTTAGTTTCTAGCATCCATTTAGCCCATTTAGCGGCCAGCCATCTGTAACTCCAGTTCAAGATGTCCCACTTCCTCTTCTACTCTCCTTGGGTACTGTATGCACGTGGTGTACAGATACATGTAGGCAAAACATCCATACACATAAAATAAAAAAAAAAAATTGCTGGGTGTGATTGCATATGTCTGTAACCCCAGTGCTATAAGGGGAAGGTGGACACAGGAGGATCTGTGGTGATTGATGGCCACTAGTCTAGCCCAAACAAGTTCTAGCTTTAATCAGAGACCCTGTCTCAAGGGAACAGGCAGAAAGTGATAGAGAAGAACAGCCAGTATCTTCTCTGGCTTCCCTGGGCTTGGGTACGCAGACACACACATTTTCCAGAAAAGCTAGCTACTGATTATCACTAGAAATCCTATAGCCAAATATATGATACCTGAAGAGACTGCACGTGGAACATTAAACAAGTCCACTTGGAGTATTACACTTAGACATGGAAGATGTTTGATTAAGCAACTCAAAACTGTCAAAAGAGATGGGAATATTTTAGGAACTCGGAGGTATTTAGAAAATTAAAGGGAAAGCTGGGGAGATGGCTCAGTGGGTAAAGGCACTTGGCCACACAAATCTGACAGCCTGAGTTTGGACCCCTGGAATCCTCATTTTAAGAGTCCTGTTTGGTACATGTGGTGGTAGCACACACCTTTAATCTCAGCATTTGGGAGGAAGAGGCTGGTGGAGCTCAGTGAGTTCCAGGCCAGTCTGGTCTACAAAGCAAGTTCCACAACCGCCAGCAATGTTACACAGAGAAACCCTATCTCAAAAAGGAAAAAGAAAAACCATATTTGGTAGTGCCATCTAATCCCAGTACTTCTATGGGAGATGGAAATGAGAATCTACTGGAATCAGGGCTAGCTGGCATGGGGTAGGAGATGCAGCAAGGGAACAAGAGAGACACCTACCTCAAATAAGGTAAAAGATAAGAACCAGGTCCTCCATGTATGCACAACCATGTGTGCTTACACATACCTGTATACATATACATACACAAAGATTTTTAAAAGTTGAAGGGAATAGAAGAAATGCCTTGAGGAAATTTCTAATAAGGAATACGACCATTCTATAATCCCTCAGAAACTTGGCCAGGACCAGCCTGCTTAAAGATAGGCTGCACATGGATGGTATGCCAAAGGTAGGAGATGAGTGGCTCTGAATCCTCATTTATGCCTATTCTACTCTCATTTTTTCCCAGGGCTCCACAAATGCTAAAGAACTGTCCTCCAAGGGAGTGAGAATATGGGATGCCAATGGGTCCCGAGATTTTTTGGACAGCCTGGGATTCTCTGCTCGACAGGAAGGGGACCTGGGCCCAGTTTATGGTTTCCAGTGGAGACATTTTGGAGCAGACTACAAAGATATGGATTCAGGTGAGGAGATAATAATGCCTTGGGTTTTCAAATCCACATCATGGGAGTTGATAACTGACTTTGTGAGAAGCTACGCTGGGTTACGAAGGAGAAGCTACAACAAAATCTCACTGACACATGCACTCCTACTGGAAGACACATCAGACACACACATACCACTCCCAACAAAACCAAAAATATACTAATTTGAATACATGCCAAGGAATGATAGTCAGGAAATAACAGCCTTGATTTTTCATAATAAGATCATCATGATTCTAGAAAAGCAGCAAACTGTACAATAAAATGTCACAGTTTATAATCAGTTGTCAGGCAGCATTTATTGGTGCTTCATGTTTTACCAACACGTATAGTGCAAATCCTGTATGTATATTCAGAACCATGGTTGCAGTGAAATGCCAACATGCAATACTGGGGCACTCTGTCAGAATCACCACCGGTTCTTTATGCATTTGATTATCAGTTAGTTTTTGGATGTTGCATGTTTAGTTTTCCTCAGCTCCCAGATTCATTTAAACAGTCCCTTTTTATTTATTTTTTAATCCTAAATTCATATTTTAGGAAGCTGTTATTAGATATCAATGCCAGTGGTTCAGATGCCTACATTTTGATAGTAGTCTTCAGAACTCCAAGGTGACACAGTGTTGGATGATGAAAAGTGTGTCTCTTTTGGTTTCTTATGAAGCCACTAGGATTCACTGGTGGAACTCCATCCTAATGACTTTCTAATCCTAATCATTTCTTGAAGGCTACATAATTGAATTAAATTTCTACCCAAAAAAATGAGAATTACATTATAACTCCTGCACCCTTGAGGGACACATTCAAAGCATATCCAAACAGCAGTTTGCAACAGGGGCAGTATTAAGGGGAGGAAGTGACATTGAAACAGACTAAATATTTAAAAGACTTATGTAGAAAAGAACTTAGATTTTGTTGTAGCTCCATAAGGACCTTGAGCTTAATCCAGCAAGATCTGGGTCAGGGTTAGGAATGCTGTCAGGGTCATCACATGAGAGTCTGTGACTGATGTGACTTAAGTGTGTATGTGCTCTCCTGACAATTCTACAGATTACTCGGGTCAAGGAGTAGACCAGCTGCAAAAAGTGATTGACACCATCAAAACCAATCCTGATGACAGAAGAATCATCATGTGTGCCTGGAACCCAAAAGGTGGACAGCATCCCAGTCATCTTTGGATAAACCAGCCAGTTAGCCAAAGGGAAGAAAGTGGCCTGAGGCATAGCACTGGAACTGTCTCCAGTCATGTAGATAGTGTACTCTTGAGCAACTCACACTTTGCTCTGTTTCCACCTTCATTAGACCCTCATGATCTTCTTTATGCATTTATATTAAAGGAACATTAAATTGCCTGTAAAAATACAACCATGGTTTTAATTTTTTAATTTAGAGTAGATAAAGTTTCAAGTATTAACTTGAAACTACATTATAAAATTGAACTCTACCAGGGTGTAGTGAGAACCCGGGAAAGGACATTTCGTATTTCTAATAGAGACTTAAAACAGAAAGATTTGCCTCAGATGCCAGTTTCCTATGGCCTTTGCAAATGAAATAATTTACCTTTTATTAAGTGTCATCAACAGCACCCCAAATCCTTAATTTTAGCTCAGATGAAAGAGCACTGCTTCAGCATAAATGCATACTTGCAGATATGTTATGCTAATGGACACGCTCGTATTACCTCTGCTGCAGGGTTGGGAAAATGGTCTGACTTTGACATAATGGAAAGGTGTGAGTTGTGGGTGTCTATAACTTAATGTTTTTTTTTTCATGATTGGTTTCTGTTTTCTATTTCACCTGTTTCTCTGTTGACTCCTCAGATCTTCCCCTGATGGCACTGCCTCCTTGCCATGCCCTCTGTCAATTCTATGTGGAAAATGGGGAGCTGTCTTGCCAACTTTACCAGAGGTCAGGAGATATGGGCCTGGGTGTGCCCTTCAACATTGCCAGCTATGCCCTGCTTACCTACATGATAGCACACATCACGGGCCTGAAGGTAAGCTGCTTTCAAAAGGCATGGTTATAGCCAATGTAATATACTGAACTCAGTGAGGAATTCAATCTGATTAAAATTTTAGGCATGTAAGTAAGACATGTACTGGCTCACATTGTAACCCTTCTTGGAGCTACCCTGATGCCTATGGAAACTAACATTCGTATAGGTTGCTTGAACTTTTTTTTTTGAGACATCGTCTTATTCCCTAGTCATACTTAGCCTTGAACCTACAGCAATCCTCTTGTCTCAATGTAAGAACATAGTCTAAGAATGTAATCTTGAGAATTGTGAGTGCTTTTGAGAAAACTCCAGGAAAGCAAGAGTCTTGTGACTTCAGCTTCTTCAATACACAGTATTGTGTTACGATAAATCTTTCCGTCAAAAGCCGCTGAGACCCATCGCCACGTGTGCGCTTTATGCCAGCCGCCCGCCCAAATTAGGCCCAAATAAATACACAGAAATTTGTATTAGGTTTAAAGCTGCTTGGCCAATGACTAGCATTCTCATCTGTTAGCTCAGTCTTAATTATCATAAGTCTATATATTTTATAAGACTTATCGGACGCCTTATTGGCGTCCCTCCTTGTCGGTGGATCACATTCTGCCGCTGGAGGAGGAAGGGGAAAAGAGGGCCCTTCCTGTTTCTCTTTTACTTAAATATGAGTCTCCTTGCTATGTCACTTCCTGTCTAGATCAGCACTTCTCTACTACATTTTCTAGAATCGTCTTTGACTCCTAGTCCTGTCTAACTGCTGTCTCATTGGCCAAACAGTATTTTATTTAACCATCAATAAGATAAACATACACAGTACATTCCCCATCAGTATTGTATTTGTGTATTGGATAGGAGTGAGTTTACTTCAGCTGTTGTTATTCATATGCCTCTATGGAAAAAACATTTTTGCCATGTGTTGCTGGTCTTTGTTATTGTACACTTCACTCAGGTGACTGTTAACCCTCAGAGTATAAATTGTCTAATTCTCTGAATAAAGTTGACTATTGCATAAGATTTTAGTCCATTTCACTTTAGGCCCCACTCTCCCAGGTTCACAATTATTTGTGTAAGCTATCGTGCACAACCTAAAAAATTAACTTTCCTCAAAAGCACACTGGTAAAATTACTTTTTTGAAAAGCTTTTAAATATCTGCATACCATATAAAAATGTTCTTTGTGTATGTGTACATGGGGGACCCACATGTTTCACAGTGTGTGTGTAGAGATCAGAGCAGAGAGTCATTTCTCTTCCTCCATGTGGGTCCCAAGGATGGAGCTCAGGTTGCCAGGATTGGTGGCAAGTGTCTACCTATGGAGCCATCTCACTGGCCCCTAATCTGTTTTAAAATGTGTTTTTAAAAGAGTTGAAATTAAAATATTGACTGTGTTCTCTCCTTCGGTACATTTTTAGCCAGGTGATTTTGTCCATACTTTGGGAGATGCACATATTTATCTGAATCATATCGAGCCACTGAAAATTCAGGTAAGAAATATACCTGTTACATTTCTTTTTGAGATTGGCGTCTTCTCTTGACACAAGATTAGATGGCAGGGCATCCTTTGTATCGCAGGCACTCTGATTGGTGCTGTCTCATATTGAAGTGCTCCAGCTTCAGGGCTTTTAAAAAGGGAGATAAGCAGGTGACCACAAGCACAGAACATGGTAAGGTATTCAGTACCTTGTCAGTACCGAGAGAAGAGCCAGGAGATCCGGCATTTTAACTCATAGTTTTACTTGAAGAGCTGGAAAATAAATGTTTGATTTTACTTTTATGCTTAAGTATAGTACTTAAGTCTGAACTTTAAAAAGCCTATCTATAACAAGAGCTGATCCGTAGTCCACAAGGTTAAGATATCTTTATTCAGATAAACACCAGCCAAAAGCAAGCCAGAGGAAGGGACCGCAAGCCAGGCAGGCCAGAGAGAAGGGCTTCCATGTGCTTTGCAGCCCCTTAAAAACCTATAACACATCATACTGACCTCACCTTGACCACGCCCTGACAGGCATGGTCAGGCACACCTGTAGCCAGCCCTTAGGAGGCATTGTTACCGTGTCTCCCTACACCTGTCCTTTTAAATTCCTTTCAAATTCTTATAGTACAGCAGCCAGTAAATGAATTGAAATGGCAGAAGGAATATGAGTGTCCATATTTCATGAACATTGAGGAAAAAATTAGACTCAGAAAAGTAAACAACTGTGTCCCTGTGTTTAATATATTTATTAGGAGTTATCTGGTGGCTTCAGCCTGTAATCACAGCTACTTAAGAGGCTGGAGCAGGAGCATTTCAAGTTCAAGGCTTGCCTAGGCTACAGAATAAGTTCAACATAAGCCTAGATAACCGAACAAGACCTGGTCTCAGAATAAAAAGTAAACAAAGAGCTGGGTTATAGCTTAATGGCAGATTACTCATAAGGCCCCAGGTGCAGTCCCCAGTGTTGTAGAAAGAAAGGATGATACAATATTGCACTCCTGTAAAATAGTACTTTGTGATAAAATACTGTGTTGATTTCATGAGACATGGGAATGAATGTAAAATAATACCATGATTTTGTTTTTAGCTTCAGCGAGAACCAAGACCTTTCCCAAAGCTCAAAATCCTTCGAAAAGTTGAGACAATTGATGATTTCAAAGTTGAAGACTTTCAGATTGAAGGTTATAATCCACATCCAACGATTAAAATGGAAATGGCTGTTTAGCGCTCTTTCAAAGATGCTGTGAATACCACCAGACATTAGGGTTTGAGCCTGATGCCCAGGGTAAAGTTTTTCTCTAAAGGAAAATAAACTATAACAAAACTCTGACAGTGATCTATCTGTAAGTATCATCAATGTCTAAAGCATCACTGCCTTTCCTGTGGTATTCACAGAGGTACATAAAAAAGCTGAGATCATATACTCAGCAAAAACAACCAGGCATTTATATATGTCTGTATGAAGACGGCTGCAGAGATACAGATTATGTTATTCCTCTAGACTTGAAGTATGTTACAGTGTTTACTTATAAGTGTTTTATATGATGTAGTAATAAAGAACTATTTTGTACTTGTCAGTTCAAAAGTTTTAAAATAGTTTTTATCAGTGTGTATGTGTATATAGGTCAGAGCACAATTTGAGTTTGGTTAGGACTGGTGACAGGCTCAAGTTTCTGACTAAAACAGATCGACCTAAGAACCCTAAGGCTTCATTAAGCTTCTTGAGACAGGGTCTCCTGTATCACAGGCTGGCCTCAAACTCACTCTGTAGATGAGAATAACTTTATTCCTCACCCTCCAGACTTATCTCCTAGTTGCTGGGATTATAGGCACATATTGGAGGTTGAACAATGAATTTCATGCATGCTAGGTAAGTACTCTACCAAGTTAGCCACATCCCCAGTCCTCTTGGTTTTTTGTTTGTTTGGCGGGGTCTTACTCTACCTAGGCTGGCCTGGAACTCATTGTGTAGCCTAGGCCTGATAGTTAAATTATATTTAGTAGACTAAGCTTTTTTCTATTTTTCCACAGTGTACTTAAGTATAGTTATATTTTATATGAAAATATAATGGCCACTTAAGATTGTTAAGGGACTGCAGTTGCTCAGATATTCACCATGCTGTCTTAGGGTTTCTATTGCTGTGAAGAGACACCATGACCATGGCAACTCTTACAATGGAAAACATTTAGTTTGGAGTGGCTTATTTATAGTTCAGAGGTTCAGTCCATTATCATCATGGTGGGACATGGCAGAATGCAGGTAGGTGCTGTGGCAGTAGCTGAGAGTAGTCTGTGACACAGGGAGTGGTTTGAACATAGGAGATCTCAAAGCCTGCCCCCACAGTGACACTCATTCTCCAACAAGGCCACACCTACTCTAACAAAGCCACACATAATAGTGCGTCCCCTTTGGAGGCCATTTTGTTTCAAAGCCACTATGATGAACATGAATAAATTTTTTTTTTAAACTTGAGTTAGAAACAAGATTGTTTTACATGTCAGTCCCAGTTCCCTCTCCCTTCCCTCCAGCCTCCCCAACTAAAACCCTACCTATCACATATCCTTTCTGCTCCCCCTGGATGGTGAGGCCTTCCATGGGGGGGGGGTCATAAGAGTCTATCATATCCTTTGGGATAGGGCCTAGGTCCACCTCCGTGTGTCTTGGCTCAGGGAGTATCCCTCTATGTGAAATGGGTTCCCAAAGTCCACACCTATGCTAGGGATAAGTACTGAACAAGTACTGAACAAGAGGTCCCATAGATTTCTGAGGTTTCCTCACTGAAACCCATGTTCCTGGGGTCTGGATCAGTACCATGTGGTATCCCAGCTATCAGTCGGGGACCAAGAGCTCCCTGATGTTCAGGTCAGCTGTTTCTGTGGGTTTCACCAGCCTGGTCTGGATCCCTTTGCTCATTATTCATCCTTCTCTGCCACTGGATTCCAGTTCAGTTCAGTGAGTAGCTGTGGGTGTCTGCTGACCATGAATAAATTTAATAAGATGCTTTTTATTTCTGGCACCTTGAATGATTGGGGCCAGGTCTGCATCTGATAGTGCTACCAAGATACAGCATTTAGCCCAGGCCTTATTAAAGGTGCAAAACCCACAAGATTACATGTATTTTGCCTAAATGTAGGCAGAGTCTAATTTTTAACATATGTCTTGCAATTGTCCTAGTCATCTTTTTGAGCAGAGTAAGCAAGTTTGATTAGAAAAGCAAAAATAGCAGTTAGTCTTATGACCTATTATCTTGCTAGAACAGCAGATTTTATAGGATCAGTCAGTTTAAGAATCTTCACCGTCTGGTTAAAAAAAAAGAAAAAAAAAGCAGAGTGGGCTGACTGGGCACAGACTGTATAAGCTAGGGGTATACATGCTAGAGGCATTTTTTGTTATATATACACACATCATTTTTTGTTTGTTTTTTTCCCAAGACAGGGTCTCTCTTTGTAACAGCTCTGGCTTTCCTGGAGTAGCTCTGTAGACCAGGCTGACCTCAAACTCACAGAGATCCATTCACCTGCCTCTGCCTCCCAAATGCTGGGATTAAAGATGTTCACCACACTGCCCGGCCATCAGAAGGTTTTAAATCACATTTTTAAGGTTTTGTTTGTTGGGGTTGGAGGTGGTATGGGGACATGTCTCACAATTTAGCCCTAGCTGGCCTGGAGCTTAGCATGTACCTTAGGCTAGCCTTAAATATGTGGCACAACTCCAGCTTCATCTTCCTGCATGCTGGGATTACAAGTTGGAGATCCCAGGCCTAGCTAAGATAGTTACAAAAGTGTGAAGAAATATATTTGTCCCCATTAATTTCAGTGGGGTGTGAATTCCCTAAAATGCTTAGACTGAGAGCAGATGGGATGTTAAAGCATTTCAGGACAAATGAGTGAAGCCTGGTTGTTGCTTTATCAGATCCCTCACAGGATGTAGAACCAGTTTTATTCTGATTTATGAAAAGTGTTAAAATGAGGAATTATTACAAAAATTTATGAAACATTGCTTGTTTTCAAATTATATGTTAATATCTAGCACTTGACAGAGATTGATCATCTTCCTAGGCTTTGGGTTAGGTTCATTTGCTTTATAACTAAATAAAAAAAAAAGTTGATGTTGACCATCAACCATGATGACAGCTGATTCCTAAGGTGAGTATGGCCCGCAGCTAGACTTGATTTTTCTTCTATTTTTATAAAATTCCAGAATTTTAACCATTTCCACTTCAGAAAAAAAATGTTAGGGTTGAACACATAAATCTTGAGCAACAAGGAGTTTCTTCCAGACTTCTCCATCTGGGTATTGGTGTTTCTTTACAGATTCCTCCTTCATTTCTGTTGAGTAGCCTGCATCCTAGCAAAGACAACAGATTGGGACATGTTAACAGTGGCTTCTGCTGCTTCTATAAATGCTTCTAAATCTAATCCAGAGATAATTCAGTACTTAAGAAATTAAGTTTAGGGGTTGGAGAGATGATTTAGCAATTGAGAATGCTTGCTGCTTTTCCAAAAGCCTGGTGTGGCTCCCAGCACCTATCTCAGGCAACTCACAACCTCCTGTAATTCCAGTTCCAGGGAATTGCCTCCTTTGGCCTCCCAGGGTGCCTACACTCATGTGCACATACATGTAATTAAAAATAAAGTTTTAAAATGAAAGGGCTTTTTAAAAAGACAGAGAGGGTCACACTTACTGGTTACTTACCTGAATTGTTAATGAAACTAAAATGTTGGTACCTTAAATCTGTTGGTGAAAATGAGCTGTAATCTGGACAAAATTAGGGTAAATGGGCCAGGTCACAAAACTGTAGTCAAAACCTTTTAGGTCACTAAGGTGCATATGGTGCTGGCCTTGGGCATAAGGAATGTGTTTTGAGGGCTCAGCAACTTCAGAAATATTACTATAGCTTTATGTCTTAGAATTTCTATAAAAAAAATCATCAAAAAGCACCCTGGGGCTGGGTGTTGTGGTACACACCTTTAATCCCAGCACTCAGGAGGCAGAGGCAGGCAGATCTCTGTGAGTTCGAGGCCAGCCTGGTCTCCAGAGCAAGGCCAGGATAGGCTCCAAAGCTACACAGAGAAACCCTGTCTCGAAAAACCAAAAAAAAAAAAACACCCTGGGAACAAAATGATTTATTTCAGCTTATATCTCTCAGGTCACACTCCATCACCAGGGGAAATCAGGACAGGAACTCAAGAGGGCAGGAACTAAAGCAGAAACCACTGAGGAGTGCTACTTAGTGCCTTGTTCCTCATGGCTTGCCAGTCTACCTTATATCATCTAGTACTTACCTGTCCAGGGTAAGGTAAGCTGGGCTTACCCATATCACAGTCTTGCCCTCAGGCTGGTCTTGATAACTTCTCAATTGAGGTTCCCTCTTCAAAAATGATTCTAGCTGTGTCACCGTGACAAAACTAGCTGCACACTTAAGGATTTGATACTCATTACTAGAAAGACATTTGTTTCTAGATACCGAAAGTCATTTTTTTATTTTTTTGCTTTGTTTTTCAAGACAGGGTTTCTCTGTAGCTTTGGAGCCTGTTCTGGAACTCTGTAGACCAGGCTGGCCTAGAGCTCACAGAGATCCACCTGCCTCTGCCTCCTGAGTGCTGGGAATAAAGGTGTGCACCTGGTCTACAAAGCTGCACAGAGAAACCTGTCTCAAAAAACAAAGCAAACAAAAAAAGGTGTGTGCCACCACTGCCTAGAGAAAATCAATTTTTAAAAAGTCAAAAGCTATGGTCCCCTGGAGAAGGTGAGAGGTTCAAGATCTGCTGAGCAAAGTGGGAGCACGGGAAGAGGGGGGAGGGAGCTAGGAGAATGAGATGGGGAGAAGAAGAGGGATGCTGAGGACATGAGGGAGCAGAAAGTTTGAGTCAGGGGAAGACATTTTTTGTCTACAGAGAAATCAGGCACTAGGGAAATGTCTGGAGATCTACAAAGATGACACCAGCTAACTATCTCAGCAACGGAGGAGAGACTAACATAAATGCCCTCCCCTGATAATGAGATTGATGACTGACTTATATGCCTTCATCCAGGAGCTGGTGGAAGTAGAAGCAGACACCCATAACTAATCACCGATCTGAACTGGAACCCAGATGCAGAGAAGGACCAGTGAAGAGCACAGAGGTCCAGACCAGGCTGGTGAAACACACAGAAACAGCTGACCTGAACATCAGGGAACTCTTGCTCCCCAGTCTGATAGCTGGAATACCAGCATGGGACTGATCCAGACCCCAGGAACATGGGTTTCTGTGAGGAAACCTCAGAAATCTATGGGACCTCCTGTAGAAGCCCAGTATTTATCCCTAGCATTGGTGTAGACTTTGGGAGCCCATTCCACATAGAGGAATACTCCCTGAGCCAAGCTACACAGGGGTGGGCCTAGGCCCTATCCCAGAGGATACAAAAGACTCTGATGACACCCTATGGAAGGCCTCACCATCCAGGGGGAGCAGAAAAGATATGTGACAGATAAGGTTTTAGTTAGTGGGGGGTAGGGGAGGACAGGTGGGAGAAGGGAACTGGGATTGTCATGTAAAACAATCCTGTTACTAATTCAAATAAAAAATTTGGAAAAAAAAAGTTAAAAGCTTGGTGGTTTCTGTTTAGGGGCACAATGACTGCTGGCAGAATGTCTGCAACATGTCCGAGGTCTCAACTTACCTTGGGAGGCAGATAGGAAGCATGCTTGATTACCACAGGATACTTAAAATGTTCATGCAGGTGGTCAACATACTCACACATCCTAGGAAATTGGAGCATTAGTGCCTGAAGTTAGATAAGTCATGAGCTAGCAACTGTGACAGCAGACATCACATTTAAGATATCCTTAAATCGTGAGTTGAGAAGATGGCTTGGTGGGTAAAAGTATTTGCTTTGCAAGCATGAAGATCAGGATTTGATCTCAGGAAACCACATAAAGCTGGAGATGGTAGGGCATATACAGTGAGATGGGAGGTGGAGGTGGGCCAGCTAGCTGGTATACATAGTGGGAAGCAACAAAGATGCCCTGTTTCAGACAAGGTTGGTAAATGAAGACTAACATCTGAGGTTGTCCTCTGACCACAACTATGCCTGCATGCAACATTCTCTCTGTCTCTGTCATCTCTCTGTCTCTGTCATAGCTAGCTCTCTCCCTGTCTCTCTCCCCCCACCTCTCTCTCTCTCTCTTACACACACACACACACACACACACACACACACACACAATCTTTTTTGCAATGGAACCTGGGGTTGTAGATCCACATTCACTAGGCCCCTCTTTCCCAAAGAAAGCAGTAAAGATTGGTGAGAGTCACTCTTACAAGCCCAGGCACTCAGAAGAAAGAGGTAAGACCCAGGCAAACTGCATAGAAGAAACAAAGACCAGACATTGAATTCCTGGCCCCCACACACCACTGGGCCACAAGAGGAGATAGAGAGAACCCACCCGCACCCACTAAAAGGATATGGGGAGAAGACAGAATAAGATTTCACTCAACAACACAAAGACCAACATGACACCACCAGAACCTAGGGACTCCACTCCGGCAAGAGCTGAAAAGCCCAACACAGAGCATGAAGATGAGATGGACCTCAAAAATTATCTCAGCAAGTTGATAGAGACCTTTAAAGAGGAAACAAGAAAATCCCTTAAAGAAATAGAAGAGAAAGCAAACAAAAAATTAAATGAATTGGAGGAAAAGACAAACCAAAAAATTCAAGAAATAAATAAATCTCTTAAAGAATCTAAAGAAAGCCAAGAAAAAACATCCAAGCAAGTGAAGGAAGCTCTTGAAATAGTTCAAAACATGAAAGCTGAAATACACACAATAAAGAAAACACAGAATGAGACCATGTTGGAAATGGAAAGGTTGGATAAACGATCAGGAACTAAAGATGTAAGTGTATCCAACAGGATTCAAGAGATGGAAGAGAGAATCTCAGCCACTGAAGACTCGCTAGAGGATATACATTCATCCACCAAAGAGAACCTCAAGTCCAACAAAACCCTAACACAAAATATCCAGGAAATATGGGACACCGTAAAAAGGCCAAACCTAAGAATAATAGGTGTAGAAGAAGGTGAAGAAATACTGCTCAAAGGTACAGAAAACATATTCAACAAAATCATAGAAGAAAACTTCCCCAACCTACAGAAGGATATGCCTATGAAAGTACAAGAAGCTTACAGGACACCAAACAGACTGGACCACAAAAAGAAGTCGCCCCGACACATAATAATCAAAACACCAAATCTACAGAATAAAGAGAAAATATTAAGAGCAGCAAAGGAAAAAGGCAAACCAATCAGAATCACACCCGACTTCTCAATGGAAACTCTGAAAGCCAGAAGGTCTTGGATAGATACCCTACAAGCACTAAGGGAGCATGGATGTCAACCCAGACTACTGTACCCAGCAAAACTTTCAATCACTATAGATGGAGAAAACAAGATATTCCACGACAAAAACAGATTTAAACAATACATATCAACAAATCCAGCACTACAGAAGGCTCTGGAAGGAAAACTCCAACCCAACGAACATAACTACACTCACAAAAACACTGGCAGTAGTTAATCGAATTTCACCAAACACAAAAAGAAACAGAAGGGCAAAATCCACACGCAATGATACCACCAACAATAAATCCAAAACTAAGAAGAACCAATGAACAATGGACGTTAATATCCCTGAATGTCAATGGTCTTAACTTACCCATAAAAAGATATAGGCTAACAGAATGGATACGAAGACAGAATCCATCCTTCTGCTGTTTACAAGAAACACACCTCAAATTCAAAGACAGGCGATACCTCAGAGTAAAAGGATGGGAAAAGATTTTCCAATCAAATGGGCTCAAGAAACAAGCTGGGGTAGCAATACTAATATCTAACAAATTAGACTTTAAACTGAAAGCAATCAAAAGAGATAAAGAAGGGCATTTCATACTCATCACAGGAAAAGTCCATCAAGATGAAGTCTCAATCCTGAACATCTATGCCCCTAATACAAAAGCATCCACTTTTGTAAAAGAAACATTACTAAAGCTCAAACCACACATAAAACCACACACACTTATAGTAGGAGACTTCAACACCCCCCTTATACCACTGGACAGAACTACTAGACAGAAACTTAACAAAGAAACAAAGGATCTGAAAGAAGTTATGACACAACTGGGTTTAACAGATATCTATAGAACATTCCATCCAAACACAAAAGAATATACCTTCTTCTCAGCGCCACATGGAACCTTCTCAAAAATTGACCACATAGTTGGCAGCAAAGCAAACCTCCACAGGTACAAAAGTATTGAAATAACCCCCTGTATCTTATCAGACCA
The DNA here is from genome assembly GCF_003668045.3 of Cricetulus griseus. Lineage (NCBI taxonomy): Eukaryota > Metazoa > Chordata > Mammalia > Rodentia > Cricetidae > Cricetulus > Cricetulus griseus. The sequence goes on along the minus strand of NC_048595.1, from coordinate 461,553,917 downwards.
CCATGCATTAAAGCTAGAATTCAACAGCAATACGAATTGCAGAAAACCTACATTTACGTGGAAAATGAATAACTCCCAATTGCACCATTCCTGGGTTGAGGAAGAAATAAAAAAAGAAATCAAAGACTTTCTAGAATTTAATGAGAATGTAGACACAACATACCCGAACTTATGGGACACCCTGAAAGCAGTGCTAAGAGGGAAGTTCATAGCACTAAGTGCTCACATGAAGAAACTGGAGGAAAGTCACATTAGAGAATTGACAGAACAACTGAAAGCTTTAGAGCAAGAGGAAGCAAACACACCAAGGAGGAGTAGACGCCAGGAAATAATCAACCTGAGAGCCGAAATCAACAAAGTAGAAACTAGGAAAACAGTACAAAGAATCAATGAAACAAAGAGTTGGTTCTTTGAGAAGATCAACAAGATAGACAAGCCTCTAGCCAAACTAACCAAAAGGCAGAGAGAGAGCATGCTAATTAACAAAATCAGAAATGAAAAGGGAGACATAACAACGGACACTGAGGAAATCCAGAGAATCTTTAGGTCATACTTTGAAAACCTGTATTCCACAAAATTGGAAAACCTAAAGGAAATGGACAACTTTCTGGATAAATATCACTTACCAAAATTAAATCAAGATCAGATAAACAGTTTAAATCGAACTATAACCCCTAATGAGATAGAAGCAGTAATCAAAAGCCTCCCAACCAAAAAAAGCCCAGGGCCAGATGGCTTCACTGCAGAATTCTACCAGAAATTCAAACAAGAGCTAATTCCAGTACTCCTCAAACTGTTCCACACAATAGAAGCAGATGGGATATTGCCAAACTCTTTCTATGAGGCTACAATCACTTTGATACCCAAGCCTCACAAAGATATGACTAAGAAAGAGAACTACAGACCGATATCCCTCATGAACATCGATGCTAAAATACTCAATAAAATATTGGCCAACCGAATACAAGAACATATCAGAAAAATCATCCACCATGATCAAGTAGGCTTTATCCCAGGGATGCAAGGATGGTTCAACATACGAAAATCCATCAATGTAATCCACTATATAAACAAACTGAAAAAGAAAAACCACATGATCATCTCACTAGATGCTGAAAAAGCCTTTGACAAAATCCAACATCCCTTCATGATAAAGATCTTGGAGAGAACAGGAATAACAGGAACATATCTAAACATGATCAAGGCAATATATACCAAACCAATAGCCAACATCAAAGTAAATGGAGAGAAACTCAAAGCGTTTCCTCTAAAATCAGGAACAAGACAAGGCTGTCCACTCTCTCCATATCTCTTCAATATTGTACTTGAAGTTCTGGCTATAGCAATAAGACAAGAAAAGGGGATCAAAGGGATACAAATTGGAAAGGATGAAGTAAAACTTTCACTATTTGCAGACGACATGATAGTCTACATTAGTGACCCGAAAAACTCTACCAGGGAACTCCTACGGCTGATAAACACCTTCAGCAAGTAGCAGGATACAAAATTAACTCAAAAAAATCAGTAGCCCTACTATATACAGATGATAAATCCAATGAGAAAGAAATCAGGGAAACATCACCTTTCACAATATCCACAAGCAACATAAAATATCTTGGGGTAACACTAACCAAAAAAGTAAAAGATCTGTACAATAAGAACTTTGAGACTTTAAAAAAAGAAATTAAAGAAGATACCAGAAAATGGAAAGATCTCCCATGCTCATGGATAGGTAGAATTAACATAGTAAAAATGGCAATCCTGCCAAAAGCAATCTACAGATTCAATGCAATCCCCATCAAAATCCCAACACAGTTTTTCACAGACATTGAAAGAACAATACTCAACTTTATATGGAAAAATAAAAAGCCCAGGATAGCCAAAACAACTCTTTACAATAAAGGATCTTCTGGAGGCATCACCATCCCCGACTTCAAGCTCTACTATAGAGCCATAGTTCTGAAAACAGCTTGGTATTGGCACAAAAATAGACTGATAGACCAATGGAATCGAATTGAAAACCCTGATATCGACCCACGCACCTATGGATACCTTATTTTTGACAAAGGTGCTAAATCTATACAATGGAAAAAAGACAGCATCTTCAACAAATGGTGCTGGTACAATTGGATTCGGACATGCAGAAAATTACAGATAGATCCATACCTGTCACCATGCACAAAACTTAAGTGCAAATGGATCAAAGATCTCAGCATAAATCCAGTCACACTGAATCTTCTAGAAGAGAAAGTGGGAACTACCCTTGAACAAATTGGCACAGGAGACCACTTCCTGAACATTACGCCAGAAGCACAGACATTGAGGTCTGCAATTAATAAATGGGACCTCCTGAAACTGAGAAGCTTCTGCAAGGCAAAGGAAACAGTCAGTAGGATAAAACGACCACCCACAGAATGGGAAAAGATCTTCACCGATCCCACATCTGACAGAGGACTGATTTCCAAAATATATAAGGAGCTCAAGAAGCTAGCCACCAAAACACCAAACAACGAAATTAAAAAGTGGGGTGCAGAACTAAATAGGGAATTCTCAACAGAGGAATCTGAAATGGCTGAAAGACACTTAAAAAAGTGCTCAAAATCATTGGCCATCAGAGAAATGCAACTCAAAACAACTCTGAGATACCATCTCATGCCTGTCAGAATGGCTAAAATAAAAAACACCAATGACAATCTATGCTGGAGAGGATGTGGAGAAAAAGGAACACTCCTCCATTGCTGGTGGGAGTGCGATCTTGTAAGACCACTCTGGAAATCAGTATGGCAGTTGCTCAGAAAAATGGGAATCAGTGTACCTCAAGATCCAGCCATTCCTCTCTTGGGTATATACCCAAATAGGGCATGTACTTACAACAAGGACATATGTTCAACCATGTTCATAGCAGCATTGTTTGTAATAGCCAGAACCTGGAAACAACCTAGATGCCCCTCTATTGAAGAATGGATTGAGAAAATGTGGTACATTTATACAATGGAGTACTACTCAGCAGAAAAAAGCAATGGAATCTTGAAATTCGCAGGCAAATGGATGGAACTAGAGGAAACCATCCTGAGTGAGGTAACCCAGTCACAAAAAGACAAGCAAGGTATGTACTCACTGATATATGAATTTTAGACATAGAACAAAAGACTACCAGTATATAATGCTCTTCACCAAAGAAACTAGGAAACATGAAGGACTCTAAGGGTTAAATGGTCCCCAGGAATGGAAGTGGCATGAACTCCCGAACTAATTGGGGGCATGAGGGTGGGGGGGGAAGGAGCTGCTACAATAAGAGCAAGAGAAGAGGAGAAGAGGAGAGGAAATGGAGGGGCAGAAACATTGAGTTGGGGGAAGAATAGAGGAAAGAGAGCAAGATGAGAGATACGATATCAGAGGGAGCCACTGTAGGCCCGAGAAGGGATCAGGAACCAGGGAGATCTCCAGAGACCTACAAGGATGACACGATCTGACAATCCAGGCAATGGTGGAGAGGATAACCTAAAAACCCTCCCCCTAAAATGAGATTGATGACTTCTCTTTATGCCATCCTAGAGCCCTCACCCAGTGGCTGATGGAAACAGAGACAGACATCCACAGATATACAATGAGCCGAAATCGGGAATTTAGTTGAAGAGAGGGAGGAATGAAGAACGAAGGGGTCTGTACTAGGATGGAGAAACCCACAGGAACTGTTGGCCTGAACAAGGGAGAGCACATCGACCCCAGATGCTGTCCAGGAGGCCTGTACAAGACTGATCCAGACCCCAGAACATGGATGTCAATAAGGAGGCCTCTGCACTCCAGGGAGCCTCTGGTAGTGGATTAGTATTTTTCCCTGGTGCAAGAAGGGACTTTGAGAGCCCATCCCATATGAAGGGTTACACTCTGGCCCTGGACACATGGGGAAGGGCCCAGGATCAGCATAGGAAGACTTGGTGGACTTTGCTGAGCTCCCGTTGAGGGCCCTACCCTGCCTGGGGAGTAGTGGGTGGATGGGGTTGGGGGGTGGGCTGGGGGTGGGGGAGAAAGTTTGGGGGTGAGGGGAGGGAGAGGGAGAAGGGACTTGAAATAAGCTTGTTCCCTAACTAGAACTAATAAAATAAAATAAAATTAAAAAAAAAAAAGAAAAGCTCATGGTTCCTGTCTTCTCTGTAAGAAACAGGGTGCAGATAAAGATCCAGCTACACGGGAGAGACAGTTGAGTCTCAAAAAATGCAGAGAGAATAATAAATATGGGGGCTTAAGATGTCAACACCTGGTGTTGGTATCTGGTGGCAGTTTTATATAGGCAGTTCTGAATTGCAAATCCTGTATGAAGCATCACACTGCTTTGAGGTGTTTCACACTAGGGATACTGCACTGAAGTGCTTAGGTGACTCTTTCATCCCCTAGGACCTGAGGGACTCTCATAAAGACAAGAACTGAAATGAGAAAATGAATGTAAAACAACTTAGGAAGGATGCTTTCAAACTATCATCAGTCTGGATGGTATTAAGAAAAGAATAATGACCTACCCTTCATTGTCAAGATTCCTGCGACATTAGGTATGAACAGCTCTAGGGTAAGTAGGTCCTAGTTTCCTCCCCTTAAACTGAGTGTTCTTTCAAGAATAAACTAGTTTAGGCAGATTTAAAAGGAAGTATTGTTTACTTAATAGACAGCTAAATAAACCATTTCAATTCTAACTGGACATCCCCCACCCCGCCCCGGCCTCCATGTGCCTTGGCATCCATTTCTTTCTCACAGTCCTGAATTTGGTGTTTGCCTTTCCCATGTAGGTTCTCACATTTGATCTCACAATTTAACTTTAGTGAGGTTTCTGTAATATGCTTAGCTTTAGCAGACAAAGTATAACAAGCAAATCCATATAAGTGCAAATGACTGGAAGGAGACTCCTCTAACTTAAAATCCTATTGGGGCTAGAGAGACGGTTTAGCTGTGAAGAGCACTGGCTGCTCTTCTAGAGGGCCCAGGTTTAATTCCTGGAACTCACATGGCAGCTCATGACTATCTGTAATTACAGGTCCAAGGGGCCCAGTGCCCTTTTCTGACCTCCTTGGGCACTGCATACATGTGCACAGGCATACATGCAGCCTAAGCACCCATATTCATAAAATAAAAGTAAATGGAAAAAATTAAAACAAAAAAGTGAACAATATCAATCTGGAAGTGGTATTTTAAACATATTCTAGATGTTTGTAACTGTGTACAGGGTTCAGAGTATCTCTGCCCTGAAAAAATTTTCAAAGAGCTGTTTGATCAAGGGATATTACCTCAGTAAGAGAGGCGTTAATGCCATGTTACTGACCTGTTTTGAAGACTGGCAGAGACTGATATGTAGTCAAATATAATCAAGTGCTGTACCAGTTCACAAAGTCCAACTCCACCAGCATGGGGGCAAACAGGGACTAGAAGGAAGGTATTTCAATTTAATGCAAAAGAAAGCAGAGAAGAGGGAGAGTGAGTCCATGGGTTTTGTTAGTGTCTACAGACAATTCAATATATTTTTTTAAATATTTAAGGATGAAATACTAGGAGGGAAATCAGCCAAGACTCACTGATAAGGGATAAATAAGATTTAGAGAAAAGGCAAACTACAGACCTATGAGTTGCAAAGGACAGCAAAGGGAGCATGGCCTTTGGTGGGAGCAGAGTGGAGATGTGGCCCACAACCTCCACATTACCCTTACTTCCAAACTTTTTCGCCATCAGTAATACTGAGAGATTTTCATTGACACTGCCTAGTCTGCAGCTGTCAATCTGGAGAAACTGCAGGGCATTTGCTTGTAGGAGTTGCTTAAATATCACTCTATTGTGGCACTGGAAATAGAATTAAATATTTCAATATAATACCAACAGAAGAATCAGCCTTCGTTCTCACGATCCCTAAGCTTGGCACTACCATGATTCCACACCAGCTGTTACTCATTACTAGTCTTCAGGAAGCCTGGACTATATTTCTTTCTTCAGCTCTCCATTTGTAAAGGGATTACTGTTGTATCCCCTAGAAAGTGGGAAACTGAATGAAGCACCAGGATGGAATACAGTGACAGCTACAAACAGATGGCACAATGACAAAATGGCAGAGTGTCAGGGTGGTATTGTTCATTTTGGGGGAGACTGAAAACCTGTTCCTTACTCTGTTCTGCCTTTGGGCTGACTGCAGCAGGTGTAGGCAGGACTAGTGCTTAGTTTATCAGCACAAGAAGAGAACAGCGTCTATTTGGATGCTGATGTTCTTAAAGTCACTGTATGCCCTGACAATGTTATCCTTTATCCTTGTTAATTCTGAGTAATTGTTTAGAGAGAGAGAAAAAAAAAAGAACACTGACCTGAGTCCATGAATTATGGAAAAATTTACAAAACATTGTATTCTAATGAACCACTAATTTTTATGATGATAAAAATTTCCCAACTTATAATGCAACATGACTGTGTCCTCTGTACAAGTAGTCAGTGAGGTAATACCAAGGACATATCACTCACCTGTTCTCCTGTGGCAACGCCAATTCCTAATGGGGCCAATGCCTGCAAAATAAGGCAGCCTTGTGTTATTTTCCAATGTTTGAACTGCAACTATGAATGTTTAAAAATATTTTTAGAGCTGAAGGAAACATCCCTGCTGTTGAACCATATGAAGTTTAAAGCTTGGCAGAAGTATGTCCACAGCAGTGTGTGTGTGTGGAGGAGAGCTGTGTACCCACAGGGCATAAAAAACAGGGCTGCTCACATATAGCCACTGCTCCCTTCCTGGATGTGGATCTGCAGAGTTCCTTCTGCAGTACTACGTGCTCCAGGGCCTGAGGAGAGGACAGGGCCACTAAGTAATGTGTTCTTGTGGAGCCATGGGTCTCTGGCCTCTGCTTTTCATGGATCACTGCTTGATTTATTTTCTTATTATATCCCTAATAACCATGTGGAGTGATGACTTTAAACTCTCTTGCTCATGAATTCCCAAACCCTCCCATCCAGCTCTGTGGTGGCCTGCCTTTATAGAGAACACTAAGACCACTGTTTACCTGGTAGACCCCTCTGTCATTTAATAAAGTGCTGAGGTGTTCACTTGGATATGGCATTGCACTCTCTATTCCTCTTGCCTGGCCCTGAACAGTTTCTTCACCTACCACCTGGGCTACAGGCTATTTCCCAACTCCACAGATCCCTTCCCCAGGCATCTTGGCATAAATGATTCTTAGCATAAATGATTTCTCTGTGAGAAAAAGGAGCTCTCAGTGTCCCTAATTTGCAGATGAAGAAACAGGCATTCAGGTATGAACTCTCCCCAGACCACAAAGATGGAAAGTATAGAGTAGGATTTGAGTTTTAGATGATTCTATAGTTGGAGGAGACATCTGAATCATTAGATGTCTGTTTCAGTAGCAGAAACAGCCTTTAATTAAAAGCCAGTTGTTCCAAACATCACTACTTTTGTGCTGTGTCTAACTGGATGTGTTGACTCGAACAAGACATCCAAGAACCATATACATCTGGTTTCCTCATTGTAGAAGGTCTCAGTTTCAACGTAGTTTCTAAGTTATCTTCTCATGCTCATAATTCCCACTTCTTGAATTTGAGAATTGTCTGTCACTATGTCATTCTCTCCTTTAAGAGCCCACAGTGATTCCTTCTGATCAGCTGCATCCTCCAAACAATGAATTCCATCATCTGGCTCCCAGCACTGGCTTCTGATACTTCCTGGTAGGCAGCATTCCCTTGGTATCTCTTCTGGTCTCTATCTGGATCTGCCATTTAGAAAGCTGCCCTGCCTCATCTCATTTATTCCATTCTTAGGGCCTCCTGAGGGAACAGCCTCCACTGTTCAAGGAAAATCTTGGTGAGTCTGTTGTGGATTATTATTTTAACTGGGCAAAGATGTGTTACATTTGTTTATGCTGCAGAATATTACTTTGTGTAAGGATGTGTTACTTCTGTTTATGCTGCATTTGTTTAATTATGTAAAGATGCGTTGCATTTGTTTCACTTTACCTGCCTAAAGCACCTAATTGGTCCAATAAAGAGCTGAACAGCCAATAGCTGAGCAGAGAAAGGATAGGCAGAGCTGGCAGGTAGAGATAATAGGTAGGAGGAAAAATCTAGGCTTAAGAGAGAGGAGAGGCGAGAACAATAGAGAAAGAGAGGGAGATGCCCAGGGCTAGGCAGGCACCTGCCAACCAACCAGATACAAGAAACAGTGAAAGTAATATGAAGGAAAGAAAAGTAAAAAGCCCAGAGGCAAAAGGTAGATAAAGAGAAACAGGTTAATTTAAGTTAAAAAGAGCTAGCCAGAAATGAGCCTAAAGTAGGATGAGATTTCATGGCTAATATGAAGTCTTCATGTCATGATATGGGAGCTGGTTGTTGGCCCAAATGGAAAAGCCTGGTACATCAGTCAAAGCTCAGAAAAGTATCCAAGAACACTCTAAGTGGCAGAGGTGACAACCCGAGTTTAATTCCTGTGATCCACAAGATGGAGAGAATCAACTCCCACAAATTGTCCTCTGACTTACATACATACATAATACATACATAATACATACATACACACACACACACACACACACACACACACACACACACACACACACACACACACACACACACACACAATGAATGAGTAGTTGTAATAACAGCCAAAAAAAAAAAAAACCCTAAGAAGCCAGGCATAGTGGTAAACAACTATAATGTCATCACTATGGAGATAAGTGGGAGGATCAAAAGTTTGAGATCAACCTAGCTATAAAGTGAGGAAACCCTGTTTCTAAACTAAGAGTTTCAATCCCAATCAAAACTCTGATCTTATTCTTCACAGAAATAGAAAAAAAATCCTAAAATCCATATGGAATCACAAAATACCCCAGATAGGGATAACAATCTTAAGTAAAAAGAGCAATGCTGGAGGGATTAACGTTCTATACACCAAGATACACTAGAGCCACAGTAATAGAAAGAATAGTGTTTGGGTGCAAAAATAGACATACAGACCAATGGAACAAACTGAATAGTTGAACATCAGAACTTAAAACTATAACCATGTATTATTCAACGAAGATGTCAAAACATAAAATGGAGAAAAAAACAGCAAAGAGTTCTGGGAAAACTGGATGCTCATATACAGAAGAATGAAGTTAGACCCCTATCTATTACCTTGCATAAAAGTATCTCCAAATAAATTAAAGACCCAAATATTAAACCAGAAAACACTGAAATTGCTAGAAGAAAACATAAGCAGTACCCTACAGGACATAAGTACAAAAAAGAACTTTCTAAATAGGACTCCATTTGCCTGGGAATTGAGACCAACAATTGACAAATGGGACTTCATAAAACTAAAAACTTATGTATAACTAAAGAAACAATCTAGTGAAGAGGCAATCCACATAATGGGAAAAAAGGAAAGAAGGAAGGAAGGAAAGAAGAGAGAAAGGAAGACAAAGAAAGATTCCTCCCCATCAGTTATATTTTGTTTTAAACTTTTTTCTTTTACTCTCTAAATTTATTTTAAAGTTTAATTCATTTAATTAAGTTAATTAATTGTGTGTGTGTCACAGTGGAGATCAGAGGACAACATGTAGGAGTCAGTTTTCCTCTTCTACCATGGGGGTCCTGGTGACTGAACTTAGGTTTTCTGATTTGGTAGCAACAATCTCCTGCTGAGCCATTTCTCTAGCTCCTGTGTACACTTAAAAGATAAAACCACAGAATGAGAAAATATAGATATGCAAAGTGTGTTGGTTTCTATGTCCCACATTAAGTTTAGATGCTTGAATACTTGGTACCCAATTGGTAGCATTATTTGGGTAGGCTTAGGAGGTGTGGCCTTGCTGGAGGAAGTATGTCACTGGGGGCAGGTTTTGGGATTTCAAAGCCACTTGTCTTTTATGGTTTGAGATACAAGCCCTCAGCTTCTGCTCTAGATGCCATGTCAACTGCTTGCTGCCATGCTTCCCTGCCATGATGGACTCTCTATCCCTCTGGAACCATAATTCCAAATAAACCCTTCCTTCCGTTAGTTTCCTTCATCATGGTGTTTTGACACAGCAATAGAAAAGTAACTAAGACACAGACTCATCCCAGAGAGAAAATGTTCCTTAAAGGGCAGAAGTTGAATAGGAGTCAAAGTAATAATATACAATGTACAAGAATACTATAGGCAGATACTGGCCAAACCTGTACCCAGGGGGAGGGACAGGCTTAAAGCTCAAGGTCTGAATACAGAGTTGGGCACTGATGCCGACAAGGAGCAGTGGAAGGAGGTTCACAAGCAGGTGGTTGACAGTGCCTATGAGGTGAACAAACTGAAGGGTTATACATCCTGGGCCATTGGCCTGTCTGTGGCTGACTTGGCCCAGAGCATAATGAAGAATCTTAGGCGGGTGCATCCCATTCTACCATGATTAAGGGTCTCTATGGAATCCAGGATGATGTCTTCCTCAGTGTCTCTTGTGTCCTGGGACAAAATGGAATCTCAGATGTTGTGAAGGTGACTCTAACTTCTGAAGAGGAGGCCCGCTTGAAGAAGAGTGCAGATACGCTCTGGGGGACCCAGAAAGAGTTGCAGTTCTGAAGTCCTCAGATACCCTAATGCTTCACAGTCCAGGCTGCATGGTTTCTATGGAGACCACACACATCTATCTACTCATCTGAGCTGTGGTTAGTGTGGTTGTGTTAAGGTAGCCTGGAGAAATCCTCACTTCCCACAGCTCTACCCTGATGCTAAGTGGTACTTGTGTAGCGGTGAACCGGTTGGTGTGACAGTCCCACTGTCTCCAAAACACACTGCCAATTGTCTGCAGGCTTCAATTAGCCGTGAGCCTGTGTCTATGCTCTGCACCCTTCACCAAACTTGCCTAGGCCAATGAGTTCCCAGTTAGTCACAACCTGGCACCAGTGTGTAAGTCCATCATGCATATCTTGTGCATAACTGTTCTAAAGAATATTATTTTGTGTATTATGTTTCTGTAGTGTACTCTGAAATATTGTATAAGAAATAAGATCTGCATATGGATGATGCAACCAACTACCCAAGTGTCATGCCAATGAAAATACCAAATAAACCTTGAACGGTGAAAAAAAAAAAAAGAAAAAGAAAAAAGAAAACAGTCAGGCAATCTCTTGTTTAGAGACCTGGTCTTTTGAGTCCTCTGGAGAAAATCTATACTTTATGTTTCACTCCTGACAAATAAAATACAGGTGCTACTTAGCTTGATAGAATCCTCAAAAATGCATTGTTAATGGAAAGATCATAAGCAGAAAATATGTTCAACTTACCTAGTCTACCAAATATGAAGGCAGCTTAGAGAGACCCACCTGTTTCTGGAACACTGGAACAGGAGTTAAACATTATAATACTATTAAATCACTACTAATGGTAATGATAAACCTTCATTGTATACATTTCTCTTTGAATCTTTTTATTTTTTCTTCAAATAGGCTAAGCTGTTAGAGGGGAGGCAATCTGACTCCCTATCTGTCAGCATTTAAACACTTTTCTGGTACCCTGGTGAGTCAAACAGCTAGCATTCTGGATGTTGTGGGAAATCATTTTGAAGACACACTAGCAGCTTAATAGGATCACTATAAGCATGGCTGAAAATATATTCCATTCAGTCAGCACCAGCATTAGAAGGAAACATTCTAAGTGAGATACACCTTGATGAAATAGATGATCCTGAAGCCCCCCCCCCTTTTTTTAACCAAAGATAGGAGGGGAACACTTCCCTATGGCCCAGAAGAAGGCTTGTGATTATTGCAAACATAGCTCCTCACTTGCAAGAGGAATTTTTCTATTTTTGTTGCAAACATGGTGTTTAATTTGCATGAGGGACTATGGCATGAGAAATTTAGGATCTGTTATGACCCCTTGAGAACACTAAACAAAACAGTAAATGACTGAGATGGCAGAAGCAGCAGCTTTATTACCTTGGAAATAGCTGCATGTCCCAGGATGTCATCAGGGGATGTGGGCTCCTCAATCCACAATGGCTTGAATTCAGCCAGTTTTGCCATCCACTCCACTGCCTCAGGCACATCCCAACACTGGTTGGCATCCATCATCTGCAAGGACAGACCCCTCAATTCTCTGTAGGGTTGGGGCCCCAGGAAGGAGATGCAATCATTTAATGCAACCTGCTGCTTAGGAAGACTACTCTGGCATTGTTTTCCTGCTAAATTCTATCCCAGAGGCTTCAAAAAAGGATCCAAAGTGCAACCATTGGGATTAGAGATCTGGCTTCAGATATTAGCCATATATACAGTAGGAGATGTGAACTGTTCACAGAACTGTTGTGATGTATACAAGTGCCCTGGGCTGGGTTATGAGATGTGCTCAATGACCTTTGAGTTGGATCCACTGAGCTCTTTATTTTAAGCATATGAGTGTTTTGCTATAACGTGCACCATGTACATTATGTGTCTAGTGCCAGAAGCCAGAAGAGGTCATCAGATCCACTGGAACTGGAGTTGCAGCTGGATATAAGCTGTCATCTGGAACTCGAAGAAACCATTCTGAGTGAGGTAACCCAATCACAAAAAGACAAACATGATATGTACTCACTCATATGTGGATTTTAGACATAGAGTAAAGGATTACTAGCCTACAATCCACACTGCCAGAGAAACTAGCAAACAAGGAGGACCCTAAAAGAGACAAACATTGTCCCCTAGAGAAGGGGAAAGGGTCAGGATCCTCTGAGCTGTCATCTGGGTGCTGGGAACAGAATCTGAGACCTCAGCAAAAATGCTCTTAATCACTGAACCATCTCTCTAGCTCCTTATTTTACTTATGTAGAGTGTGTATGTACGCCCTGGTGTGTATGCATGTATATACACATGTGTGGAAGTCAAAGGACAACTTGTGCGGATCAGGTTTTTCCTTCTACAATGTGGACAGCAGATAACTTTAACTGTTGAGCCATCTCACCAGTTCCCCTTCTGTCACCTTTTGAATCATATGTATAGTCAACATTGAGCTTGTTCAATAGTCCTTTATTGACTATTGCCCACCAGGTGTCTGACTTATTAATAAATAACTACTAATGAAACTCCTGTTCCACTAGGTACTTACTGAGTTTTGTTCCATTTAATTTTTACTATAATCCCACAAGGCAGCTCATACTATCCTGTTTTACAAATAAGAAAATTGACATATAGAGAAACCAGTAAGCTAAGTTGGTGGTAAGTTCAAGTCCAGGCCTTACTTTTTAGGTTCTGGCTTTCTTCTCACTATCATCTTACCTGGAAGCCAGGGTGTACCGAGAAGTTGCAGGCTAAGATATCTTTATTCAAATAATACCAGCCAAGTGCAAGCCAGAGCATGCCCAGAGGCAGGAAGCTAGGGAGGCCAGAGAGAGAACTTCCATGTGTCTGCCGCCTTAAGAACTCCCCAGCGGGGGCTGGAGAGATGGCTCAGAGGTTAAGAGCACTGACTGTTCTTCCAGAGGTCCTGAGTTCAATTCCCAGCAACCATATGGTGGCTCACAACCACCTTGAATGAGATCTGGTGCCCTCTGCTGGCATGCAGGCAGAAGACTGTATACATAATAAATAAGATCTTAAAACAAAACAAAACAACAACAAAAACTCCCCAGCGTCATCCTGAACATCCCCTGACCAAGTTATGCACACCTGTAGCCAGCCCGTAGGAGGCGTGGTTCCGGTGTCCCCCTATACCAGGGGATTGTTATGCAGAGCTTGAAACAGGGCCCACCCCTCTGCCATCAACCTCATTAAACTTGGAGAAGACAGACAAGGACATGAGATTCAATAAATCCTTTAAGTGGTAAGAGCTTCCTCACAGGATACTCTGAGAACCACAGTATGGTAGGCTGAAGATCAATTTTATCATAAATTATTTGGATGTGGATGACTTCATGAAACAAAAGCAGTGCTATTTCATGTATAAATAATGAGACTTCTCATCTTACACCAAGTATTCCAAAATTAATTTTAACACACAAAACAAGCCTTATTTGTTAAAATTTATGAAATCATGATGGCAGCTTTCTTTTTTGTGTAGCTTTTTTTTAGAAAAAATATTTTACGTATAATAAAAACTATGCCATAAAATACATGAAAATGATAAATCCTTATGTTTAATCTCACCTAAAATTTCAACACTTCTTCAAAAAATGGCTGCTGGGAACCTATCAAGCTGCTTAAGGGAGGTTAATGATTGACACACTAGGGTGGTACCAATGGAAGACTGCTGGTTCAGGCTCACTCATAATTAGCAAAAAAGTCTCTTGTACTGATAGGACTTAATTGGCTCTATAGAATTAGAAAACTTAAACTTATCAGATCCCAAAGCTTTTCAAAAGAATTCACCTGTCACAAGACCACCGTAAATTATGAAAATTTCCATGTTCTTAATCTTTGCTTGAAACAAAAGACTTCAGGCTGGGAATGAGTATTAGGTTTCAGTGGTAAAGTGTTTATTTAACATGGACACATCCCTGAGTTAGATCCACAATACCAAAAAAAAAATGCATTAAGCTGCCATGTGTTATTATAGTGTGAGAAGATATTTACCAAAGTCTTCTCTGGTCCAATCATGTCCCTCAGGAGACGGCATCTTCGTATGTCATCTTGCAGATCAGCCCCAACTTTTACTTTAAACCTACAAATTCACTTAGTTTAGGTAGGTCTCTAACTTGGCAAGAACATCCGGATTTTCTGTAGAAGTGACTCTCTGTGAATCATTCACAGACCACATTTTTCTAGTAACCTCTGCTCTTCAGTCAAACTTTAAACAAACCACTTAACAATAATGCTGCAAACTGCATTTCTTTGTTCAGTTTCAGAGCAATGACTCTTAATTATCTGCTGACTCACAGTTAAGGAACCAGAAAGAGAAGTTACATCTCTAATACAGCTCCCCCAAATTTTTCTATGCCAAACAGGTTAGAAGAAACAGGTCCTACTCCAAATGGAAGAGGTGAGTGGGGTTGACACAGCCCAGACATTTGCTAGTTATTTGCACAGTTTTGCCTCCAGTGAGCACAGTTGGAAAAAAAGGCTGCAGGGCTGATCTATTCCTTATGGTTCAGGGTTCCAAGGAGGAAAAGGGACTTGGTCACACAGAGAGGAGAAACAGAGTATTGTCTGTAGTATCCTGTAGAGGTCTCCTTCATGGTACATTTGTTCACTCACAAGGAGCCTACTGACCCCCAATCTGCCTTAATACCCAATTATGTTCTTGAGACATAAGCATCTATAGATTTTCCTTTTGGTTCTGCTGGAGTATGCTTGGGCCAATGTTGGCACTGTTATTGGAGGAGAGAATATCACCCCAAGGGACTGGTATCTAATTTTTCCCTCACAACCATCTGTTTAGTGAACACCAGGGCTATGCTTAGGAGCCACAATAGCTTTAGGTTGCCACAGCAGACACAACCCAGGTCTTCTACTCCGCAAAGTACTACTCTGTCTACAGAGTAGTAGATGCTCACAAAAGCATCACACAGGTAGAGGAGTCACCTTTCCTGGATAATTGTAACTACTAACCACCTTCAAAGGAGACTCTCTTTACATGAAGACCATCACATAAATCACAACTGGGCACAATGCAGAGAACAGACCATTGGGAACCAAACCATAAAGAATAATATATATCAAAGCTCCTGCATCAATGGCTCAGGGAACATCTTGGAAAAAGAGACAGAGATTATAAGAGGAAGAATACCAGAAAGTCTACTGTGAAAGTCTCTTCTAGAAATGACCACCTAAACAAGACCAGAACAATGGCAATATCAACAGACATTTTAATGTGGAGGAAAATGTTGCAGGGTCCCACCCATAGACAAAGAACTACAAACAGCAAATGACTACTAGGAGGAGAATCAGCCCTTCACATTATTCTTATCTGTTGCAGAATGGTGAGCCTTGAAATTATATACATCACTACCAGCAAAACATGAACTCAGCAGAGTTGTAGTTACATATAATAGTGTACACACATACATACATGCACACATAGAATACATGTATGTAACAATTATATACAACGCCTTTAATCCCAGCACTCGGGAGGCAGAGGCAGGAGGATCTCTGTGAGTTCAAGGCTAGCCTGGTCTTCAAAGAGAGTTCCAGGACAGTCTCCAAACCTACAGAGAAACACTGTGTGGAAAAACCAAAACCAAGCAAAACAAAAACCAATGATATTCAGAAAAACCAGACTACCAATTTAAGAGTGGGGGTTTGGAGGAGGGTAGCTGGTAGGAAAGGGAGGGAGAGAAAGTGATGTAATTTTATTTCAATTAAAAACTTTTTTGGGTTTTTTGAGACAGGGTTTCACTGTTAGAAAAATATTTTTTAAAAAGTTGAACATACACTGTCTTGTTTCCTCTTACTCAGAAAAAGCACCCAGAGATACTTCTACTCCAGGTGGGAGTTTCAGTTATATGATTTGTAGAACTGGAGAATATTGGAGAAACTGGCCATAGCCTCTGTAAAATTTTTGTGCTGAGGTCCATAAGTTTTTCTGGAGCCTTCCTGACCCCTAGAGTTAACTCTATAGCCTCTTCTTGGTTAGGGACAGGCTGGTACTCACTGTACATCTGCTCCAAATTCCCTTATGCTAATTCTCATCAAATATAGTAACTCTTAGAAGGAACAAGGGTGGGGGGACATATATTTCAGAGGCTGAGAAATCTGCCTAGGATCAACACAGAGTGCTTGAAAAGGGATGGTGGGAAAAGGCAAGCATTTATTTTAATTCTATTGGATGCCAAAGCCATTTCCTTGCCTTCTTCATGTTATCACTCTGTTTAACTAAGGCATTGACAAGATTTCAGTGTCTCTTAAATTTGGGCACACAAATGAGGAGTAACTAAGGGGTCTTGTTAAAATGAAGATCCTTGTTGGAGTTGGAGTTCAGCAATGGAGTCATTTTCTAATGTATATGAGGATTCTCTCCGTTGCACCACAAAAAAAAAAAAAGAAGAAGAAGAAGAAGAAGAAGAAGAAGAAGAAGAAGAAGAAGAAGAAGAAGAAGAAGAAGAAGAAGAAGAAGAAGAAGAAGAAGAATGGATTTGTATACTGGATAGGTGATTGAAGCTGTTGTTTTCCAAAGAATATCACTCTTCCATGTGTGATATTCTAGGATTCTAAGTAGATTCACACCTCATCTTTAGAGAGAATATGCTTGACCAAGGTTGAAATGTCTGTGTGCTGGCACAATAGTCTAGTTGCTTCAGGCATTATTGGTGACTTATAATCTTTGGCTCCTTTTCACATATTCAGCCTCTTAGTGTTGCTCAACAGAAAGGTCAAGTCCACCATTACATTGATAACTTACCTGGTCCAACCGTCTTTCAGTGCTGCTGCACAGAGCTGTGAGGAAAGCAGGGCATCTCTCATTACATATTGGTACAACACACCAGGTTCCCCTGGCCTGGTGGTACTTCAGTAGTTTCTGATCTTGGTTTCACAAACATTATGGTTGTAGTATAAACCAAAGGAACAAGCATGTTTTATTTAAAGATAGAAGCAGTTTAACCAACAGTATTACTCTAGTTGTAAAGTGGCTTTCTTTCCTTATCTCTATGGGAACCATTCCTTTAATAGTCATAAACATTCCTGAAAGGAGGATGCAGTACAGCTGTTTTTTTTTTTTTGGGGGGGGGTTCAAGACAGGGTTTCTCTGTGGCTTTGGAGGCAGTCCTGAAACTAGCTCTTATAGACCAGGCTGGTCTTGAACTCACAGAGATCTACCTGCCTCTGCCTTCCAAGTGCTGGGATTAAAGGCTTGCGCCATCAATGCCTGGGTAGATGTCCTTCTTTGTAAAGCTAGGATTCTCTGTGGAATACAAAGAACTAATACATGGAGGAGTAAAAGGCAGAAGCCTGCTTCTTCCTTTCTTCTTTTTCTTGGCTCTATGTGAACACAATATGTTGAGGAAGTAGGGATAGGGGTGTAGATCAGTTACATGCCTGCCTAGGACATGTGAGGCCCTGTGTTTTAAAAAAAAAATACGGAATACGGTAAGAAAGAATAATAGATGACCATGTACTAGCTGATCAGAATCTTCAAAACTGTCCCATAAGAGATGGGGTATTATTTTTCTACTTCATGGAAAGTAAACTGAGGCTCAGTATGGTTAAGTGAATTGATAGTGTTACATGGCTATACATGCATGGAATCAAAACTAGGTTATCATCTTCCAGACCCAACATGTGACTTACTAAGTCGGAATGAATGGCTTTAGTTTCTCTCATGTAAGGCTACTGAGAAACAGTAAATTCTCTCAGAAAGACAGTAACATAAGGAATATACATTTGGCATTTGCCCCTTCTGCCCTCCACCTTTCCATATCATTTCCTAGCATGCAGCTCCTAAAACACACAATCTCCTTAGTGATAGTATCTTTTGTATACCAATAATTTGACCCTAAATCCAGTCCCTTCATAGCTCGTTACCATTGGACCAAGCTATGACTAAAGGGTTGGAACTTTTAGCCCTACCCTAAAACCTCTGTAAAAGTCCAGAAGGACCGAGTCCATGGAATTTCAGGGTTAGTGAACAAGTGGTAGTACCTGGAAGCACACCAAGAAGGCTTGGAAATTCCATACTGCCTCCCTACATACTTTGCTCTGTGGATCCACTCTACCTGGATCTTCCTAAGTTACATCCTTTATAATACACTGGTTAATGTAAGTCAAGGGTTCTCTGAGCTATTCTATTGAATAATAAAACACAAGGGTTATATTGTAGAAACCTGTGTTCTAGCTGCTATAGGTCAGAAACTCAGGTGACAATCTGGACTTGCTTAATTGGTGAGTAAAACAGATTAGTCCTTGGAGACAGAGTTATATTACAGGACATCCAATTCTTGTCCAAAGAGACTGGTCAGTGTGTGTGTCTCTGTCTGTCTGTCTGTCTGTCTGTCTGTCTGTCTGTCTGTCTCTCTCTCTCTCTCTCTCTCTCTCTCTCTCTCTCTCTCTGGGTGTGTGTGTCTGTGTATGTGTGTGTATTCCCACTTATCTGATTATCAGAGCCAAGTATGACGGTAGTGCTGTGAATATACATGAACTAGATTGCTTCTCCTGCTTTGGCTTGTCTGTAAAAACGGGTTTAAAAGCTTACCTGCTTCAGTGTACTGTCTGAGTACCCCAACCAGGCACATGATGTGGTGTAGGCAGGGTAACCATGTCTCAGCATTTGTTCTTCTGGAAAACACAGCTCTCATAACATTTGACACTTTCCAGGAAACTTCAGATTTATAATTGTCTGGAGCTAAGTTATTACCCACAGGGAATCCAGTTGTTCTCCTGGGTGTCCTTTATACACTCACAAGTACACTTCCTGATGTGTCAAACTCAGACAATAAGGACATTCACTGAATGTCCTGTTCCTCAAAGTTCCCTATGTCACAGTGCAACATGAAAGCTAAACCTCCTTGAATGGTTGCTGAAATGAGGCCTGCAGCCAAGTCACATTGGATGGGCTCTTCACCCAGATTTGCATGTATTACTAAGGGTCTAAAGCTTAGGAAAGGGTATCTGGAAGTACCATGTGGACCCCAGAAGACATGGATGTTCAAAAGTAGATATCAATAGCACAAACAGGGAAGGACATTTTCTCACAACATACCTCTTTCTTTTTTACCAAGTTGACCTTTCTTCAGTATTTCTGGGGGATAATGAGAAGAGCATCAATAACACATTTAGACAATAGACTCTGCATCTGCTATGTGCACTTGTTGAGAAGCACCAAGGCTTACACATAACTCACCATAGGCATCCTTTTCTGTCAAGACGTCAGTGATGTATCTGAAATCAATGCAGGACAGCAGCATCTGTGGATCCTGGTGCATGGGAGGAAAAGGGCCCAGATCAATCCATAGGCAGATTATTTATCTATACTTACACTGATCCCATGGGTTTATCCTTTTCAGGAAGGGATCTTTGGGATTTGTGTGTCTGGTCCTGTCATTCCTCAGTATTGAACATTTCAGAGACTCATTGCTGCCCCTAATGAGCCCTCAAACCCTCAACCCGCCTGTATTAACTTTTACTTCCTGCTACTGCCTTGTTATTTCCAATTAACCTAGATCCTTGACCAGAGGGCCTGGAACCTGGTGAACATTCAGCACAAAGTCAAGTAATAGATTAGTGCTTTGAGCGCCTCTCTGAGTCTGTTCCACCTGCCATACTGAAGTTTCACTAAACTATGAGATGATCAAGGTAGTCTTGGAGTAGCACCTGCAAGTTGCCAGCTCAATTAAATGTTTTCCTTTATAAGTGTTGCCATGGTCATGGTGTCTCTTCACAGCAAAAGAAACTCTAAGATAGGCCTTTCTTTGTGGGCACTCAGAAATCACCTGAGTCAGCTGCCACTCACAGTGATAAGGACATGAGCAAGGTCACTCTGCTACTTATTAATGAAGCCTGTACTGAAAATCAGATCTACTTGGGTCTGAAGGTCCCTCCACATTAACTGGCACAAAGAATTATTTTTTTACCCTCCTTAGCAGTCAGGTGCTCATTCCTGCTACAAATAGTTATCTGAGAAAGAAAACTGCCAGCTGTATGTCTTTGGATTTCAATATTAAGCTGCTGCCCCAATGGAACTGTATGGCAAAAACTGCCATGACCTGATCATGCTTTTAGAGTGAAAGTGGCCATAAGATATCTTAATAATAGTATGTAACTTTTCAAAATTTATAGAGTTGTATTCTCATTTGATATTTAAACTGATTCTGAAGCTCCTAATGGCTCAGATAATTTCCTTAAGCTGAGAACTTGTATGACATTGAAAGGACCCTTCAGAATAAGGCAGGACTTGAACTTACTTGCTTGCCTGCATGAGCACAGCTATCTGCCATTTCAAATTATCAAAAAGAAAGTATTATGGGCTGGGAATATAAGTTTGTGGTAGAGTGCTTGCCTAACCCTGGGTTTATGCCCATAATGGAAAAATTTAATTTTTTTCTGCTCATTTATTTCATAATCAATGATCAATAGACTAGTCCTGAATATTCTTACTGATTATCAAAAATACCAAGTAATCTACATTTTTTCCTTTAGAAATAACTATAATATTAAAAACTCTACTTACCATGTCCACAAGTAGCTTCCATAAAGGCTTGATTAAAAAAAGAAAAGACTTGTAAAACAATCGTTTTTTGTCTGATGTGAATTCACTAATGGTGACTGCTGCCACCATAAATCTGGCTCATTTCCCACCCCATCCCCAATTCTCTCTGTGAGTCTTGCTACCCCTAACTGAGTCTTTATCTTTGTTGTCCCTTCTCCCTTTTCCTTGGCCCTGACCCAATAAATCTCTGACTATAGTCATGTATCCTCTTGAGTTGTGGACCCACAGGTGTTCCCTGAAATCATTACCTTTCCTTCCTGCTTTGCCCACAGGTCCCACACAGCATTCAGAATGGCTGCCGTGGCCAGATGCACTACACCTTTCTCTGGACCAAGCTGGTTGGGAAACAGAGCACAACAGTGCTTGTCTTAGATGAGAAAAGATATCTGGGTCTTCTCCAGGGAAATGCTCCAAGAATTTAAAGATAACCAGGTGTGGTAGCACAAATCTCCACTCACAGAACTCAGGAAGCTGAGGTGAGAGGATCATGACTTTAAGGCCAACCTATGTTACACAGAAAGACCTTGTCTCAAAAACAAGCAAATAAAAAATTTGCAGCAGTGGAAACTCAGTTTATGACCCACAGAAAAGTTGCAAAGTAGAAATAAAAAACCTGAATTCCTTCTCTCCTCTCTCCCTGAACACATTTAATTTTCTAAACCATCTAAAGGCAAAGTTGCAGATACCTCCGTTTTTGTAATCATAATTACCTGTGTGCAACTGCTAAAAACTAGGACATTCTTTTATATGTGTCCTCATAATACAATGATCATATTCAAGAAATACAATATTGATGGAATATTATCTAAAAGATGGCCCATAATCAAATCTCACCAATTTTCCAAATAATGTGCTTCTTTTTGTCCTGACTCATATATGATTCAGTACCACATGTTGCCTTTAGCTGTCATGTGTCTTCAGTCTCTTTCAGTAAAATTCATTTTTGCTTCTCTGAATGACAGTGACATTTTTAGAGTTTGGGCCTTGACTTATCTAGTATCCCTCAATATGGGTTGATAAGCATAAATATATAATTGGTGATGACATCCTCCCTTATTATCAGTGTTATTAAATTATACTACTTTAGAAAATTAGTGTTTCCTTGTTTTCTTTACTACGGAGTTAATTTTTCCTTTTCCAAGGAAGTATACCACTGCCCCAGATTAACTACAACCCAGCTCAACTATGATGGCTACAGTATGATGATTTCTTAATATCATTATTGGCCTCATACTCATTAGGTTGCGTTCTATTGATGATGGACTTTCCCTTATTGCCTGAATGGACTCATGGGTTCTTACATTATAACAGATAAAAGCCATTATTATATCTATTCGCATGTAAAAAATTGTTCAAGAAGGCCAGGTGATGGTGGTGCATGCCTTTAGTCCCAGCACTCAGGAGAGAGAGGCAGGTGGATCTCTGTGAGTTCAAGGTCAGCCTGGTCTACAGAGCTAATTCCAGGACAGCTAGGGCTAAAAAAAAATTGTTCAAGATTTGAATAATAGGAGTTTCTTCAAGTTGTTACTTTTTGAGGCATATTTAACTTACTTTACATAAAGTTAAAAATACAAGTCAAGGAAACAGAGAAAATGCATTCTCTTGTGCCTATCTCTGCATGGAAGGGAAAATAAACAGAGTTAGAAAAGAGAAACTTGGTATCAGGAGAGAGGAAAAAGTCTAGATTACTGGAGTTATCTTGCTGTGTTAGAATCCTTTCTTTAGAACTTAATTTTTTTTTTATGCTTTGACCTTATGGTTCAGATACTGACCTGTTTACACAAAAGCACAATGCTCCTCTATGCTCGTAGTTTTCCTCTTATATTCTCTACCTTACTAGCTATTCCTACAATGCCATTACTATTCACATCCTCACACAAAGGGTTGCCCATTTAGACTTTTATCTTATAGACCTTTTTATTTTGTCCTTTTGAAACAGTTTCTTACTCTGTAGCTCAAGTTGGCCTCAAACCCATGATGATCACAATTTGACTGCTGGGATTACAAGCATAAGCCACTACCACAGTCTTGGCTGGACTCTTTTTCCAATCCAGACAGTAGGCAGTGTGGTGTATAATAGTTGCATTTCTTGAGATCCAAATGCATTCAGATTCAAGTCTTGTAGAAAGGAACTATCTTAAAATGCTGATGATGTTCAAGCCTTAATTTAATTGAATGAAACTGTTTATGAAAAAAATTGAAAACCTTTCTCTGTTTTTATATTTGTTAACACCAAAAGGCCATCATAGACTGTAGAAACATTATTTATAAAAGCTTTTTATAAAACATATCCCTGGGGCTGGAGAGATGACTCAGAGGTTAAGAGCACTGGCTGTTTTTCCAGAGGTCCAGAGTTCAATTCCCAGCAACCACATGGTGGCTCACAACCATACCTTATGAGATCTGGTGCCCTCTTCTGGTATGCAGATATACATGGAAGCAGAATGTTGTATACATAATAAATAAATAAAATCTTTAAAAAAATAAATAAAACATATCCCTGGAGCTGGAGAGATAGATCAGAGGATAAGGGTACTTGCTGATCTTTCTGAGTTCAATTCTCAGTATCCACATCAGGTGACTCACAAACGTGTAACCCCAGTTCTAGGGGATCTTCCATCCTCTTCTGGCCTACATGGGCGTGCACACGCGTGCGTGCGCACGCACATACACACACACACACACACACACACACACACACACACACACACACAATCTTTTAAAACAAATCAAAATACATTCCTTACCCATCTGAGCTGCCCATCACTTGTGAGCTGTCTGTAGAAGCCTCTGAAGTCCCCAACAATGTCACTGAGATCCTTGTGAAGCACTTGTTGGGCAAGAGCATTCACAGCACAGACAACTATCAAAATAGAATCAATTCTTGTTCATGTTGTAATATGCAGTAAGGAAATTATGACATTAAAATACCACAAACAAATGGATGTGGACATTTTATGAAATAATTGAAATATGTAAAACCCCACATACTTTGAAATATTCTTTAAAAATGTGCCTATGCCTACTATAACTAAGAACTAGACACAACTACAATAATTAGGAGTCCACATACTCAGTACAGCAAATGTATTCTGATTGGTTGTCATGTGAACAGCAAGATCAGAGACTTGCAAGTTTAAATACTATTCCCAAATTATTTGCTATTCACTGGGTAATGTGTTAGGCAAAGAGATTCAAAGCCAAACCTTCCTAATTCATTTTCTGAAAGGATAAGAACACTCTGACTTATGGAACTATAAACTTATTTTTAAATTCTGGCAAATAAAGATACTTGATTCACAACATCATACACTACTGAAGATGAATTTATTTGCACATAGCATATTTACATAAAATATTAAAATACATAAGTAATGAACTATGAAGGCAGTCCAATTAAGTAACACTGGAAACTTTGAAAATGTCTATACAACCAACAGTTTCCCTTGGGGGCCTTGAAATTATATGACCTGTGGTCTTAAGGTTGAAGTGTGGTTCAGGACCTGTGCACATTAGTGGACAGCACCTAGTAGCTGTAGAGGAAGATGCAGAGTCAGAAGATGAAGATGAGGAGGATTAAAAACTCTTAATTATATCTAGAAAACGATTTTCTGTGGTGACAAGTAAGGTTCCACAGAAAAAAAGTAAAACTTGAAGATGATGAAGACGATGATGAGGAAACTGAAGAAAAATTCCAGTGAAAAAGTCTGTCAAAGATACCCCCAAAATGTACAGAAATTAAGCAAAGATAAAAAACTTAAAACCATCAATGCCAAGATCAAAAGATCAAGAATATTTTTTTATTGTTTTCGTTTTTTCAAGACAGGGTTTCTCTGTGGCTTTGGAGGCTGCCCTGGAACTAGCTCTTGTAGACCAGGCTGGTCTCGAACTCCTGAGTGCTGGGACTAAAGGTGTGCGCCACCAACGCCCGGTTTAAGAATACTTTAAAACAAAGCAAAATGAAACAAAAACAGGAAAAAAGACTCCTAAAACAACAAAAGGATCTGTTTTGTAGAACACATTAAGGCAAAACTGCAAGCAAGTATAGAAAAAGGTGTTTCTCATCCAAAAATGGAAGCCAAGTTTATTAACTATGTGAATAATTGCTTCTGGATGACTGACCAGTAGGCTATTCAAGATATCTGGCAGTGGAGGAAGTCTCTTTAAGAAAATGGTTTAAGCAGTTTGAGTTTAAGCAGTTTAAGTATATTGCATCTCTAAAAAATTGATCACATACTTGGCAATGTAGCAAAACTACACAGATACAAAAAAATTGGAATAACCCCCTGTATCTTATCAGACCACCACACTTTAAAGTTAGAATTCAGCAACAACACAAATTGCAGAAACCCTACAAACTCATGGAAATTGAATAATGTGAAATTGCACCATTCCTGGGTCAAGGAAGAAATAAAAAAAAAAAAAGAAATTAAAGACTTCCTAGAATTTAATGAGAATGAAGACACAACATACCCAAACCTATAGGACACTTTGAAAGCAGTGCTAAGAGGAAAGTTCATAGCAATAAGAGCCCATATGAAGAAACTGGAGAATAGTCACACTAAAGAATTAACAGCGCAACTGAATGTTCTAGAACAAAAGGAAGCAAATTCTCCCCGGAGGAGTAGATGCCAGGAAATAATCAAACTGAGGGCTGAAATCAATGAAGTAGAAACTAGGAAAACACTACAAAGACTCAATGAAACAAAGAGTTGGTTCTTCGAGAAAGTCAACAAGATAGACAAACCTTTATCCAAACTAACCAAAAGGCAAAGAGAGGGCATGCTAATTAACAAAATCAGAAATGAAAAGGGGGATATAACAATGGACACTGAGGAAACAAGAGAATCATCAGGTCATACTTTGAAAACCTGTACTCCACAAAATTTGAAAATCTAAAGGAAATGGACAATTTTCTGGATAGATATCACTTACCAAAATTAAATCAAGAACAGATAAGCAGTTTAAATCAACCTATAACCTCTAATGAAATAGAACCATTCATCAAAAGCCTCCCAACCAAAAAAAGCCCAAGGCCAGATGGTTTCAGTGCAGAATTTTACCAGAAATTCAAAGAAGAGCTAAAGCTAATACCAGTATTCCTCAAATTGTTACACAATAGCAGCAGAAGGGACATTGCTAAGCTCTTTCTATGAGGCTGCAATTACCTTGGTACCCAAGCCACACAAAGACACAACGAAAAAAGAAAATTATAGACCAATATCCCTCATGAACATTGGTGCAAAAATATTCAACAAATATTGGCAAATCGAACCCAAAAACACATCAGAGAATTCATCCACCATGATCAAGTTGGCTTTATCCCAGGAATGCAGGGATGGTTCAACACACGAAAATCCATCAAAGTTATCCACCATATAAACAAACTGAAAAAGAAAACACACATGATCATCTCACTAGATGCTGAAAAAGCCTTTGACAAACTCCAACATCCCTTCATGATAAAGGTCTTGGAGAGATCAGGAATAACAGGAACATACCTAAACATGATAAAAGCAATATACAGCAAACCAACAGCCAACATCAAACTAAATGGAGAGAAACTCAAAGCGACTCCTCTAAAATATATCACATCTTACTTCATTTCTGTAACAGTTGATACATGGCTGTCTTTTTCATTTTTATTATTTATTTTCATTAATTCTCAGGGGTTTTACTGAAAACACACGACTTTTAGCCTAATAATTGAATTCAGTATGATGACAGCTTATAAGATACACACTGAAAGTTAACTATTTCTATTTCTGAGGATTATCTGTATCCCTTTGCATTTCTATCTGTGATAACTGCTGCCAAATTCTGCCAACATTTGCTGACACCTCTGATTTAAAATAGTATTCAGTGTGATAGATGCATGGATAGAACTGGAACTTTTCACAATGGTAATCTTTTTTTAAAAGATTTTATTTATTTACTATGTATACAACATTCTGCTTCCATGTGTATCTGCATACCAGAAGAGGGCACCAGATCTCATAAGGGATGGTTGTGAGCCACCATGTGGTTGCTGGGAATTGAACTCAGGACCTCTGAAAGAGCAGTCAGTGCTCTTAACCTCTGAGCCATCACTCCAGCCACACAATGGTAATCTTTAAAGAAAACAATAGTAATGTTAAATTGAATTTCTTTTCATATGTCTGTGATTGATATAACTTACTCATAGAAATAACTATTCTTTTGTCCATCTTCTAATCTGAGTGATTGTAAATGGTATTATCTATTTTGGAGTGGTATCTGTATTTTTTTTCTTTATTTTTTTCTTTGAATTAGAAACAAGATTGTTTTACATGTCAATCCCAGTTCCCTCTCCCTCCCCTCCTCCCCTACCACACCCCCCAACTAAAACCCTACCTATCACATATCCTTTCTACTCCCCAGGGAGGATGAGGCCTTCCATAGGGGGGGTCATCAGAGTCTATCATATCCTTTGGGATAGGGCCTAGGCCCACCCCCGTGTGTCTTGTCTCAGGGAGTATCCCTGTATGTGGATTGGGCTTCCAAAGTCCACACCTATGCAAGGGATAAGTACTGAACTTCTACAGGAGGTCCTGTAGATTTCCAAGGTCTCCTCACTGAAACCCATGTTCCTGGGGTCTGGATCAGTCCCATGCTGGTATCCCAGCTATCAGTCTGGGGACCAAGAGCTGCCCGTTGTTCAGGTCAGCTGTTTCTGTGGGTTTCACAAGCCTGCCCCTTTGCCCATCACTTGTTCTTCTCTGCAACTGGATTCCAGTTCAGTTCAGTGATTAGTTGTGGGTGTCTGCTTCTACTTCCACCAGCTGCTGGATGAGGACTATAGGATGGCATATAGACAGTCATCAATCTCATTATCAGGGGAGGGCATTTAAGGTAGCCTTTCCTCTGTTGCTTGGATTGTTAGCTGGTGTCATCTTTGTAGATTTCCAGACCTTTGCCTACCGCCTGATTTCTCTGTAAACCTAAAATGTCTCCCTGTATTATGGTATCTCCTTTCTTGTTTTCTTCTATTCTTCCCCCCAATCAACCTTTCTGCTCCCTCATATCCTCTTCAGCCTTCCTCTTCTCCCCTTTTCAGTCTCCGAGCTTTAGTTTTCAAGGATGGAACTCTACTCTTTACTTGGTTTTAAGGATATATAGAATGTTATGTTGGGACATAATAGTGGAGATCAGATGTGGAAGTGGTAGAGAGACAAAAATATACATGTGAAATAAACTCAGTATTTTAATAAAGTAAAAAAAGGATTCATTGTGTGATTTGAAGAAGCCCTTGGAGGGAGCTCATCTTAGGACATTTGTCTCATATGTGTAAATGAAAGCCTTTCCAGACTTTGTTCTTTTTATGACAAATTTAGTTCAAGTGTTAAAGACTAAAATAACCAAGTCATTCATTTGCCCCAAAGCAATTAATTTATTATAAAACATTTTGGTAAATTTGTTTGGTGTTGTATTGGTTCCATACTAAACTTTTAGGTAATTTAATAAGATAGGAATAGGTGTACAGTTTTACTGTATTCTAGAGAAAGACATTTTGAAAGCAGCACCAAGTCTGAGTGACACGGCTTTCCAGTGACTGCTGATGGATGTAGCATTTTGGGATGGACCAACCATTCTGGGTTCTCTAGGGCTTTTGTTAATGGAATACACAATCATTCTAGTTAGGATATTTATGCCATAAAACTGAAAGAAGACAGTATCCTCCTCATTCCTTGACAGTTGATGTTCTTGGATTTAAACAAAAATCTAGAGTAAGTTACTGACTCACAGTGAGGTAATTATCTACATCAAATTCTGGCCTCATGGCTTTGACTGTTGCTATAAATCACTGGGTAAAGCAGCCTATGGTCTATACCATAATAGCAAATGCATCTAACAAAAGCTATGAATGATCTCAGCTTCTATGACTCTAACCATGGAACAAGCCACAGTGAAAAATTTATCTATAGTATGTGGATTTTCCTTGCTTGACATGAAGGTGCTGCAAAAGATTAACTAAAATTTCTGTATTCAATAGAAATTTGGTTGTGGTGTTTTGGCTCCAGCATAGGGAAATTCATAAGGCAAAAATTAGCCTTAAAGGCAGCTTCTTGCTGACTAAACCCAAGTTTTCTCCTGAAAGATGAGTTGGGGAGAAAACCCACTCAACACGAAGAATACCTTGGGTCTAGTCTATACATTAAAATACAACCCAGTCTATCTCTTGGTCACACAAATATAGTCTTCAATAGTGAGGAACACACTATTTTTTTTCCTCATTTTGGGTGATGGTGGTGAATTTAAAATAATAACTTGGTAAATGGGTTGACAAAGGTTGCAGGAAGAATCAGACTGAGCTAATAAAAAATTTCATTTTTGGTGCAAGTTTTAAGTAACACTGAGACGCAATGAGTCTCATGAAATACATAAGATTCAAAATTTAAATAGATTCTATCTGGATGTGGTCTGGAAAACATGGAAGCCAGTAACATTAGCACAAAAGAAACATGTATTAAAGTCACAAGGAGGTGAGAGTTGATTTACCCCTGTCCCAAGACCTCCATCAGGATTGTGGGTGTGGCAGGTAAAGCCCTTGTAATACAACCGAACAACAGCATCTTATCTTAGTGCTCAAGGTCCTTCCACTGTGTTCCCAAAGCAGTGAAGTTCAAAGACTTTGCTTTTTGTTTGTTTTGTTTTGTTTTTGTTGTTTTTTCGAGACAAGGTTTCTCTGTATTGCTCTGGAGGAGGTTGACCTGGAACTCGCTCTGTAGACCAGGCTAGCCTCGAACTCACAATGATCTGCCTCCCTGAGTGCTGGGATTAAAGGCATGAGCCACCAACACCTGGCCAAAGACTTGGCTTTTAACAGAGTGGTTTCAATGGCCTGGCACAGGTTTTATAAGTTCACTGTGTTGGGTTATGAAATGTGCCAGGTTTGTGCTGTATGGTATACAGTATAGACAAAGGCAACAACTTCATAGAATGCTCAGCATGTAGGCAGGCACAATTAAAGTTGCAGAAAGGCAGGAACAGCTCACAAATCTATCTTGGTCAGCAGTCACTATTTTGTGGGAAACTTTTACAGGAGATCCTTAGTAGGGAAAGTAGGATATGTAGATGAGTTGGTGAATTCTTGTCTGGTCTCTTTTACTCAGAAGATAGGTTCTATTACTCTTGGGATTTGCCTCTAGTCTGAAACCTTCCCTAAGCCTTTGGGTGAGGGAAAGAACTTTTCTCTGTGCAGTTTAGATACATTAACTAATTTTCATACTGTATTATAAATATATACCTTTTATGTCTGATTCCCCAGTAAGTTCATGCATTCTTCTTATATGGGACTCTGCTTTCTTTTTTAAAATTTATTTTTATTTCATGTGCATTCATGTTTTGCCTGCATATATGTCTGTGTGAATGTGTTGAATACCAAGAAACTGGAGTCACAGGAAGCAATGAGCTGCCATGTAGGTGCTGGGAATCAAATCCCAGTCCTCTAAAAGAACAGCCAGTGCATCGAGCTGTTCTCTTCAGCCCCAGGACTGTGCTTTATTATTCTTTCTCCACTCTTTTGAGTATTTGCCTGTGTGTATGCATGTGTACTACATACATGCCTGATGTCTGTGAGGGCCAGGAGGTGACATCAGATTCCCTGGAATTGGATTTAAAGATTGTTGTGAACTGCCACGGAGTACTCAGGACCAAACCCAGGGCCTTTGCAAGAACAAGTGCTCTCAACCATACATGCCATGGTATTCTTGTGGAGTTTACAGGACAACTTGCTACAGTGGGTTCTTTCCTTCTGTCATATAGTTTCTGGGAATTAATTCAAGTCATCAGGCTTGGCAGCAAGCAACTTTATCCACTGAGCCATCTCACCAGTTGTTTCTTTCCCTTTAAAAAATTTCTTTTCCAGTGCCTTACAGAATGTATGATACATATCAGCTCTTCATCAAGTTCAGGATAGACTGACTTACAACATGACTATTGTGTGACCTGCTTGGTAGTCTGAATGGAATTGCAATGGAGCAAATATGGTGATATCCACTGAAACTTTGAAAATATTTCCCCTTGTTATTTAGACACACATTTAAATTTTTTTTTACTTGTTTGAAAATATTAAAATCTTTGAGCAAGGGCAGACTTTTTCCCTATAGGCAGTGAGAGGGCTAAAAGTACAACTATCCATGAGAGAGGTAGATATTGCTATCATAGGTAGGAAATCTGTTTTCTCCTTCTTTGATACTTATTTTTTAATCTATCATGATTTATATTTAGATCTTCATGATCTGTTGAAACTAATCTTGTAAAAGTGACCTTCTTGTACTTCTTGAATGTTGTGCTATGTATATATGTTGTGTATGCAAACAAAAGGCGGCATTTAAATGCTCTAGAGAGAGGGACTGGGGAGATGGCTCAGTTGGTAAAGTACTTGTCTTGCAAGAATGAGTTCAAGCCCTAGAACCCATGTAAAAAAAGAAAAGCTGGATGTGATAAAGTGCACTTGTAATCCCAGTGCTGGGGCAAAGATGACAGGAGGATCCTGGCATTGTTGGTTTCAGGCTAATGAGAAATACTGCCTCAAAAAATAAGGTTGATTGCATCTAAGAAACAAACACCTGAAGTTGATTACATATATGTGCTCACACTCCTGCAAGCTACCTGTACAGACATGTGCATATACACAATCAATGTTCTAGATAGAAAGTACTTTAGTGCATCAGATTCTGCCATTGCTAAGTATTAGTTTTCTATCTCTAAAATATGAGGAACCTCAATATCACCCCTAAAATTTGATCTAGCTTTAACACAGGTTAAATTACACTCATTATTTTCAGTTTAGAAAAACAGGAGGAATGCTTATACAAGGATGGATGAAAACCATCAGAGAATCTTTGGAAAGCAACTTGGTATGAAATACTATGGGCTGAGTAGACTCACAGTACATAGCACAATAAGCAATTCTGCATGTGACATATCATCTTCTCCTTTATTTTACCCTCAGTCATTTGCCTACATTTAGTCCTCAAAGCTCTACAATAGTCTCAAGTTAAAAAGCAGTGGGTAATACTCTGATAGTTATACTTTGACACAGGGAAACTGATGCAGATTCAAGAATTTTTCAGCAATCTAGAGATGAGTATATAAGGAAACATGAAATGCTATTTTTCCAGTTTTTCCCAGATAAGCACCACACTGCAAAGAATTGTTTTTACTCCATTTGAGCAGCATGATTACAAAGAAAAGTAAAGTAAAAAATTGAATCTACATGAAGATGAAGCATTCTGGGAACTCAAGACTTGAGTCCTCAAACTCACCAACTTCAGTGCCCTTCCCCAGAGTGAAAGTAATGCCATAGCCCTTGAGTCCATCTTCTGCATCAGTCTCTATGATGACATAGGCAGCCGAGTAGTCAGGGTCTGTGTGCTGTAGGAAAAGGGGTCCCAAAAATGCAAAGATGAGATACCTCCCCCAAAAACATAAAAATAGAAATGCTGCCAGGCAGTGGTGGTGCACACCTTTAATCCCAAAACTTGGGAGGCAGAGGCAGGTGGATCTCTGTGAGTTTGACGCCAGACTAGCCTACAGAGTGAGTTCCAAGACAGCCAAGGCTATACAGAGGAAACCCTGTCAGAAAGAGAAAGAGAAAGAGAGAAAGAAGAGAAATGCTATAAGGGATATACAGAGCTCCAATCTGATAGAACACTAGATGTAATCCAGAGAGTATATAAGAGATCTGAATGAACTGAGGTAAAGTACTCCTAATGATTCACACCAGTGCAGAAATGCAATGTATACAGTTTGGGGGGATGAATGAAAATGGAATCCAAGGTTTGTACATGATTGGCACATACTTTGCTACTAAGCTCCATACGTAGCCCCAGATGCATACATTCTTAAACAAGTTTGCAATGATATCAAAATTTGGTTTTGAGTTTTTTTTAAACCCAGGAGTTTTGGATCATATCTCTCTAAAAAGATTTACCTTCATAAGCAATTTGAAATAGAATGAATCAAAATTATTAGAAAACTCATATAAAAAATTGGATAGCTCTCCATTGTAACAGCTTATGTAGACTGACAATAACACAGTTTACATTCAGAAATCACTGGAAGAAAATAAATAAAACATTAAGACAAGTTAGCTCATTTATTCATGTTGCCCTGTGTTACATTAATTTTCTAATACTGAACAATGTTTTATTAACTCCCTTTGACAATTTTCATGTATATACACAGTATACTCTAGTCACATTTACCTTCTTGCCCCCATCTTCCTGCCATCCCTAATCAACTCTCCACTTCTTCAAACAAGTCCCTTTTATACTATCATCTCTATTTGTTTTGTAAACCATTGAGTTTAACTAGAGTCATACATGGGTGGCCATGGTTATAGAGCTATCCATATCTACTATCCATCAGTACATGGGTAACTTACCAGTGGCTATACCACTGAAGAGAATGACTACCCTCAAGCAGCCATCAACTGCCAATAGCTCCCTGTGATGGGGCAGAAACCCATGAGCCCCCCCCATACATGACTTAAAACTGAAAATGACCAGACTTCAAAGAGTAATTTTGATAATTTTTTACTGTTCAAC
The DNA here is from genome assembly GCF_003668045.3 of Cricetulus griseus. Lineage (NCBI taxonomy): Eukaryota > Metazoa > Chordata > Mammalia > Rodentia > Cricetidae > Cricetulus > Cricetulus griseus. Next base: position 461,520,248 of record NC_048595.1, on the reverse strand, counting down.
TACTATGAAACTCAGTGTGGCTTGGATGGAAGCCAGTTGGTGATATGGAAGAAGCAGATTTTTTTTTATTCTATTGCATCACTAGAGTTTTTTCATATAGTGGGGAGGGGGAGCCAAAACCTAAGACCAGATAAGAAGATGTTTAAGTGATGATTGTGGTCAGTTAAAACTAGCACAGTAGTTAGTTCAAGAAGGAAGAACTAGAACTTGAGGAAATTTTCTTGAATGGAGCAAAGACAACAAAGATGTTCAAAAGGGCAGAAAAAGAAATACAAATCCCAGAGGCTTTTTGTTTTCAACAGAGAAGAAAAAGATCTACAAAAGCATTGGTTTGGAAGTGAATGAGTTCCTTGACATGTCAGATATGGACATAGTAAAAGCCAGGCAGAAGGTCTGAATATGTTAAAGAGGTTTAGGAATCTGCCTAAGGACATAACTTATGGAAGCAGACTGTAAAAAGTTCTCACATATTAAGTGCAGGGGTAGGAGGTGTGCATGATAGATGGGAAGTCTGAGTTGGCACCAAAGTTCAATGCAGGGTGATGTGATACTTAATGCAGCCTCTGTATCAGAGACTGTAGGTTGCTGAGGGGGACACAGATGTCAGGCAGAACACAGTAAGTCTTTGGGAAAATGCAAACTATGAAAGGCAGGCAGAGGGTATTGTTAGGTGAATGTACTCAGAGGTGGAGCAGGTTGTAAGAGGTTGTACTCTAAGGCAGTATGTGGAGGACTGAAGCTTTTCAGCACTGAAGAAGGACATGGGAAGGAAGAGTACTGCAGGTGAGATAACTGCTATGGCTTGAATATAGTTTATCCACACTAGAATTCATACTGAAACTTGATCCCCAGTGGAAGGTATTTAGGGGTGGTTAGAGGTATTTGGACCTTTTATAAATTTATTTTTAATTTTTTGAAATTAAATTATAATCACATCATCTCTGTTCCTTTTCCTTCTTCCAGACCTTTTCATGTGCCCCAACCCTACTTGTTTTCTTTGAAATTCATGGTCTCTGGTCTTTTTTTCTGTTTCTCCTAAAAATATAAATAAATCCATTCAGTGTCTGACCTCCACAAAGAAGTGTCTCTTTGAAATATATAGAAACCATTACAGAAAACCATACAGATAAAAAAAATGCAGAAAACAAGTGACAGTGTGGTGCCCAGCCCAAATGATCCATCCACAATACAACTCCTCCATTTAAGGCTCAAGGAACCTCTCAAAAGGAGATGAAAATATTCTAAGAGCTTTGAGATTGCATCTTCTAGAAATGTCAGGGAAGCTACACCCATGAAGTCTCAATGCTGGATTTTTTGGACTGTTAGAGAATAATTACTTATTTGTACCCTGATGAATGGAGTAATAAGACTGGATTAGGGGCTGGGTATGGCGGTGAATGCCTGAAATCCTAGTATTTGGAAGGTAGAGGCAAGGAGGATCAGGAGTTTAAAGTAATTCTCAGATATATTGTAGCATGAATTCTAATTGGTCTTAATAATAAAAACCCAGAGTCAAAAAGGGAGGAGGGGGCCGAACAATCAGAGAAGCAAAATCACATTCAGTGATGAGGGTCTGCATTTTTTTTTTCTGTTTTCGAGGCAGGGTTTTTCTGTGTAGCTTTGTAGACCAGGAGGGCCTAGAACTCACAAAGATCTGCCTGCCTCTGCCTCCTGAGTGCTGGGAATAAAGGCGTGCACCACCACCGCGGGACTGGGGGTCTGGATTTTACAAGTTGCTAAAATTATGAATACTTATTTATAAGTCCAAAAATGACTACTTTTTTATGTCATATACCACAATATCACATATAAGGGCATAGGGACTTTTTTTTTTAAGCCTTGGAACAAAGAACTTTCTTCTGCAGTGGACTCCACACATGTATTTAGGTTAAGGCATCAGCCAGTTGGGTAAGGCAAGCATAAAGGGTCCTTCTAACAGTCTTGGCTAGCAAGAAAGTCCTTCAGCACTGAGATGGGAGCCCAAATCTATGCCCTTCCTTTATTTCCTCTCTTAAGACTGTCACAGGTAGAACTCTTTATGTTAATTTTTTTCTAATCACTTTTGTAATTAAGCAATTTCACATGAGTGCTCTCTTTCTCTTCTCTCTCTCCTCTGCCCCCTCTCCCTCCCTCCCTCCCTCTCTCCCCCTTCTCCCCCTCCTCTCTATCCCCCTCTCCCCCTCTCCCCCTCTCTCCGTCTCTCTCTCTCTCCTCTCTCACTGGACTCGGTTTCACAGCCTGACTGTGACACTTTCATACAATTGTTGAGCAAGGGTGGCAGAGAGGTGGGAACTTCTCAAGTCTCTCAGTGAGCTGTGGCAGAGGGAGGATCATTACCCTACATTCCCAGACTGAAGTTCCCGGTCCCCACCACTGCGAGCCCCGTAATGTAGCCAATATGGACACAGTCAGTGCTGTGTTCCCCTGCTTCGCTAGTGAGGACTCAAACCAAACCCTTTTGCTCTTGGTCCTCTGCATTCTACCCTTTTCAAGAAAATCTGAGTTGTAAAACTAAGGCAAAGAGCCGGGCGTTGGTGGCGCACGCCTTTAATCCCAGCACTCGGGAGGCAGAGGCAGGTGGATCTCTGTGAGTTCAAGTCCAGCCTGGTCTCCAGAGCGTGTGCCAGGATAGGCTCCAAAGCTACACAGAGAAACCCTGTCTCGAAAAACAACAACAAAAACCTAAGGCAAAGAAAAGGCGGAAAAAGAGAAAGAGAAAAGACACCCCCACCCTCACTCCCACTCCATTACCCCGAGCGCCTGCCTTCCCCAGAAAGTGACAAGTGCTGGCTACCCCTGCTCCTCAGGAGGCGCCTGCCCTGCCTCCACTTCAGAGAGGCCGGTCGCCTCGCGCACACACACGCGAACCCTTTGGCCCGCGCGCTTACCATGGCGTCGGAGCCGTGACCACTTAGCGACGTAGGAAAGCGCACGTCATGGACCGAGAGTCGGGAGATCCTGCCGTGCGCCATTTCGCTCGCGCCCGGAGAGGTTCAGGGAGTACAGCTGTGCGAGCCCCAGGCCAGGTCTGGAGGGCGGGGCTGGGACGATGATTGGTCAGTTTTCTGGGGGCGTGACCGCACACCGGGACTTGGATTTCTTGCCAGCCTTGCTTCAGTACCGCCCCCCCCCCCCCAGGAGCCAGCTGAGCTCTTCCAGGGAAGTGGAAAGTCAGGTGTGTCCAGCCCGTGGCACAAACTCGTTAATGTAAAAAGTTTATGTAAACTCTGGTTCTCCCTCGTGAACTTCCAAATGTCTTGTTGCCACGTCAAACGTGCCCTCAAGGCCAGTGCCCTGAAGGCCAGTGTGGTGATGGCTCAGCGAGTACAGATGCCTGCAACCAAGGGTGACTTGAGTTCAATCTCTAAAATCCACATAGTTGAAGGCAAGAACCAATTCCTGCAGATTGTCGCCTGGCCTACACACACACACAGAGAGAGAGAGAGAGAGAGAGAGAGAGAGAGAGAGAGAGAGAGAGAGAGAGAGAGAGAGAGAGAGAGAGAGAGAGAGAGAGAGAGAGAGAGAGAGAGAGAGAGAGAGAGAGAGATTTTGTTTTCCTATGTCCCATACCAGGTGGTTCTTCTGACATAAGACAGAGATTTTGGATTTTTCTTTAGTAAGTATGCTTATATTTTGAGGAGAGAGCCATACTCTAACTCCATAGCCAGCTTTAATTTTTTATGGAATTGGGAGCAGTAAAAGATCATTTGCCTTTTATGTTTGTAAGGTGCATCAAAAACAAGCATTTGGGAAGATTATGAAATTCTACCCTGTTGGAGGTGTGCTATACCATCAGGCCACTTTACTTTTTCTTGAGACATTTTTTTCTTTTTTAAAAATAATTTATTTTTATTTTATGTACATTGGTGTTTTGCCTACATGCATGTCTGTGTGAGGGTGCCAGATCACCAGGAAATGGAGTTATAGACAATTGTGAACTGTCATGTGGGTGATGGGAATTGAACCTAGGTCCTCTGTAAGAGCAGTCAGTGCTCTTAACCCTGTCTGTGGTCTCTCTAGCCTAAGTCACTTTTTTTTTTCTCTTGATGACCCATCCTTTTTCTTTAGATGTCTCATTTGTCCATTGATCTTAGATTCCTTAGTTGGATCCTGGAAAGTCAAAAACAAAACCTTACTCCAATGCTAGCTTTAGGGACTTTCATTTTTGGCAAGTTATATCTTTGTTAAGCCAAAATGGTTTTTGAAAACAATAATTATATATATATATATATATATATATTTGGTTTTTCGAGACAGGGTTTCTCTGTGGCTTTGGAGGCTGTCCTGGAACTAGCTCTTGTAGACCAGGCTGGTCTCGAACTCACAGAGATCCACCTGCCTCTGCCTCCCGAGTGCTGGGATTAAAGGTGTGCGCCACCAACGCCCGGCTTGAAAATGTATTATTTTTGACAATAAAAATATTTTATACCTGATCAAATAAAAGGCATTTGTTAATCTTATGAGTTAATTTGGATTAAATGACCAAGCTGTTTAATGAACAATCCTGTTCAAATCTAATCTATCAATATTGATGGTATCCATAGCTTTTCTTCTCCCGTGGAAACAAAAGCAAACCTCTTCTCCAACATAACACATATCCTGGTTTCCATTTTGAGGTCAACAGATCTTTAAAATATTCAGGCTGATTTAATTCAGCAGTTTTTTTTAAATATCTCTCAAAAGCTGTTGTTTCTCGTTAGTGTTTAAAAAATTAAAGTTAATAAACCACTGTGAAATCCATGGGGGGGTCTTTATACTCTTTTCTGCTTATTAAGCATATCTTTTAAAGTACATTTAGACCTTTTTATAACTGCTTGTCCTGTGGGATTGTGTGGTATACCTGTAATATACTTTATGTTGTAATATGTAAAAAATTGTTCATTTTACTAGGGACATATGCTGGAACATTGTCAGTCTTAATTTGTACAGGAATTCCCATAATGGCCATAACTTCTAATAAATGTGTAATTACAGGTTCAGACTTTTCATAACTTAAAGCAGTTGTCCATTTAAAGCTGGAATATGTATCTATAGTATGGTGCACATACTTTAATTTTCCAAGCTCCACTGAATGAAATACATCCATTTGTCAAATTTCATTTCTTTGAGTACCCTTTGTGTTTCTTCCTACAGATAATGGGTTTGGTTATACAAAGAACAAGTAGGACATTTTCTTATATTTCCTTGTTGTCAAGCGATAGAAAAATTTTTCCTTAAACCTTTGTTATTAACATGGTGTTTACTATAAAATTCTGAAGATTTCTAGCACATTTTCTATCAATAGCTGATTAAGTTTATCATTACCTTGGGCTAAAGAGCCTGGTAGACCAGCGTGGGATCTGATATATGTTACATACAATAGATGATTTCTATTCTGACTACTTGTTATAGTTGAATACATAACAAAGTTAATTCTGGAAACTTTGGAATAAGTTCAGCAGTATAAATATGTAAAACAACTCTTTTGCATATTCAGAGTCAGTAACTATATTAAGAACTTCTGGAAAATCTAATAATACTAGGAAAATAGCATATAATTCTGATTTTTGAACAGAATCATAAGGGCTTTGAGCCACTTTACTTATTTTTCCAGACATAACATGCCTCTTCTGATTTATTTGTATCAGTATAGAATATAGGGACTCCAGAAATTGGTGTTTCCTTTATTATATGAGGGAGAATTCAATTATTTATTTTTGTAAACAGAAGTCTCTTATTTGGGGGATATTTGTTGCTAATCTCTACAATAGTATTACTGCAAACTCTCTGCCAGTGTTCATTTTCTGACCATAATGATGCAATTTCAGCATTACTTAAGGGTACCACAATTTCTGCTAGGTGTATTCCTGATAATTGCTGAAGTCTCATTTTTCCTTTCAGAATCAATGCATAAACCTCTTCTACACAGGTCTTATTTTTTATTGTTTGTGTGGTAAAAGTATCCATTCTAGGATATTATCTTCTCTCTGCCTAAGAATTCCTGTAGGAAAATGAGTAAATGGTAGTACGACAAGGATACAATCAAGCTTTGGATCCAATGACAATTCTCTCTCAGCCTCAGCTGATAATTTTCTTAGACTCTTTAAGTTCTTATCACCTTGTAAGGTTTGAAATAAATTACTTAGTTCTTGAGTGGTTAATCCAATTGTGGGCCATAGTTAAATATATCCCAGCAATTTTTGAAAATCATTAAGAGTTCATAATTGAACTCTCCTGGTTTGAAATTTCTGTGGTTGAACTTTCAGTAAATCTATCTTATATCCTAGGTAATTAAAGAATCTCCCCTTTGTATTTTTTTCAGGAGCAATTTGTAATCCCCAACAAGGTGAAATTATCTTCATCAAACATTTTTCTAAGGTATCTGTGTCAGAATCAGCTAATAAGATATTATCCATACTAAGGCAAGTTATAGATTGAGGAAACCATTTATGAATTATGTCTAATGGCTGTTGCGCAAAATATTGACACAAAGTGGGACTGTTTATCATTCCTCGTGGCAAGTCCCTCCACTAGTATCTTCTAATAGGTTGAGAATTATAAGTGGGCACCACGAAGACAAATTTTTCTCTATTCTTTTCTTGCAAAGGTATAGTAAAAAACGAAACAAAACAAAAACAAAAACACAGTCTAATCAAACATAATAGACCATCCCTTAGGTAATAAAGGCAAGGGAACTCCAGGCTTTAAACAGCCCATTTAAACAGATTTGAACAGATCCATTGGCTGAATCACCTTATTTATAGCTCTCAGATGTATTACCATTCTTCATTTTCCAGATTTCTTTTTAATGACAAAGGGAGAATTCCAAGGGCTAATCAATTCTTCAATATGTTGAACATTTCGATGCTCCTGTACTAGCTGTTCCAGTGCCTGTACGTTTTCCAATGTCAAAGGCCATTGTTCCACCCACATAGGCTTGTCAGTTAACCATTTCAAAGGTAGGGCTATTGGAATCTTTGAAAGACTAACAGTTGTGCCTAGTTTATGTACAACCTGAACAGTCTGTGACTGTCCCGACCTGCAGGATGTCAACCTGGGGCAAGAGTCAGGAATAGGGAATGGGTACAAGAGACACAGAAAGAACCACTACAAGACAGGATTCTGATCAAGTGGCAAACTTTACTTTTCTCAGGCTAGGTTATAATAGTCAGGATATGGGGAGGAGCAGAATGGGTTGTTTGTGCACCAGGTGTTAGTATAGGCAGGATATTAGGAAGCCACAAAGAGGATGCTTGGCAGGGTAAAGAGTTCATGAGTAAGAGGTCCAGGAAGGGTTGCCTAGGTGACTGAGCCTGTGGGTGGAGGACTGGGTCAAGTTGTTTCTTTTCTTGAGCTGAGGTTCTAAGGAGCTTCTATGTAAAGGTTAACTATGTGGCCTGCCAAGTATGGCCTAGGATCTCATGCCCAGCCCTGAGATTTGGCCCACAACATGTGATTATTCTTAATAATACCTTCTAATATTTTTCTCAGAAGCATACACTCATTTAAGGTTTGTTTCTGAGAATGGAGGGATATTAATCTGGATTTTCCATCACTGTAACAAATTATATCCCCATAAATCTATTGCTATGTTAGCCACGTATGGCTTTAATTTCCCTATCTGTCCTTCTGGCCCTATACACTCAACCCATCTTGTACTTTGTTTTACCTGAGATAAAGTTCCAATCCCTAGAAGATGAATATTTATCTCCTAAAGAGGCCAACCCCAATGCCAAGATTTTGGTGAAATTGTTAACACCTATGCCTATGTCTATGAAAACTTCAATTACAATGCCATTTATTTGTATTTCTAGCTTTGGTCTTTTATCATTTATAGAAGTTTGCCAAAATATTTGTTTTATGGCCTCTCCTGAATATTTTATCTACTGAAGCTGTTTTGTCCCTGATCACATCCAGAGCAGTATGGTTTTTTAACAACAGGCATTAAGTCTTTTAGTTGCTCTGTGAATGAGTTTTTCCAGTGCTGACAGGGAATGATTGAACTTAATTTGATACTGGAGCTTGTGAAAGCACCATCTAAGGTGTTTCCTAATGAAAAAGAGTGACCCTATCTGTTCCTAGTTGATCTGCATTCATTAGTCCACTGCTAGCTTTGCCATATCTTCTGCATACTCCAGAAAGCTAGAGTCTTCTGTTTGGATTATCTTTAGGAAAAAACATTACTTCTAAGAATGCCTTGCCTACAATTCCCTTTCAGGATTTTTGTTTACCACAATTAAAATATGTGACACTTTGATTTTCCTTAAAATTTTTAGAAATCACTTACCTATCTAAGTGGCACCATAAGCATGAGATCCAATATCAACTGCATTTCTAATCCATTCATATATTGTTGATCTCACTTCTAAAGGCCTAATCACCCTTTTGCATTCTGAATTAACATTTTCAAAAGCCAAAGATTCAATTAATATTTGCCTGACTTCTGGATCTGATACATTCTATTTTACAGCTGAAGTCAATCTTTGTTTAAAAAAAAAATCAGTGAAGGCTTCTTTTGGGCTTTGTATAATTTTATAAATAATTCCGAAGTCTTTCCTGATTCTTCAACTTTGTCCTAAGCATTCAAAGTGGCTAAACAACACAGAGCAAAGATGTGATCATCGCATTCACACTGTCTTTGGAATTAAGCATATTTGCCTTCACCCAGAAACTGGTCTTGGGAAATATCAATCCCTCTAGCCCTATTTATTTCATTGTACTATGATCCTAGCTTCCTCTTCCCATCATGTTCTCCATCGTAACTGAGGACTAGCTTCCAATATTGCTGTAGCTAAATCTTTCCAATCTTGGAGGATAATTCTGTTCTAAGTTGCCCATGAATTTAACATCTGCATCACATAGAGTGAATTCATACCATATGAAATGACCTCTTCCTTAAATTTTTCTCAAATATAGTATTTCTATAGGATTCCATTTAACTTTTGCATAACCTGCTGGTCGTTCCAATATAGTAACAGTATAAACTAAGGTTGGTTTTCTAATAACCTTGGGCTGCCCCTCTTCTGTTTCATCATGTAGTGTTTGTGATAAGTTCTTGTATAAATTCCTCTGAGTATTTTTCTTATTTTCATTAGTAGGTCTTTCTAAGGCTTGTATCTTTTTTTTTTTTTTTTTTTTTTTAGACAGGGTTTCTCTGTGTAGCCCTGGCTGTGCTGGAACTAGCTTTGTACACCAGTTTGGTCTTGAACTCACAGAGATGCACCTGCTTCTGTCTTGTATCTTATCAATAGTTAAGTTTTTCTAAAGCTTGTATCTTATGAATTTTTATATTTGCCAGTTTCCAAGCCACTTTTTAAAGGATAAATTATCAATTACCAAACTGATAGTAATTACAATCGACATTATGTCAATCCCAGCTATGTCACTTATCTTCATTTACTTTTTCCATTTTCAAGGACCAGAGTTGCACTATACAAATTTCAAACTCCCTGCAGTGTGATTTTTTCCATTCTTTTTTATTGATTTTTTTATTCTATTTTATATTAGTTCAAATTAGGAACAAGCTTGCTTCACATGTCAATCCCTTCTCTCTTTCCCTCCCCTCCCCCAACCTTCCACTAGCTCCTTCCCTAATCCCCCCTCCACTACATCATCCTGGGCCCTCCACAGGGATTCCCAAATTCCACAACATCATCCTAGGCCGGGCCTAGGCCCTCCCCCATGTGTCCAGGCCAAGAGAGCAACCCTTCACGTGGAATGGGCTCTCAAAGTCCCTTCCACCAGGGAAAAATACTGATCCACTACCAGAGGCCCCATAGAGTGCCAAGGCCTCCTTGTTGACATCCACTTTCAGCGGTCTGGGTCAGTCCCATGATGGCCTCCCAGATAGCAGTCTGGGGTCCATGTGCTCCCCCTTGTTCAGGCCAGCTGGTTCTGTGGAATTCACCAGCCTGGACCCAACCCCTTTGATCTTCTTTCCTCCCTCTCTGCAATTGGGTTCGAGAGTTCAGTTCAGTGTATAGCTGTGGGTGTCTGCCTCTGCTTCCATCAGCCACTGGATGAGGGCTCTAGGATGGCATATAAAGGATATCTCTCATCCTGATCTCCTCTATTCTTCCCCCAACTCAACCTTTTTGCTCCTCCATTTCCTCATCTCCCCTCCTCCACTCCTCCTCTCATTCTGCCAGCTCCCTCTCCCCTACCCTCATGCTCCTTAGCTCAGGAGATCCATTATCGGGGGACCATGCATTTTTCTCTTCTTGTTTCCTAGTTCCTTTGGTGAAGAGGATTATAATCTGGTAATCCTTTATTCTATGTCTAAAATTCATATATTAGTGAGTACATACCAAGTTTGTCTTTTTGTGATTGGGTTACCTCACTCAGGATGGTTTCTTCTAGTTCCATCCATTTGCCTGAAAATTTCAAGATTCCATTGCTTTTTTCCGCTGAGTAGTACTCCATTGTGTAAATGTATCACATTTTCTCTACCCATTCTTCAGCTGAGGGGCATCTAGGTTGCTTCCAGGTTCTGGCTATTACAAACAATGCTGCTATGAACATGGTTGAACATATGTCCTTGTTGTATGAACGTGCATTATTTGGGTATATGCCCAAGAAAGGAATTGCTGGATCTTGAGGTAGACTGATTCCCATTTTCCCGAGCAACCGCTATACTGATTTCCAAAGTGGTCTTACAAGTTTGCACTCCCACCAGCAATGGAGGAGTGTTTCTTTTTCTCCACATCCTCTCCAGCATAGGTTGTCATTGATGTTTTTGATTTTAGCCATTCTGGCCAGTGTAAGATGGTATCTCAGAGTTGTTTTGAGTTGCATTTCTCTGATGGCTAAGGATTTTGAGCACTTTCTTAAATGTCTTTCAGCCATTTTAGATTCCTCTGTTGAGAATGCTCTATTTAGTTCTGCGCCCCACTTTTAATTTCATTGGTGTTTTGGTGGCTAGCTTCTTGAGTTCATTGTATATTTTGGAAATCAGCCCTCTGTCAGATGTGGCATTGGTGAAGAACTTTTCCCCATTCTGTGGGCTGTCCTTTTGTCTTACTGTTTCCTTTGCCTTACAGAAGCTTCCCAGTTTCAGGAGGTCCCGTTCATTAATTAATTGTAGATCTCAATGTCTGTGCTACTGGCATTATGTTCAGGAAGTGGTCTCTTGTACCAATACGTTCAAGGGTATCTCCCACTTTCTCTTCTAGAAGAGTCAGAGTGGCTGGATTTATGTTGAGATCTTTGATTTATTGGACTTAAGTTTTGTGCATGGTGAGAGATATGAATCTATCTGCAATCCTCTGCATGTCTGAATCCAGTTGTGCCAGCACCATTGTTGAAAATGCTATCTTTTTTCCATTGTATAGATTTAGCATCTTTGTCAAAAATCAGGTGTTCATAGCTGTGTGGGTTAATGTCAGGATTTTCAATTCGATCCCATTGGTCTATCTGTCTATTTTTGTGCCAATACCAAGCTGTTTTCAGGACTATGGTTCTATATATGTTCTATAATAGAGCTTGAAGTCAGGGATGGTGATGCCTCTAGAGGTTCCTTTATTGTACAGGGTTGTTTTGGCTATCCTGGGTTTTTTGTTTTTACATATAAAGTTGAGTATTGTTCTCTCAAGGTCTGTGAAGAACTGTGTTGGGATTTTGATGGTAATTGTGTTGAATCTATAGATTACTTTGGGCAAGATTGCCATTTTTTACTGTGTTGATTCTACTATCCAAGAGCATGGGAGATCATTCCATTTTCTGGTATCTTCTTTAATTTCTTTTTTTTAAAGACTCAACGTTCTTACTGTACAGGTCTTTTACTTTTTTGGTTAGCATTACCCCAAGATATTTTATGTTGTTTGTGGATATTATGAAGGGTGCTGTTTCTCTGATTTCTTTCTCATTGTGTTTATCATCTGTATATAGTAGGGCTACTGATGTTTTTGAGTTAATTTTGCATCCTGCTACTTTGCTGAAGGTGTTTATCAGCTGTAGGAGTTCCCTGGTAGAGTTTTTTGTGTCACTTATGTAGACTATCATATCATCTGCAAATAGTGAAAGTTTGACTTCTTTCTTTCTAGTTTGTATCCCCTTGATCTCCTTTTCTTGTCTTATTGCTCTAGCTAGAACTTCAAGTACAATATTGAAGAGATATGGAGAGAGTGGATTTTAGAGGAATCACTTTGAGTTTCTCTCCATTTAGTTTGATGTTGGCTGTTGGTTTGCTGTATATTGCTTTTATCATATTTAGATATGTTCCTGTTATTCCTGTTCTCTCTAAGATCTTTAACATGAAGGGATGCTGGATTTTGTCAAAGGCTTTTTCAGCATCTAATGAGATGATTATGTGGTTTTTCTTTTTCAGTTTGTTTATATGGTGGATTATATTGATGGATTTGAACCATCCTTGCATCCCTGGGATGAAGCCTACTTGATTATGGTGGGTGATTTTTCTGATGTGTTCTTGGATTCGATTTGCCAATATTTTGTTGGGTATTTTTGCATTGATGTTCATGAGGGTTATTGGTCTGTAGTTCTCTTTTTTAGTTGTATCTTTGTGTGGCTTGGGTATCAAAGTGATTGTAGCCTCATAAAAAGAGTTTGGCAATGTCCCTCCTGCTTCTATTGTGTGGACAATTTGGGGAGTACTGGTATTAGCTCGTTTGATTTTCTGGTAGAATTCCGCAGTGAAGCCGTCTGGCTCTGGGCTTTTTTTGGTTGGGAGGCTTTTGATGAATGGTTCTATTTCATTAGGGGTTATAGGTTGATTTAAACTGCTTATCTGTTCTTGATTTAATTTTGGTAAGTGATATCTATCCAGAAAATTGTCCATTTCCTTTAGATTTTCGAATTTTGAAGAGTACAGGTTTTCAAAGTCTAACCTGAAGATTCTCTGGATTTCCCCAGTGTCTGTTGTTATATCCCCCCTTTCATTTCTGATTTTGTTAATTAGCATGCTCTCTCTCTGCCTTTTGGTTAGTTTGGATAGAGGTTTGTCTATCTTGTTGATCTTCTCAAAGAAACAACTCTGTTTCATTGATTTTGTAATGTTTTCCTAGTTTCTACTTTATTAATTTCAGCCCTCAGTTTGATTATTTCCTGGGGTCTACTCATCTGTGGTGAATTTGCTTCTTTTTGTTATCAAGCTTTCAGTTGTTCTGTCACTCCTCTAGTGTGACTATTCTCCAGTTTCTTCATGTGGGCACTTAGTGCTATGAACTTTCCTCTTAGCATTGCTTTCAGAGTGTCCCATAAGTTTGGGTATGATGTGTCTACATTCTCATTAAATTCTAGGAAGTCTTTAATTTCTTTTTTTATTTCTTCCTCAACCTAGGAATGGTGCAATTTCACATTATTCAATTTCCATGAGTTTGTAGGTTTTCTGCAATTTGTACTACTGTTGAATTCTAATTTAAAGTGTGGTGGCCTGATAAGATACAGGGGGTTATTTCAACTTTTTTGTATCTGTGGAGGTTTGCTATTTGCCAAGTATGTAGTCAATTTTAGAGAAGGTTCCATGTGGCATTGAGAAGAAGGTACATTCCTTTGTGTTTGGATGGAATGTTCTAAAGATGTCTGTTAATCCCAATTGGGTCATTACTTCTGTTAGATCCTTTGTTAAGTTTCTGTCTGGTGGTCCTGTCTAGTGGTGAAAGGGGGGTGTTGAAGTCTCCTACTCTAAGTGTGTGTGGTTTTATGTGTGGTTTGAGCTTTAGTAATGTTTCTTTTACAAATGTGGCTGCCTGCATATTTGGGGCATACATGTTCAGGATTGAGACTTCATCTTGATGGACTTTTCCTGTGATAAGTATGAATTGCCCTTCTTTATCTCTTTTGATTGATTTTAGTTTGAAGTTTAATTTGTTAGATATTAGGATTGCTACACCAGCTTGTTTCTTGGGTCTATTTGATTGGAAAATCTTTTCCCAACCCTTTACTCTGAGGTGACGCCTGTCTCTGATGTTGAGGTGTGTTTCTTGTATACAGCAGAAGGATGGATTCTGTCTTCGTATCCATTCTGTTAGCCTGTATCTTTTTTTTTTTTTAATTTATTTATTAGTTCTAGTTAGGGAACAAGCTTGTTTCACATGTAAGTCCCTTCTCCCTCTCCCTCCCCTCACCCCCATCCCTCCTCCCCCACCCCCAGCCTACCCCCACCCCATCCACCCACCACTCCCCAGGCAGGGTAGGGCCCTCAACAGGGGCTCTGCAAAGTCCACCAAATCTTCCTGTGCTGGTCCTGGGCTCTTCCCCATGTGTCCAGGGCCAGATGTAACCCTTCACGTGGGATGGGCTCTCAAAGTCCCTTCTTGACCAGGGAAAAATAACTAATCCACCACCAGAGGCTCCCTGGAGTGCAGAGGCCTCCTTATTGAAATCCATGTTCAGGGGTCTGGATCAGTCTTGTACTGGCCTCCCCGACAGCATCTGGGGTCGGTGTGTTCTCCCTTGTTCAGGCCAACTGTTCCTGTGGGTTTCTCAAACCTGGTACAGACCCCTTCGTTCTTCATTCCTCCCTCTCTTCAACTAAATTCCCGATTTCAGCTCAGTGTATATCTGTGGATGTCTGTCTCTGCTTCCATCAGCCACTGGATGAGGGCTCTAGGATGGCATAAAGAGAAGTCATCAATCTCATTTTAGGGGAAATAACCTGTATCTTTTTATAGGCAGGTTAAGACCATTGACATTGAGGGATATTAATGTCCATTGATTGTTGGTTCTTGTTTGTTTTGGATCTATTGGTGGTAGTGTCATTGTGTGTGGATCCCCCACCCCGTTTTTTTTTCATGTTTGGTAAAGTTGGGTTATCTATTGCATATATTTTTGTTAATGTAGTTATCTTCGTTAGGATGGAGTTTTCCCTCCAAAACTTTCTGTAATGCTGGATTTGTGGATATGTATTGTTTAAATCTGGTTTTGTCATGGGATATCTTGTTTTCTCTATCTCTAGTGATTGAAAGCTTTGCTGGGTACAGTAGTCTGGGTTGGCATCCATGTTCCCTTAGTGTTTTCAGGACATCTATCCAGTGCCTTCTGGCTTTCAAAGTTTCCATTGAGAAGTCAGGTGTGATTCCGATAGGTCTGCCTTTATATGTTACTTGACCTTTTTCCTTTGCTGCTCTTAATATTTTCTTTTTATTCTGTAAGTTTGGTGTTTTGTTTATTATGTGGCAAGGGGCATTCTTTTTGTGGTCCAGTCTATTTGGTGTTCTGTAAGCTTCTTGTACTTTCATAGGCATATCCTTCTGTAGGTTGGGGAAATTTTCTTCTATCATGCTGTTGAACATGTGTTCTGTACCTTTGAGCTGTATTTCTTCACCTTCTGCTATACCTATTATTCTTAGATTCAGCCTTTACATGGTGTCCCAAATTTCCTGGATATTTTGTGTTAGGGATTTGTTGGACTTGAAATTTTCTTTGGTCGATGACTGTATATCCTCTAGTGAGTCTTCAACAACTGAGATTCTGTCTTCCATCTCTTGTATTCTATTAGTTATACTCACATCCTTAGATCCTGATAGTTTACCCAGCCTTTCTATTTCCTGCATCCTCTCACTCTGTGTTTTCTTTATTGTTTCTATTTCAGCTTTCATGCCTTGAACTGTTTCGAGTGCTTCCTTCACTTGTTTGGTTTTCTTTAGATTCTTTAAGAGAATTACTTATTTCTTGAATTTTTTTGTTTGTGTTTTCTTCTATTTCTTTAAGAGATTTTCTCGTTTCCTCTTTAAGGGTCTTCATAAAGTAGATTTTTAGGTCTGTCTCTTCTTCTTCCTCTTTGTTGTGCTTTTCAGATCTTGCTGGTGTGGAGTCCCTAGATTCTGGTGGTGTCATATTGGTCTTTCTGTTGAGTGTGTTCTTATTCTGCCTTTTTCCTATCTCTTCTTCCAGTGGGTGCAGGTGGGGTCTCTCTATCTCCTCTTGTCACCCAGTGATATGTGTGGGCCAACACTTTAATGTCTGCAGCTATGGATGGTCTTGCCTCTCCTGGTAGTCTCCTCACTCAGGAGTGGTCAGGCCTCAGGAGAGGTCAGGCCAGTGTAGGGGGAAGGAAGATTGAGGTATTTCCAGACTCAGGGAGGTTCTCCCTGTCTGGTCGGGTCCACTCTATGCAGGTGCAGGCCCAGAGAGATCCTGTGGTGATGGGGACCTTGGGCAGGAGAAGGGCAGGAGCAGAGGGTACACTCACCTCAGGAGAGGTCGGGCCAGTGGAGGGGGAAGGAAGAGTGAGGTATTTCCAGACTCAGGGTGTTTCTCCCTGTCTGGGCGGGTCCACTCTATGCAGGTGCAGGCCCAGAGAGATCCTCAGGAGAGGTCGGGCTGGTGGGGGGGGGACTACTACTAGTAGCCTGAGGTCTGGAGGTCTGTACAGATAGGAGACAGGAAGTGATAAGGCTAGGTGAAGAGAAGTGATAAAGAGGAAGCAGAGACAGGATCTTGGCCCTTTTGGTCTGAGGATTCGGAGAGCTAAGAAGTCTCTGGTGGCTGCTGCTCTACTTCTCTGATCTTTCCCAATATTAGACTACCTTTCTTTTTTTTTTTATTGATTAAAACTAATTGGGGCTGGGTGGCGGTGTCTCACACCTTTAATCCCAGCATTTGGGAGGCAGAGGCAGGAGGATCTCTGTGAGTTCCAGAACAACCAGGACTGTTTCACTGAGAAATTCTTATCTTTAAAAACCAAAATAAAAAAAAGATAATGAATAATTAGTATCACACTTCATGACAGCAGCTTCATTTGGGACCATTGTGGGTGTTGGGAAGCATTTGATGCATTTGGGGGACAGGGTGTGGCTGACAATGAAACTAGGGAACATAGTGGCTGGTGGTTGCTACTATAGCAGTAGCTGCAGAAGCTGCTGCAGAAGCGTGTGGGAACAGAGTGTCCATGTGCACATGTGGAGTAGTGTTAGCAGAAGCCACCATAGGATGGTGTGATCTCATGTCACGCATTGGACTCCAAATGTTTTTATCTAAGTTGTTCTATTATCAAGAGGCTTGGGAGTCAGATATTGGGATGAAAACCCGACAGACCAATGAAGCAGCTGAGGAGCAACCTGCTGACTTTCCTCTTTTTGCCGGAGATCCAGCAAGTGTCTCTCCAAAAAAGATCGTGAAACTCTACGTCCTTCCCTGCTACCATCTGTGTGTCTCTCTGTGGTCCTATTGTGTTTATGATCTAACAAATAAAGGCTTTTAGAGGCAAGGTCAGCACCTTTGGAGGAATCTGAGATACAATCAATATTGAATCTCATGACCATAATGATGCATGGATAGGAGAGGTTTGAAGAAAAATAGAAATGTCGTGTTTTGACTGTGCCAAACAAGGTCACCTTAGAAGGGATTGTAAACAGGGTGTTCCTAGAAACAATGTTTTTTCTAAGCATAATCCAAACAGATCACCCTTCCCTTCTGGATTATGCAGAAATTGTGGCAAAGGAAGGCATTGGACTAATGAATGTAGATCAACAAGGAACATTCAAGGTAACCCTTTGCTGTTGGGAAACTACTTGAGGGGCCTCTTGCAGGCCCCTAAGCCAAATTTGGTTCAGTCGTTTCCTGACATTGTAGAGGAAACTTCTTCCCAGAGCAATTTAAAAAATCTAATGTCTATTGTAAGAAAACTTACTGCTCTGGATGATAGAAAATCTTCAGAAGATATAACAAAAATTTCAGAAGAAATCATAAATTAAAATTGATAGAGTAATGCCAGGTGATGGTGGTGCACTCAGAAGGCAGAGGCAGGTGGATCTCTGAGTTTGAGGCCAGCCTGGTCAACAGAGCAAGTTCCAGGACAGGCTTCAAAGCAATACAGAGAAACCCTGAATAGGAAAAACAAAACAAAAACAAAAAATTGACAGAGTAGATTAGGAAGCTCCCTAAAGTTAGGGTTGGGGAAGGGTTTTGCTTTTGTCTTTTCAGGAAAATAAAAGCAAACATCTTGAGGAATTTAAGATCTTTGGACAAATAAGTACCCAAAGAAGAAATTACTGAGAAAAGGAACAATCTTACCTAATGAGACCTCTGAGGTCTCCAAAAAGATGATGAAACCACACAACAGTTCCACCAGGACTATGACAACAACTCTAAGCTGAAAAAACACCAACTAAAGATCAGCTTTGAAATACAAACTGCTCAGATTAATTTTGAGGTGGCTAGCTCAGATGATCCAGCCTCACAGACTACTCTATGAAGAACTTGAGATAATCCCTGCATTTTCCCATTATGCAGAGAATGGACAACAAATGATAGGAGCTAGCACTCCCAGGACTTGATAGTTAACCCAAATTTTTCTTTTCAGGATTCCCTAAAGATGCCATTTTCCCCCCAGACAGCAGAAAGTAAATTTAAGAACACAATGCCCACATTCCCAAGAGGTGGGGTGGGTGGTTTCTGGTCTTTAATCATTGTTTAAAGGGATTTGCTACAAGTTGTTATTGATAAAGCTCAGAAAAAAAACTAAACAAAGATTAGATTCAGGGTTCTTGTTTTGAAAAGAAAAAAGGGGGATACAGATATGATAGGACAAAAGGGTAGATTACTGAATCCAGTCTGGAAAAAGGGAGGATAGAGATATAAGATAAAAAGGTAGATTATTGAATCTACTTTTTAAAAGCAACTACTAGTTTCAAATATTTTACATTGCATTCAACTTTTGTATATTGCATACAAATTTTGTATATGAAACATTTGATATTAATTTTGTTAAAACATATTGTACATATGCTTCCTAGTCTTGCTCAAGGTATTGTACCTATACAGCTCATTCAACAATGTAATGCAAATTTCTAGCCCTTCAAAGTTATTATCAACTATACAGAATAGTAAGAAATGCAGGTTAGAAATTAGCCACCTATTACTATTGAACCTATAGTCACATCAGATGTTTCCAAGGTTAAACAGAGATATCTTAGATAGACATGTCATCTTCAAACACTTCAGATATATACAGAATATATCATTTAAAATGTTTTAATAACATTGTTTGTTTTCTTTTTTAAATGATAATGAGACAAGTCTGCTCCTGGAAGCACCAATCTACTACGGAGATGATGGGCATTGAAGAAACTCCACATGTACTTTCTTTGTAACAAAAGTAAGACCCTGGGCAAGAAAGTGCTCTTGCTCCAACTGCTGACAGTATGTTGTCCAAATCAGACAGGCAGGACACAAAGGAGAGTGACTACAATATCTTTCCAAGACAAGGTGGCACAGTCCTTCAAAAATCATGCTTCACAGAAAAGTCTGTCAGATATGCTAGGCCTGTAGGCCACATATAGATGCCCCAACATTGCAGAGGAACCTTGGGTAACTGTCTAGGCAGCCAGCTGTTTCTGTGATTTGTCTCATTTTTTGGAAGTTGCTTGCATGCACTTCCTGCTTACTTAGTTAATATTATTTCCTTCTCAGGTCTCTGAGGGAGTCGAAGACTAGACAGTTTTCCATGTTTACCAGATGCAGAAAAGAAACTCGCTAAAGATACGTAAAGTGAAAAAGTTTGAGAGACATGAGAAAATAATTTTGAGTTGGTAATGCAAGTTAAAATAGAAAGTGAATTAGGTACCACCCAGCCGATACATAAATATTTCTAAGCAGTGAAAATTTCTGGATCAAAATACAGTGGTCTGAGTCAGGAAGTGGTGGCACACACCTTTAATTCCAGCACTTGGTAGGCAGAGGCAGGTGTATCTCTGTGAGTTCGAGGCCAGCCTGGTCTACAGAGCTACAAAGAGAAACCCTGTCCTGAAAAACAAAAAAGATAACAAAACATGAAAAAAATCCCCCCAAAACAAAAAGCATTGATCTGAAGTTTACTATTATGAAGAGCTCATTGAAATTGGTAAGAAAATCATTGACCCCAACATGAAAATGAGCAAAGGCCATGGATAGCAGCACATGTGAGTGAAGATACTTAGAAGTAATCTAGCCTCATAAAAGGAGGTGTTAGGTGTTTCCTCCTTTTCTATTTCTTTCAAGCAGTTTGTGGAAGATCAATTTCAATTATTCTTCAATGTTTGGTAAAACCTACTAGAAAATAATTTCTCTTACATATTTAAATAGTGTGTGGTATCAACAGTTATTTTAACTTTATTTATTTATGTACTATTTGTTTGGTATCTAACAAGGTTAATCATTTCCCCATATGAGGTAGTGCTCTAAATTTTGACAATTATAAAATCAAATGTTGACCAACTCTAAAATAGTGATTATTTTACACTCTGAAGTAGACATGCCTGCAATCCTAATACTTGCAGGTGGAAGTAGAAGTTCAAGGCCAGGCTCAGTTACAAGGCAAGTTCAAGACCAGCCTGGGCTACTTAAGACCAAGTAAAGAGGCACATCTCATTAGTATGTGAATTTGCCTTTATCTGTAATGAATGTTAAAGTTATACTTAAGAATTATTTTCAAATTTATGACTTTTTCAGTAAGTTATTTTATTATCTATTTACCAACCATTATATAAAAAAATTTAGACAAAATGGGATCACAAATGGAAAAAGTATAAGCAGCCCTTGTTTAAACAACAGGAAAAAAGCAAAATCAATACCTAACAAAACCAAACCTACCATTGGCACAAGGGCTTGGAAGAACAGATTTTAAGGAAGGAAGTAATGCTGGCAGGGTGCAGTCTTACTCTATCCTGCACATTGGTACATGAAGGGAGAAGTCTTCTGTGTAAGGCAGGTTACTTGGAAAAAGAGTTTTGGCTTGTGTTTCCACAGAAAATGTAAAGCTATGGATTCCTTCCAGACTAATATGGTTTGATGAAGCAAGACCCCCTGAAACAGTATCCAGGTGATCCAACATCTAAAAGACGATGCAGCCTTGCAGACTATAAAAACAAGGACTTGGCCAGGTTTCTGTGTTTTGTCATGATTCCCATAGTATGGACAGCCCCCCCCCCCCAACCAGCTGGAAGCAGTTTGGAATGAACAATGCCCAAATTCCCAAAAATTGTTTATAAATTTTTGTTTCCATTTAAATGGGGTTGGTTATAAATGTCTAATGATCACAACCAATCTCTTTTTAAAAGTAAAAGGGGGAATTAGGATATAGAAATAGTTTGTATTGCAATGGATTTTCATTTATTTAAATCAACTTCAAAACTGATTTAAGGTCAATTTTATGATATGTATATTTCTCCTCTTGTTTAGGTATTATATTTGTATAGCTCATTAAAAATATAATGTATAATGAAATACGTATTATAGGTAGTTACCTGTAATAGTAAAAACTTAAGGTTAGGTCACTTAGGTTTTCTAGATATATACAGATGTATTTAAATTAAATAGGCATTCTTCAAGCCTTTCAAAGACCTACAGAATATGGCATTTAAAATGGTTTAGGTTTTTTCTTGACAATGAGACAACTGCTCCTGACAACAACAACTGCATCAGAAGGGAAGATGGGCATCAAAGAAACTCTTATGGAGTTTGCTTCCAATATGGCAAGACTAGGCATTTGGGCAAGAAACTGCTCGTCTGGACTGTTTGACTTTATGCTGTATAAAATGGACATGCAGGACCCATAGGAAAGTGACTGCTGAAACAAGATGGGCATTGCTACAGGCTTCCTGTGTTGGACCCAGTAGTGAAGTCCAACTCTGGGAGATGCACCCCATAGAGTCACTCACAGGACACAAGTTCGATGCAAAAGCAAAAGGATTTTATTCCAACACATTGGAGTGGCTCCCTGGGAAGAGAACGGCCTTGAGTTTCCAAAGCAGGCAGTTTTTATGCCTTTTTGGCCATTAGGCAGGAGTATTACAACATATTGATTGACTATAACATACATGAGTCATTTACTGATTGGTTGGGAACTGAACTTACAATTTTGCCCACAAGGGGTTTGGAATGTTATTTTGGTTTTTACACCTGCAAGGCCATGGGACAGCTAGTGATTTTTTTCTGGGAACAGA
Organism: Cricetulus griseus; assembly: GCF_003668045.3. NCBI lineage: Eukaryota > Metazoa > Chordata > Mammalia > Rodentia > Cricetidae > Cricetulus > Cricetulus griseus. The sequence goes on along the minus strand of NC_048595.1, from coordinate 461,498,391 downwards.
GTGACTTATACTTATTTTCAAAACTTGGGTGCTCTGGAAGGGTAACCCATAACAAGTTTTAGAAACCAGACAGTTGTTGAAGATAATACAAACTAGTAATAACAATTTCCAGAGACTGGTCATCATGACCGACCATTTCATGTGTTCTTTGTTCCAGAGCTGTGTGTGGCCTGAGTGATTTTTAAATACATGCTGGTGGGTATCAGGCTAGGCTTGAGATTCTGCCAGACATCCTACAGGACCCAGAGAAAAGTGACTAACAAACTGCCAATACAGGCAGAGAGTTTAGTTTCCTACTTTACTGAGGAGTCTGCCAAACACACTATGGCCTATGGGCCAAATATGGAACATTACAAAAGAACTTCGGGTAACTGACCAAGCAGCAAGTTGTCTCTGTCAATTCTAGAGTTTATATATTATCCTTCTGTGACCTTTGATGGAGTTGAGGACAGATAGTAATAGTTATAGTTTTCCTTAGTTATGATAAAAGATAAGCCTTTGGACACACAAAGATAGGATAAATAAAATATTTTCTTTGAATCTTGCTAAATGTTATTTGACTAAAAATGTAATTATAATTCTTGCTTAATAACTGTTTTGTTATATATAATTTGACTATGTTAAACTTAAAACCTTTATTTAGACAGAAAAGAGATGATGGGGAAGTCTTCTGTACATGTTTCTCTTATTGGTTGATGAATAAAACACTGTTGGTTAGTAGGGAAGCAAGATAGGTGGGACTAGGAGACAAGGAGGATTCTGGAAGGTGTAGTAAGAAAGAAATCACCATGTGATCCCAGGAGGAGAAGATGCATGAGTCTGTCGTTCTCGGTAAGATAAGGCCATGTAGAAATACATATACTAGTCATTATGGGTTAATACTTAAGAGCTAGCCTGTAAGAAATCTGTCACCAGCTAACAACTTATAATTAATATAGTATCTCATGTGTTATTTGGGGGCTCTAAGCGAATGCTTGTGATGGCTATTCTTGGTTGTCAACTTGACTATATTAATCTGGATCTTTAAGGCAGGAAAACATACCTCTAATGCAGATTTTTTGAGATGGGAAGAGACAGGCTTTAATATGGGTCTTGAGATGGAAAGACATACCTTTAGTCCAGATCTTTAATCTAGACCTAATCTGGGTCTCACTTTCTCCTGGAAGCCTATATAAGGAAGGGCATTGAAGAAGGAAGATTTTGCTTTTTGCCTGCTTGTTCTCACCTTGCTAACAAGTACATTCCTTCACGGGCATTAGAGCCTACTTCTTTGGGCTTACAGGGTATACTGAAGACCAACTGAGACATCCAGCCTCATGGACTGAGCAACTACTAGATTGCTGAATTTTCTGTTCATAGCCAGCACTTAGTTTGCAAATCATTCTAATAACCCCCCTTTCTATATACAGAGAAACCCATTCTGTAAGTTTTGCTACTCTAGAGAACCCTGATTAATACAATGGCCTTCAGGAGCTCTGCAATGGCATCTTGAGAGCAGTGAAATCACAGATGTGAGATGATAGTCATCTTAGCAAGGCCAGTGAGATCCAAGTAAAGTTTTGCACATACAAGATGACTGATTTGATTATTTTTACTGTGTTGGGAACCCACAGGAAAATGAGATAATATACTGTAAAGTCATGTTTTATATTCTAATATATTATAAATGAATCAAAATGTTAAAAAAAACTAAAAGCATCAACTATAAAATAGGTGACATGAATTTTTAATATTGCGGTAGAAAAATACTTTCTAAGCATAAAAAGGAATATGCTTGGCAAAAAGCAAATATACAACTTAAATATCAATCAAGCACACGCAACATTAAAAGCCAATCATCGAACTAGAAGAAATATGATTTGTGAGACAGGGTCTCACTGTGTAGCCCTAGCTGGACTAGAACTGTCTATGTAGACCAGGCTGGCCTGGAAATAACAGATTTGTTATTTGGGAATTTTTTGGATATCATGAAAAGGGTTAACAATTTTATATGAAGCAGTAGTAAAAAGTAATTAACACAATCATAGTACTGAAAATCACAAAACCTTTTGACTAAGCATTTTAATTTTTATTTTCATTAAACCTGTGAAAAGAGGTTCATAGAACACATAGATGTTTGTGCAACTTTAGGAAAGTAAGTTTCTTAAGGCCCATAGTGACTATTCTACTTTATATCCTTTGTATTGTCTATAAACAGATTCCCTTAAATCAACCAAGTTTCTCTATATGATACAGTGGCTGTATTTGCTGATACAATTTTAGAAAATGTCATTTACTACATACAGGAAGTTAATCATGTGAAATAAATTCAATAGTGTTCTAAACCTAAGAAAGAAAGAACTGATTTTTAACTCTGTTTGGGATTTACAATTTCTAACTGAACATTTTTTCCAATGGAAGAATAAATTCAGACTAATCAATATTTACAAAGTTAACAAGGAAATATAAAGAGTAACCAAAAAGTAAGTAGATGCATTCAACAAAGATTTTTATTTCAATTATCCACAAAACAATATTACAACATTTTATAAAAATATTAAGTTTTAGATTACTATTGTTTCTGTAAAAAAGTGTTTGTGCTAGAAGGCTGCTTTTGCCTACTTTTCTTTTTTGGTAAGGGTTAAAAGTTCCAAGTTAAGACAATAAAGATGAAAGCTGTTGAAAAAAAAATCTTCAATGTACAAAACTGTTTTTTTTCTTGACAATTTAAAAATACATTAATTTAAACTGAATACACATTAAGTTAGTGTTGTATCCTTACTATACAAGTGTTATGTAAGAACTGCTCCATTCAGTTCATTTAAAAGCTAAAGAATGCCATCATCAGCTTTTCCTGCCTTATTTTTCTGATCAGAATTAGTAGATAAGCACAATTTTTTACCCTTTAAAGAATGCTTAGGAAAACTACAATACCATAGTTCACATGAAGCCCTTTAAAACACTCATGTCACGAACTGTAGACATCAGGGCAAATAAGGACGACACTCTTCTCAAGAGACCCTCTTGGCAGAGGATTCAGTACTGAATAGGTTAAGTAAAAAGAAAACAAATACAACTTTTAGTACCAGAACTTTTGCCAACTCGCATGAAGTTCACTTGTCACATTTAAAAAGGTTTAAATTTGAACATAATTTACCATGGCACAGATCTTTAAATTTAGTGATTGAATGATGGTAGTTTAAAATTACATGCTGAAAATAAGAGAACGTGATACGATGCTTTAAAGTGTAGTTATAAAAACATAATTTGACTTTTATTTTATTTAGCAGACTCAAGTTTTTCCTTTGCTAGACCTTCAAACCATTAACACTACTCAATTCAAATTAATATTTCATAATTTCTGAGTTAGAAAAACTCATTTTGAGTATTTTACTTCTGCACTTTAAATGGGCAAAAATTTCCCCCTTTAAATTATTGTTAACTCAGAAGTATTCTTCCTCAAGTTAATCATATTATGAAAGGAAAATATAACTATCAAGTATATTTGAAATGTAAGTGCAGTTTTGGAGATCTGAAAACTGGAGTTCTAAAAAGGTTCTGTATAAATCTGGGCCACTGAGATTAGTGTAAAGCCTTATCTTGACTAGTTTGAGGATGTAAAACTTACTTAGTGTGTATGTTAAGAAAAATTAGTTCTACAGACCTACTTTATAACTTTTAAAGCCTAAGAAACAGCTAATGAGGAGCTCTGAGTGTCAGCAAAGCCATGTTGTCACTCCACAACACCAACATTAAACATTCCATCTCATCCCAATACCTGTAAAACTTTCACATTTTCTTTTCTCATACTTATTTAAATACATTTTCCTCTCTCCTATTCTATACTCAATACAAGCAAAGTGCATTCATGTCCCTGATCTAGTGATGTTTTCTATTTGTGGAGGCCATCACCATAAAAACATACTAAGCAACACCTCACAGTACTCCATCTATTTTTTTTTTTTTAAATGGATTGCTTAAATGCTGGGTTTTTATTTCCATGATATGAAAATATTAAAAGATTTTATCTTGGACTGGATAGCATAATTTCAGTTAAAAATATCAATACAATCTTACAAAAGATTAACTCCTTTTCTGGTTACCTTCATTATTCTAAGTTGAACAATTCAAGAAATGACTACAATTAGAAAAAAACTGTTTTTCTACTTTCCAGTTCTATGAAAATAGTGTATTATGCTTCCAAATTCCATGGCTGTGGTCTAACATTTAATCAAATTTTTGATGATGTTTATAACCCATTTTTTTTTTTTTTTTTTTGGTTTTGGAAAACTTGGCCCATTCCACACAAAAGGAGGCCCGTGTTAAGACTGCATACCAACTGTTAAATAGAAAACAAAAAACTAACTTTTGAGGGAAAAAAAAAAGCAAGAGATTTTTTTTAAAACTGGAATGGAATTATTTGGTCCCATGAAGTTCTTTGATCTTAGATTTTACTGTGGTATAACAGTCCCAGTTTTTTCCATATCAATAAATAGTTTTCCCTTAGTCATTCTGAATTTTGGGAAGAAAAGGAAGTGACTAGTATACAGTAGTCTTGTTGCTCTTTCTAACCATGCTATTACTCACACAGTCACAATATCTTTGCTCAACTTTCTTTGGACCCTGAAGTAAGTTGTAAGATGTATCACTGGTACTTTAGAGTTTAACACTTGGCAACCAAATCTGGAATTCCAGTTTACCAAAAGAAACATGCAGAATGAAGAGTATCTTCTCATTCCTGTGCATGAGGAACTCACATGAGGTCTTCATGTTTTGGCAGATCTGTGCACACAGGCTACTTGGATTATAAATTTTCTCCTGGTTGGTACTGTGGTTCTGTAGCAGTGAAGTAGTCTTCCAAGAAAGACTGAATATATTCAAATGTTGGTCTCTCATCAGGGTCCTTCTTCCAACAAAGATTCATCAATTCATGGAGGGATTCTGGACAGCCCTGAGGACAAGGCATCCTGTACCCTCGCTCCACTTGTTCCAGCACTTCACGATTTACCATACCTAATGTAAAGATTCAAACATTAAGAATAATGGTCCTAGACACAAAGAGTAAAACAGAGTAAACATCCTAGCCACTAAATGAAGACATACCAAATTTATCTAGTGAAAAGATATTTTCAGTAGAGCATAGAATAAAATATAAATACCAATTTATATAAAGAAAAGCTGAGAAGTGGTAATGTGTATTTAAATATGACCAATTTTTCATTCCAATTAAACTTTTACCTGTAACACAGTATCTTCAAATACCAAGTAAATTTGATGTTTAGGGTGGACTTGTATTTTTCTATTACCATTTAATAACCCCAACCTGAGCTAATGAGGAATTGCAACAGAATTAGGAGAGAATTCTAGCTTTATTTTTGTATATACTAACTACATAACTATTTCAAATCACTACCCTGAGTTTCCTTATCTATTATCACATATTTGGATTTGTGTTACTACACAGTTCATTTATTTTTTATTCTTTTGTAAGTTCCTTCCCATGATTGATGACTTACTATGCACTGTCCCAAATCAGAAAGTGCACTTTTCCTAAGTTTCTCTTCTCAACACCATCTCATTTCGACAGTAGAATAATTAAGGAGAAAACCTCTGGGCATGGCTGTGAAGGATTTTCTAAATTAAGATAGCCTCTACGCAGACCCGTGAAGTATTATCTAGGCTAGGTTCTTTGAGGTGGGAAGACCACTTCAACTGTGTGGGGTCCATGAGCTGGGGTCTTAGACTGAACTCTAGCATTCATCTCTCTCTGCTTCTTGAGTAGATACAATGAGATCGGTGTCTTACGCTTCTACAGTTATGATTCACTATAATGGGATAGTACCTTCTACTGGGAGCTACAATAAGCCTTTTCTTCCTTAAGTCAGGCATTCTGTTAAGCAACATGTAAAATAACTAATATACTTGTCAAGTCAGCAAACCCTTGATTCTTTCCCAAATCCCATTATTACCTTTCCTGCCAGCCAAGACAGGCCATCTCTTATTTCGTGTGATCTTATACTGACCATCGGCAGTAAGATTGTTCATGACTATGATTACTTTAAAACAATGAAACATGGTAAAATTACTCCCATTTTTAGTTATGACTTTTAAGGAACAAGGGAATCCTCATAATACTTAAAATCTTAAAAACTAAAGGAGAATGTTTTCATCAAAGAAAATAGCATGTCTTAAAACCAGAAGTTGTTAGACACATGCAGAAAGAACCAAGTATTTAACATTCAATGAGAGTCTTACTGTAACTGGAGACCTTTAGTTATTGATCATATATGCCTATGAATTTTTGTACTTAGACTAATATTAATTAATCTAAATAAGCCTGAACCCACAAAACCAACTTTAAGTACCAATTACTTCCCCCTTTTTTTGGGTGTGTGTGCGCCAGAGATAGAACCCAGGACCTTTTTCTTTTTAAAGATTTGTTGTATTTCTAAGTGTGTGTGTGTGTGTGTGTGTGTGTGTGTGTGTGTATGTATGTATGTATGTATGTATGTATGTATGTATGTATATGCGAGGATTGAGGAGCAGGAAGAGAGGGAGAGAAGAGAGGGAGAGAAAAAGAACTTGCAGGGTACAGAAGGGGGCATTGGAACTCCTGGAGCTGAAATTACAGGCAGTTGTATCTTCATGATGTGGGATCTAGGATCCAAGCTCCAGTTCTCTACCAGAGCAGTGCACTCTAAAGCACTCTCTCTCCAGTTTCTGAACCCAGGGCCTTTCATATCCTCTACTACTGAACTATACTTCAGTCCTAATTCTTAACAACTCTTTCATTCAAGATTCAACCCTTCAGATTTTCCCGATAAAATCACACTATTGACAGTTTTTTTTTCTTTTTTCTTTTTTTGGTTTTTAGAGACAGAGTTTCTCTGTGTAGCTTTGGAGCCTATCCTGCCACTCACTCTGTAGACCAGGCTGACCTCGAACTCACAGAGATCTGCCTGCCTCTGCCTCCCAAGTGCTGGGATTAAAGGCATGCACCATCAATGCCAGGCCAACTATTGACAGTTTTTTTTTAATTTATTTTTTTTATTATTAATTCAAGTTAGGGAACAGGCTTGTTTCACATGTAAGTCCCCTCTCCCTCCTATTGACAGTTTTTACGCCAACAGATTTAAAAGTAAAGTATACCAAAAATGGCTTCCACTTTATCTACCATTTCCTACAGAAGCACTCCTAAGATTCTGAGTAAGACATAGACAGGAAGTCAATTCTTTCATACCTGCTCTTTATTAAAAAGACAAAAGACTCTTAACATTTAATACTTGAACAAAATAGCAATGGCTTTGTATTCTGTCAATGAAGTATTTTATTATTGCTTACATCTGTTGAGGTTATTTTGCTCAATTAGTAGTAACAAAAAGAAACCACTTATGCTACATGTTAATCCTCCTCAGTAATCAAAGATGAACAACATATCCTTTCCTGTTTTGAAGCCTGGAATCTGGGGGCTGGAGAGGTAGCTCAGTGGTAGAGTGCTGGCTTAGCACATAAATAGCCCTAGGTCCATTCCTTAACACTTTCCTGTCAAAATTAAAAGAAAATCTACAAATTGTTTATATTCTGCTTCTTAGTTGAATGTCTGCTTATGTATGTATATTTATAGATATGTAATTTGTTATACATTTTTGGATTTTTATGTTTCCCTGTTCAACTGACTCTTTTATCATTATTCAATGATCATTTGTCCACAGCTGCACAGGTTTTCTTTTGGCTAGTATTTTGCATAGCATGTTTTTTTGTTTTTTTGGTTTTTCAAGACAGGGTTTCTCTGTGTAGCTTTGGAGCCTATCCTAGCACTCGCTCTGGAGACCAGGCTGGCCTCGAACTCACAGAGATCCACCTGCCTCTGCCTCTGTCTCCCGAGTGCTGGGATTAAAGGCATGCGCCACCACCGCCCGGCAGTATGTTTCTTTCCACCCTTGAATTTTAATCATTTTGTACAGCTTACATATTTAAAGTATATCTCTTAAAAATAGTACTATAGGGGCTGGAAAGGTAGCTCAATGGTTAACAGCACTACAAAATCATGAGGACAATCCATAGTTGGGATCAGCACTCATGTAATAAACTGGATGGTCAATGTATGCCTGTAATGTCAGCTCCAAGGGCAAGGATGGGGGTGAGGCAGATACAGAAGGATTTCTAGGGTTTCTTAGTTTCCAGCCTAGCCAAGGGGGGGGGGGGAGAGCCCTTGGTCCAGGGAGAGACACTGCCTCAAAAGGAATATGAGGAACAATGGGGGATATGCAAGATCTGGATCTGATTTTTGTCTTTTAACTGGAATGTTTAGTGCACTTATACAATGCAATTATGGGCATAAGTTTAACTATCAATCTTCCTTTTTTTTTGAGACCTGGTTTCTTTGTATAGACCAGGCCAGCCTCAAACATAAAGAGATCCACCTGCCTCTGCCTCCTGAGTGATGGGATTAAAGGTATTCGCCACTGCCAGGTTTATCGTACCATTTACTTGCTGTTCATCCCATCTATTCTTTTGTCCTCTTTATATTTTGATTAAGCAAGCACTGTTTATCCTTACATTTCAGTGGATTTTGTTTTTGTGCTAGGAATCAAACCCATGCTAATTGAGCACTCTACACTCCACAGTCTTCTACTGCTGAGCCACAATCTACTGGAACTGCAATATGCTTCTCTGGGGCTTATGTTTTACTTTAATGAGTATTTTTATAATCTCTAAATATTAAAAGAAACTCAGAACTGTCTACCTACTACTATTTTATACCCTGTCACCTTTGTGTTACTATCATGGAATTTATAATTTATTGTTTTTTTTTATTTTTTTATTTTTCAAGACCGGGTTTCTCTGTGTAGCCTTGGCTGTCCTGGAACTTGCTCTGTAGATCAGGCTGGCCACGAACTCAGATCTGCCTGCCTCTGCCTCCCAAGTGCTGGGATCAAAGGCATGCACCACTACTGCCTGGCTTTATTTTATTTTTTAAAGATTTATTTTAAGTGTATGGGTGGTTTTGCCTGCATATATGCGTATGTACCATTTTTGCCTGCAAATATGCCTATCACAAAATCCAGAATAGGATGATGGATCCTCTGAACTAGAATTATGGGCAGTTGTGAGTCACCATGTGGGTGTTGGAATCCAGGTCCTCTTGAAGAACAGAGTGCTCTTAATCACTGAGCCATCTCTCCCAGCCCCAATGATTTACTTTTAGATGTATTATAAATGTGATAAGACAATACTAGTATATTACAACAATTTTCTCCAGTACTTTAAAAGACATAATTTTGGGTAAGGTAGGGCTTAATGGGTAAAGGTGCTTTGCTACCAAACTTGGTGTCTTGAGTTGGAAGACATACACACACACGCCAGACCACACCCACACCCAGCACTAATTTGAAATTCTTTACTAAGTTTATGATAGGGGGTTCTTTTTGGGGCCTAATAATTTTCAATTCTTGAATCAGTCATCTACTTATATTTTGGAGACATGGACTTACTGGAACTCACAAAGATCCACCTGTTTCTGCCTCTTAAGTGCCAGCATTAAAACATGCACCACAATACCTGGCTTGTGGCAGTTTGAATGAGAATGGTTTCTATAGGTTAAAATATCCAGATATTTGTCACCAGTTAACTGGATAGTTTAAAAAGGTGTGGCCTTGTTGGACAATGTGTGTCACTAGGAATGGGTTTTCAGGTTTCAAAACCCAATGCCAGGTTTAATATCTCTCTCTCTCTCTCTGCCTGACACCTGGGGATCAGATGTAAAGCTCTCAGCTTCTGCTCCTGCACCAGGCCTGTCTGCTTCCCATTATAATGACCATAGACTAACCCTCTAAAACTGTAAGCAAGCCCACACTGAAGTGTTTGCTTTTCTAAAAGTTGGGGCTTGAATGACCCTTTCATAGGTGTCACATTAGATACCCTGCATATCAGATATTTATATTACAATTCATAACTAGCAAAATTAGTTATATAGTAACAACAAAATAATTTTATGGTTAGAGGTCACCACAACATGAGGAACTGTATTAAAAGGTCACAGTATTAGGAAGGTTGAAAACCACTGCACTAAATAACTATGGCTTTGTTTTTCTTTCACAGAATACAAAATTTTGCACCAACAGATCTATTTTATGTTGACATTCTGAATCACATACAATGGATTATTTCTTTTTCTTCAAGACATTAGGTTTTAACAGTAAATTTACCGTCAAATCACCTGGTTCTTACCTGGCAGGACCTGGCTTTAGGTTTTCTTTAGTTTTACCTTTTCTACTACAGTATTGCTGTAGGAACACAGTCCACAGGAATGGAGTTATGTGAGAAGAATTCTGAGTGCTTGTGATAACAGTCCATGAAAACAAGACAAGAGTCTTGTGACCTCAGTTTCTTCAAAAACACAAAATTATTCTTTGAATATGTTTTTGTGCTCCTTCCAGTGTAGCATAGGAGTGAATTCACTTCAGATAACTCATTATTGCTTGCTGCTGTTTAAACTTTGCTTTATATGCCTCTATGGAAATTTTATACAGTTTGAACTCATGAGACCTTTACTCATGTGACCTTTCTTAACCCTCAAAGTACAAATTGGCTGCAGTGCTGAATAAAGTTGGCATGAGACTTTAGTCCACCTCATTTATTGGTCCCATTTCCCCAGGTCCCACCGTCTCTAGAGTGGTGACACATTGCTTTTTAGGGTCTCAATAAAAAGCCTAAAATGTTTCCTAATATCTGTTCATTTTGGCCGGGCAGCATTCTCTAGCACTCTGTGCTTTTAGTTCAGCTTAGCTCCGCTTTCAGACTTTGAGTGCCTGTTTTCTGCTAGGCTTCCTTCCTCAGCCTTTCCCTGTGTAGGTGAAGGTTAGGAGGACCTATTGGAAAGGGACTTTATAATGCTGCATTTCACAGTTCTTTCACTGGGGCTTCTTCCCTTTTAGGAGCTCTTGTATTTCTTTCCCCTTTGTTCAGAAACAAACAAAAAAAACTGACGTCTTCATTTAAACTTCAACAATATGCCCACTCAGAAAATGTTGGGAAGAAATGTGATATAATGTAGATCTCATTAAAAAAAAGAGATTGCATTCTTCCTTGGTGGCTGTGAAATACAAAAACAACTGTATTATATCTGTCTAATTCTGTAGTTGTTTGTAGTGAGATAGTAGATATTAGATTCTCTATTGTGGCCAAAACAGAAAGTACACCATGATTAAAACTTCAAAGTGAAATGAGTTAATATAACTGTTTTTTCACCTCCAGCTATATTTGCTGGTATAGAGAAAATACAACTAGATTTTATCCAGCATTATGATTTGAGTAGCAATAAAGTAAAAGAAAGACAAAGGATAAAATAAACCCAAGGAGTGATCATACTGCTTTACTATAAAGTTTAAGAACAAAGGGGTTTCAGAAAGAGGATTTGAGAATGGCAAAGTTGGTACTAATACATTAAAGATCTTGGGAGTGTCAAGAAATTGCTAAAGCTGAGGTAGAAAAGAATGGAGTCAGATAAGGTGTACATGAAACTGTGGTAATGAGAGGAATGCAGTTATAGGGATTGTTAAGGTTGAAAGTGTGAGAATGACAAGATCACATATGGAAAGTGCTCAAGCCGTGACAGATTAGAAAATGGGAAGAACCACTGACATATGCATTAAGATGACTATTGTGTCCTTGATTCTACAATTTTCAGATTTATGAGATCCCATTTATTATTTGTTGTTTTTAGTGCCTATGCTATTATTACCCTGTTCAGAAGTCTTTTCCTTTGCCAATGAGTTCAAGCATTTTTCCTACTTTGTATTTTATTAGGTTTAGGGTATCTGATCTTCTGTTGAGGTCCTTGATCCATCTGGAGTTTTGTGCAGGGTGATACATATGAATCTATTTGGATTCTTCTACATGGAGCCATTCAGTTTGACCAGTACCATTTGTTAAAGATTCTGCCTTTTCTCCAATATGTACTTTTGGCTTGTCAAAAATCAGGTGTCTGTAGGTATGTGGAATTGAGGTCTTCAAAATGAAAACAATCTAAATAGTCACCAAATATTAGGGGAGACAATATCCCAAACTAGACATCTTATACCTCCAAGTAAAACCACCAGTGCCAGGAATGTTGATGTTGACCAAAGGGGTCCCCTAGAAACACTACCACCAAACATCACAGGCCACTGAAAAAGGCTATTGGTTGTTCTTTACAACCTAATGGTAAGGCCCTATTGCAGAAGAAAATACTTACTTATGGCATTGAACACAGAGAACTAGAAGCTTTAGCCCTAACGATTAGCATTCATGGTGCTGGAAGGTACTCTACATGCATTGGAAGAGAAAGGTCATCACTATCACCCAGCTACCTACAATTGCAACCTGATTGCAAGACACACTAGTGCAATAGTGTCACAAATGTCTACAATGTTACATATACATGGGATGTCTTTATCTAAGCCCTCCCCTTAAGGCTCAGGTATTGATGCAGAAGAGGAAGCAGAAAGACTGTAAAAGCCAGAGGTGATAGTTGACTCCAAGGAAACAGTGTCTTCCAAATAGAATAGGACTGATGCACATATGCACTCACAGACACTGTGTTATACACAAGATCTGCATAGGTTCAAGCCAGATGGGGTCTCAGCACTAAAAAGACAAAGCAGACAGAGCATCCCACCTCTAACCAATAAGGTATTTTCAATTAAAGACCTGAAAACAAAGAGAAACATAAGTTTTCTCTAAGTGTCACTTTGTATATCAATCACACTCCAGGGCAGACCCTGTGCCTAGAAGTAGTTGGCTAACAAAAAATGAACTCCAATGACATTTCTGTAACATTTTTTTTTTCAAGACGGGATTCTCTGTGTATCCCAGAACTAGCTCTATAGACCAGGCTAGCATTGAACTTAAGAGATACACCTACCACTGTGCTTAAAGACCCTGTGTGGCACAGTTTTTTGAAAGAGTGGAAAAAACCAAAGATGGTTGGATAGAACATTAGGAAGGACCTCGGACAAGTTTGGGGAGAGGAAAAATGATAAAAATATATTGTATGAAAAGCCAGGCAGTGGTGGCACATGCCTTGAATCCCAACATTTGGGAGGCAGAGACAGGTGGATCTCTGAGTTAGAGGCCAGCTACAGAGAGAGTTCCAGGACAGCTAGGGCTATACAGAGAAACCCTGTCTCAAAAAAACATATGTGTGTGTGTGTGTGTGTGTGTGTGTGTGTGTGTGTGTGTGATGAAAAAAATTTAGTAAATAAAAAAAAGATGAGCATTAATTAAGACAGGAACGGATTCTTACTGGTCAGGGTGATGTGGAATGACCATTGAGTGAGGAGAACTTGTATGGTTAAGCATCAGCACATAATGAAGGATATGAACCACAAATGTGACAAAACTAGATATATAGCTGCAAGTATTAAGGAATGGCCTGTAAAAGAAGATCATTAATAGTAATTCTTCCCAAAGATTGGATTTTCTATGCTTTCACACTCCTCAACTGTTAGGATACCTCACTGGACATGTTTGAGAGGTAACAGGTTGATGGGACTATTCAATTATAGCTGAATTTCAATTAGGCTAAAATTTCTTCTTGTGCCCCAAAAACCTCTATCAATGTCTTAATTTTTAGAGTAAAATAGCTTGTTTTTCTCTTATTACTAAAGAGGAAACAATGCTGCTCAAAACCATCTTTTGGAGTCTAGAATATCTTATTTCTAGAAAAGAATAATTACTTGGGGGGGCAGATATAACCTAGGATATTTAAGATATACTTCTGATATGAGAGTACAGAACATGTAAAAGGCTTTTTTGGAAAATATCTTAGAGACAAAAGCCCAAGCGAATGTAGGACACACCACCTGTGCTTGCCCAAGGATCCCAGCTCTCATGGATTGCTACAAACCCAGTGCCAAAATAAAGGGGCAGGAAAGAGGAAAAGTCTCTCCCCCTCACAATTTTGCTGAGTGCATCTCTCATTAAAGCCTATGATAAAGAGCTAGAGAAATACAAGCTTACCTGGATATGGCACTCTCCCCTTTGTTACCAGTTCTGTCTGCAGAATTCCAAATGACCACACATCTGACTTTATTGTAAACCGGCCATATAGTGCGGCCTCAGGAGCTGTCCACTTGATTGGAAATTTTGCACCTAAAAAATATTGTCAATCTTGAACGTTTTAAAAAAGTATATTTGTGTAAATGTAAGGTATACAAGTCTAATCTCTATCAATATCCCAATTCTATGTGTAAGTTTAAGTCTTCAAACACAGAAAATATGTAGAAAACTTCATTGACTTTAAATTTTTAAATTAAATCTGTTTTTTTTATATTTAATGATATAAAAAAGTTGCTGGTGGGAATAGTTCATGACCCAATAAAACAGTAGTAGAGATTTTAATAAGACAAAAACATGAACTATAAAATTGGAAACTGGGGGGGGGCACATGGGATCTTGATCTTGCTGTTTTTATCTTAGGCTAGTCTTAAATTCTCACAATCTTGGAAGACTTGACAACCTGGTATCTCTTTCTACATGAACTTGAACAGCCTCTTAATTTGCTTAGTTTTTTTTAGTTCTTCCATTAAAATTTCCTCATTAAAAAAAAATCCTTTTTTAAAACTAGAGTTAAATCATGGGTTTTCTACTTTGGCAATGCTAACTATTCTGGGCATGGTAATTATAGTGTGTGTGTGTGTGTGTGTGTGTGTGTGTGTGTGTGTGTGTGTGTGTGTGTGTAATATTATTAGGCTGTATGTTACAGCATGTTTAGTAGTATTTTAGCCTCTGTCTACCAGATGCTAACAGTAGTCGCCAAATTAGAATAACAAAAAAATGTTTCTAGACATAGCTGATGTTTCCTTGGAGTAGGAAGAGATAATGGTTGATTGGGAACCACCTCCAATAGTTTAAATAACAACTCTAACAAGTTTGTTTTTTTCAAAAACAAAACAAAACAAAACAAAACTTTTATTTGGGACAAGGGAAATAGCTCAGTGGGTCAATCAAGTGCTCGCTGCCCCTGAAGACTTGAGTTTGGATTCCCAGAACCCATGTGACTTGTATCTGTAATCCCAGTGCTTTTACAGTGAGAGGTAAGTAGAAACAGGAAAATGTCAGGATGTTTGCTGACAGCTAAGTCTGGCATGTACATTGGGAAACAAGAAACCCAATCTCAAGATGGGCGGAGAGTAATGCCCAAGGTTGTCTTTTGACCTTTGTGTGCTTACTGTATCATGTGTGTGTCTGTACTCACAAACACAAATGTACATGCAAACACAAAGAATAAATAAAATTTACTGCTGACATCCTAAAGGGAGTACCAAGGATATTTTACCTGCTATATTTATAATGCAAAAGTATCTTGTCAAGCTCTTCTTTGTAGGAATTACCTATTAGAAAGCCAAAGTATTATTTATTGTATATAACTCTGATATTAATGTTCCTGAGTCCTCTGAATCAATCTAGAAGTATTTCACTTTTATTACTTATTTTTTAAATTTTTGTTTTAAGTTTTACAAATGGCGTGTGTGTGTGTGTGTGTGTGTGTGTGTGTGTGTGTGTGTGTGTGTGTGTGTGTGTGTGTAGGCTGTTCATGCCACAGCATGGTATGGTTGGTGAGCACAATTTTAGGGAGTTGGTTCTTTTTTCTACCTTGTCAAGACAGGGTCTCTCATTTTTGCTGCTATACTACCCACTACAGGTTAGCTGGCCTGTCAGCTTCTGAATGATTCTCCTGTCTTTACCTCCCATTTCCCCCTACAGGATACTAGGATTAAAGATGCATACCACCACACTCAAATTTAGACATGGGTTCTAGGGGTCAAACACAGGCCACCAGGCTTTGCATTCTAAATGTTTTTTACTGGCTGAGCCATCTTCCTGACCCCCACCCCCTCCTTTATCCTCAAATCTTGGTGACCTCCAACAGATCTCATACATGGAGTTGCTTTGCTACATGGGAAACACTCACACAGAAGCACTTAGTCTACGGATGCTTTCATGCCAGGTCTACAAGAACATGCATGTTACATGCTGGGCAAAAAGGCAGTCTCTCTGTCTAGTTGTGCCTACAACAAAAAAGCTCTTGCATCCACATCCTACCCTGGTCACTGTGTGTGATCTGACTGCCGAGGTAGGTAGGAACCTGGCTATCCACTAATAGTATTAGTATTCCATAAAGTTTTGGGTGTTCAAAACAGTGTTAAGTAAGACAGCATAGGGCATTAGATTATAAGCATCTATGAATGTTATTTTACCTTGTCTTGCTGTGTATTCATTGTCTTCAATTAATCTTGCTAAGCCAAAATCTGCTATTTTGCATACAAGATTTTCTCCTACAAGAATATTAGCAGCTCGGAGATCTCGATGAATATAGTTCATTCTTTCAATATATGCCATACCATCAGCAATCTTAATAGAGGAAGCAAAACAAGATACAAAATATTATGATGCAAAGGGAAGAAGACACTTTTGGTTAAATTAAAGGGACTGTGAAAAATTAGGTATCTCAAAAAAAAAAAAAAAATTACAGTAACTGACACAGTCCAGAAGACAACAGAAACAAAAACTCTAATAAAAAAAAAAAAAAGGCTAAATTAATCTTTACATCCCTAACACTGCAAGGAAAAAACATATTTGGAAGATCAATATTTTATTCCTAGAATATATCCAGTCACCATGATCAGCACAGAGTCCTATTGTCTTCTTGTCAATGGTTAGAAGAAGTCCACCACAAGAGGATGGATTCTGGAGTCTCTGGACAAAATCTTACACGGTCCACACCAGATGTAATCTAAGGTACTGAAGTACCAACAAACTATAGCTTCTAAGTGAGATGTGGCCACAGCCTGTTTTCATATGCCTTGAGAAGTGTTTAAAAAATGGTTTTAAAAAAGGTCTGCCATTTTTCCAAGAGAAAATGCCTAAAAGCGCTGAACACAGGGTCTGGCATATGCCTGCCTCCTCTGAAATCTGTCTAGATTATCAGATGCTGTGGACATGTGGACTTTCACTGACAGGTTAAGAGCTACAGAACCAAGCTCATAAACTGAAGTCAATAAATGGTGCCTTCAATACTTACCCTCAATCTTAATAGAAACTTTGCAACAAAAATTCAGAAGTACAAAAGACTAATTCTTACCTATATATTATTTGAATTCTTGTCTTGGACTATAATAAGCACATTTCAGCATATCCTCCTCCTTCTTCTTCTTCTTCTTCTTTTTTTTTTTTTTTTTTTTTGAGTAGGGTTTCTCTGTGTAGTTCTGGCTATCCTGGAACTCACTCTGTAGACCAAGTTGGTCTTGAACATCTACCTCTACCTCCTGAGTGCTAGGATTAAAAGCTTGTGCCTCTACCACTACCACTCAGCCCATCTTAATTTTTTAAAATTTATCTGCTGAAATGTAAATACAGACTTTGTATTTGTGGAAGCAGTGTGTCAAAGGCCATATGATAGAGGGCAGCAGCACCTGACTAGAAAAGCTATAGCATTCTAATACTAGCTCTGCTACTAAGGGGCTCACATTGAACTATCTCCAATGTTCCTTCCTCTTCTAAAATTCCAGTATTTCATTGCACCAATTTTAATATTATACTAAGATTTTTCTGCATTTTAAACATGCTTTTGATTAAAATTGATACATAAATATGTAACTACCTGAGCAGCCATATCAACCAGCTGTGGAAGCTTCAAATACTTTCCATCTCCTTCTTTAAGGAAATCTAACAAACTCCCTGTAAGAGACAGAAAGATATTCCAGAAAAATTCAAACATTAAAATGGAAATGAATATTCTTCATACCTTAGACTAATCATCAAACCAGAAAAATGTTTCAGCACATATATATGCACATACATGTAAATATACACACACGCATATATATATGTATGTGGTACTTTGGGACTATCAAAGATTCCAAAGGTGTCCCAAACTAAAATTTTAAAACTTCTCTTGATAAGATTTTAAAGGGAAAAAAGCACCACTTCTCTATCCTGAGAGAAAACATCAACAGATTATAGTTACCCCCCTCACCTGGCCCCAGCCACTCTCTGATCAAGACTGGAATATCATGGAGTAGTTACAATTCATACAGGCAACTCATGCTGGCTTAATGGATAACTCCTGGGGTCAGGAGATGGCACTAGGGGATAGCAAAGTATGATGAACTCAGCAAAGTGAAAGGTTAGGAAAGGAGGTCTGGTTGTTTTCTCTACGATGAGTTAAAGTATCAGATAAACCCAAACCAAGGCACATTTTTATAAAAACAAAACAACAAAAACACTAATTTTTCATAAGAAAAGCTGAGCATTTCAGATTAAAAGACACAAAAGAGAGACAGTATTGAATATTGGGCTTGACCATGGATTCCACACTAGATCAGGAAAGTATAATTGGCAGAACTGGTAAAGATAGAGAAACAAATTCTGAGGTCAACATGGCTCAGCAGTAGAGTGTGTTCCAAGAACGTACAAGACCCTGGGTTTGGCTGTCAGCACAACAATAGAAAAAAACACAACATGGAAAACACCAGCAACAAGAAGATCTGTCTGTCACAATAGGTCTATGATAAAGCACATGAGACAATAAGCTTTAATAGATTACAGGGGTCTGTTAAGCAACTGAATATTAAAGTAAGGAATTATTTCATTTTAAAACTAGAAACAACTTTTATTATTTTATATTCTAAATCTCTCACCTAGAAATAATCTTAACCAAATTATGTAACAACACAGAATTCTGGCATTTTTCTCCCAATTTTTTTTTTTAAACAATACTTAAGCTATGTGGATGGTCCATTAGTCTTACCTCCATTTGATTTTTATTGTACCAGTATCTTGATTAAATTTCTTTCTTGTCCTTTTCTAACTTCCTCTTCTAGTTCATTTAATGTACTCATTTAAATGCCATAGGTGGCAGTTGTTTGCAGTCTAACCACCTTCCAAAGAAGTCATATACTTTTGGAACTTTAGTTATATTTTGGCTATCAATTACTATTGGTTTTAGTCCTTTTAGAGGGATTTTTTTTTCTCCTGTAGCCAATTTGAATGTGTAGATGCCTCCATCACCACTAACAGGAACTGCATCACCAGCCATGGTGGACTACTAGAGAAAGTGACATAATAGTAACTTATCTAGTCTGATTCAAAAATAAGCTGAGCACTTTAATCCCAGACTTGGGAGGTAGAGGCAAGTGGATCTGTGAGTTTAAAGCCAGACTGGTCTACAGAGTGAGTTCAAAGACATCCAGGGCTCCACAGAGAACCCTGTCTCAAAAAACAAAAACAAAAAGTAAAAAAAAAAAAAAAAATTAATATAGATTCAATTAAAAATGAGTAGATTCAGGCTAATCAACATTTCATCACTTACTAGCTCCTCTTCTAAAGCATCATTGACCTAGAAATAAAGGGGAAGAACATTAACCTTGCCTGGCTTTGCCCCTGGCTCTAACTAGCAGTTACATAAGAGCCCACCTGTGCCTGGGTTGGGAAGGATGAGAAATTTCAATTGACAGCAGGGGAGAACAGTTTCTGGAAGTCCAGTGTATAAGAACTGTGTTTATATAAACATGAGGGTAGGGGAGAGGGAGCTGGCAGAATGAGAGGAGGAAATGGAGGAGCAGAAAGGCTGAGTTGGAGGAAGAATAGAGGAGAGCAGGATGAGAGATATCATAATAGAGGGAGCCATTATAGGTCCAAGGAGAGATCTGGCACTAGGGAGATTTCCAGAGATCTACAAGCATGACACCAACTGACAATCTAGGCAATGGTGGAGAGGCTACCCTAAATGCCCTTCCCCTATAATGAGACTGATGACTACTTTATATGTCATCCTAGAGCCCTCATCCAGTGGCTGATGGAAGCAGAGGCAGACACCCACAGCTATACACTGAACTGAACTCTGGAACCCAGTTGCAGAGAGGGAGAAATGAAGATCAAGGGGGTCAGGACCAGGTGGTGAATCCCACAGAAACAGCTGGCCTGAACAAGGGGGAAACACATAGCCCCCAGTCTGCTGTCTGGGAGGCCATCACGGGACTGATCCAGACCCCTGAAAGTGGATATCAACGAGGAGACCTCGGTACCCTATGGGGCCTCTGGTAGTGGATCAGTATTTTTCCCTGGTGTAAGAAGGGACTTTGAGAGCCCATTCCACGTGAAGGGATGCTCTCTCAGCCTGGACACATGGGGGAAGGCCTAGGCCTGGCCCAGGATGATGTGGAATTTGGGGAGCCCCCGTGGAGGACCCTACCCTCTATGGGGAGTGGAGGGGGGAGGGGGCTGGTGGGGGGTTGGGAGGAGAGGGAGAAGGGACTGACATGTGAAATTATAATTTTATAAAAATGATAAAAAACGATTCCCTTTAATATCTTTGCCTTAGTGCTATAGGTACAAGTTTACCACTTTGATTCAGTATGTCTACTTTTCTACTACCCTAGCAATCCCATTTCCTTTAGTTAAACCTACTTTGAAAAGATTCAGCCTGTCTAATTTTCCTTTAAAGTCTCCTTAGACCCTGTGGGATAAGTGGGAATAACCACTAGTCCATTAAAAAAAATATCATATCTCCTCTTTTCAAAAGTCTACAGAAAAATCTTAAGTTAGAAAGTACTATATGGCAACAATCTGTATAAAATAGAGGGCCTACAAGAGCACTTAGTGGGTAAAGATGCCTGCTGCCAAGACTGGTAACCTGAGTTCAATCCTTAAGACCTAAATGGTAGAAGAAAAAAGCAGATTCCTTCAAGCTGTCCTGTGACCTCCACACACGGCACCCACACACATATGTATGCAAAATACATAAATGTAATTTTTAAAGGAGAAAAGTGAATTCTTTGAGCTATATCAGCAATCTGCCTACTAGGTATACTCACTGGTGCAATGGGGCATGGATATTATGGGAGTAACCATCAATCTTCTGGTTGAACTTCATAAGATGGAACCTATACCTGATACTTAATGAGGCCAAGAACCTCTGAGAGGTAAATCATGGACTCTAGAAAAAAATCTATAATTATTCTGTTAAATGAACAAAGCAATAAAAGGACTCTTAACAACATACTGTTATACCTATAGAGAAGTGTTACCACTGCGCCTCATCAGAGAAATAACTTCTTGTAGTAGATGGTAATTAACACAGATAATCACAACTGGACAACATGCAGAAAGTGAGAGACTTTGAAACACTGAGATATAAATGGGATCATACCCTAGTGTGATCAGGCCTCAGGGATCTATGCAAGAGCCAGAGGTGGTAGATGACTCCTCAATAACAACATTTTCCAGACACATCAGGTCTGATGCATATATGAACTCACAAAGACTGGGACATTATGCACAAGTTCAAACCAGACAAAAATCCCAACAAAGGGAAGGGCAATTGGGCACATAGTTTAACTCTTAACCAAGAACTTATTTGCAATTGATAGCTGCTGGGAAAGGGAAAAATCTGTTTGTTCCCCCCCCACCCCACCCCACCCGCCCCCCAACTAAGAGACAATGGGTATATCAACCACACTCCAGGGAAGGCTTCGTGCTCAGGAATGGCCAACAAAAAATGGACTTCGTGTTTTGTTTATAATTTAATTTTGGGGTTTTCTCATGTTTTTTGTATTTTTTTTTTAAGAGAAAGAATATAAAATTGGGAGGTTGAGTGGATATCTGGGAAAGAATATGACCAAAATATATTATATGTTTTCTTTTAATCTAAGAAAGAACAGAAATGAAGTTGTTTAATTTCAACAGAACTGTGTAAAAGACAATTCTTATGTACATACCTTTTGACATAAACTCAGTGACAATATAAATTGGTTCTTCAGAAACAACCGCATACAGTGGAACAAGTTTATCATGTCTTAATTTTTTCATTATCTGAGCTTCTTGAAGGAAAGCTTCTGGCATCATTGTACCTGGCTTTAGTGTTTTGATTGCTACTTTTGTGGTTCCATTCCATGTTCCTAGGAAAATAATTTATTTTACTCTTTCAATATTTCTGTATCTGAATCTGTATTTCAAAGGATTTTAGACCAAAATTCAATGAACAATAAGTTATCTTACATGATTAAATACACAGTGTAGCTATTTTATCATATTTTGCTATTTTAATTTATGGATCCACAATAACAAAGTGAAATAACAACAAACTTCATGCTTCTTACCCATCCACACTTCACCAAAGCATCCTTGACCTAGTTTAACCTCTAGTCGCAAAGATTCTCGAGGGATTTCCCAAGCGTCTTTTGCTAGACCTTGAGTCTGGGGTTTCACAGTTGGACACACAGTTGTTAACTTGTGGCATAAACCATCAGCATGTTCTAGATAAATGAACAAGGTACAAGGGTACACTGTAAATAAATTACTTTCACAGTTAAGACAATTCGAGAGCGCTTGTGTGAATAAAATATACTAAGTAAATAATTATATACACATATGTACACGCACGCACGCACGCACGCACGCACGCACGCACGCACGCACGCACGCACGCGCGCGCTAGGTAGTTTTTGAGACAGGATCTTACTGGGTAGCCTGACCAGCCTGGGATTCAATATGTAGACCAAGCTGGCTTTGAACTCAGTGATTTATCTTTTTCTAGGATTAAAGGGATATGCCACCATACCTGGCTTATTACTTGTTTGTTTTTTTAAAGCTTAAGTTATTGAGTTAAAATCACAATCTCCTATCAGCTCTACTGTAAAGCTACATATGTATTAGGAAGTTTTCTATAAGAAAGATATAAAGTATATGTAAGGAGACACCCTAGCCCCGCCCCAGGCAACCCGGACAGGTGCCAGGTGTACCGGGGACACGCCCATGAGGGCGGGGTGAAGGGAAGTCTTAAGGGCTGCCCCCCCCCCCTACCTGCGCTGGTTCCAGCTCCCTCCCTCTCGCTTGATTGGTGTATCTCAATAAAGAAAACCTTAGCACTATCTGCTGCGGGCTGTTCACTCTTCAAGTATATACAAGTAAAACATTTTAGAAATGTATCTTATGCTAATATGTATTGAATATGTATGCTTATGTTATTGTGTCAGTCAGTACTATATAAATCTTTCATAGAAATTGAGGTTGGAGAAGCTAGAGAACTGTCCCAAAGTTCCAGTTAGTAAATGAGAGGATTCAAACACAGGTCTGTCTGCCTCCAAAATTCTATTATATTTTTGGGCAGGTAGAGAAGGTGTTTGAGACAAGGTCTTGCTATATATTCTAGGTTGGACTTCAATTCAGGTTCTTCCTGCCTTAGTCTCTTAAATGCTAGGATTACAGGCTTGCATCACAGTTAAAGCTCCGCTTAGACCAGTAAGATTCATGTATTCCCCCAGAGGGATGCATCCATTAGTTGCTATTTCTAATAATCACGAATTTGTAAGACTGAAAATCAAGAAAGAAGTCAATGTAAGGGATTAAATGTTAAATAAAGGAGATCTAAGGCAGCCAGTTCAGATCCTTAATAGCTTGGTTTGTATATCCTGCTTACATAAAACTTCTCATTGTAAGTGAGATACATTTCCTCCCATTCTTACCAAGCAACCACTCAAATTCACATTCTAACAAGGGCAATTACAAATAACGCCAGCTTGGTAACATGTTCCATCAATATCAAGCTTGCTGATTGTGACTTCAGTTTCAGTTTGCTGCTAGCTGTCACGGAAAAAGAATTGCCATGGAAACTTCCCCTCTTGTAGCACTAATTATTTAAAGACTTTCAGATGCATTTATATCCAATTGACAACGAAAAAAATTTAAGATACAAGACTTCAAAATATAATACTTTCAAAGGTCCTTGAAAGACAAGAATGTCTATAGTTGGTATAGGTTCATTTTCTTGGATAAGAAATAGCATCTTCAAATTGGATTTTGTAGGGTTTGTATTTTAGAAAGTCTTAAAAGATTCAGCTTCTGCAGAAGGAAATCAAAGTAGATATATGAGAATTTCTGACTCTATTCCTTTCCTTCTTTTTTGTGGTGTTGAGGAGGGAACCTTGGCACATGTAAGTAAGTGCTTTACCACTGAGCTACCGTCCTAGCTCTGAGATAGCTATTTTATATTTCAAGTTTAGTTTTAGCTACTTAACATACATAAATATTTCCTGTCATGTTTTGTAATTTACTGCCACAATCTATCTTAGCATTTATACATTATGATCTAGAACACCAATGCAAACACTATACCAGTAAAGCATAATGATTCCAATTATAGTCTGATTTGAACATGCTATCCAACAGCCCAACATGTTGCCTGGGCCACATGTGACTCTTGTTCCTCATTGTGAAACTAGGGCTCAGTGCCAGCAAGATTGCTCAGCTGTTACTTGGGGCCAAGTCTGACAACTTAAGTTTTATCCCCACATGGTATGAGTCTCTAAGTTGTTTCCTGACCTTTACACATGTATCATAGCATGTATGCGCATACACACACATTCACATGCACAAACATTAAATAAAAATTTTCAAATAATCCAACCCAGAACACCATCATCTACTGGGGACTTACTGTGTGTAAATATAAATTTGCATATTAAAGCTTAAGAGCGACAGAGAGTTGTCCTCACAAAATAGAGCATAAGGGATTAATTCCTACCTGTGTAGTGCTTCACCAGTTTCTGCAGAGTATCAAACTGAGCTCTGGTTGTGATGTAGTATCCACCATTGTCAAGTTTCCTGATTTTGTAATGCTTCACATTGTCACCCCTTACCTCATCCCAATCACGAATCGAGAGGGAATAAGCACCTGGGATGGTGTGGGAGGGGGGGGAGAGAGAAACATATTCACTCCAGCTTCCTCAAACTACGCCTAAGGCATGTTATGCACATATTAATATAATATTCATACCTTTAGTGGTTTCACTTTCTCTTACTAAGAATATACCTCGCTGATTCCCAGGATTCAGAAGTAATCTTTCAGCATCTTTTCTACCCATTTTGCCAAAATACCATCTGAAAAAAAAATTAGTATGTTTTGAGTTAAAAAGATATGAAGATCAAAAAAAATTACATATATTTACCAATAAGAATGGAGTGTGATAGCCTGGCAGTGGTGGCACACTCCTTTAATCTCAGGCAGAGGCAGGAGGATCTCTGTGAGTTTGAGGCCAGCCTGGTAAACAGAGTGAGTTCCAGGATAGCCAGAGCTACACACAGAGAAACACTGTCTTGAAAAGCAAAAAAACATAAAAACAAAAATCAAGAAAGTATTAATGTTAGATCAAGTATAAAAATATTAACTGTGAGCTGGGCAGTGGTGGAACACTTTTAATCCCAGCATTCAGGAGGCAGAGGCAGAGGCAGGCAGATCTCTGTGTGTTTGAGGCCAACCTGGTCTACAGACCAAGTTCCAGGACAGTCAGGGATACATAGAGAAACCCCGTCTCGCAAAGAAAAAAATTTACTAAATAAATAAATAACCAAACCAAACAAACAAACAAAAAATGAAGCTGTGGATATAGGCTCTAACACTTTTTTCCATACTATCCATTCATGTCTCTTAAATTCTACTTACTAGCCAGAAAACCAGTAAACAGAGAAGGAAAGACAGAAAATACATATAGAAAAATCTGTCAGTGAGAGGGACTTAATTCTTTGGAACCAAGTATGATCACCTGTATTCAGTAAGATGCAAGTAGATCATTATAGGGAAAATTATAGGGAACTCCAAATATATGTGAGTTTGATTCAATAATGCTTAGTGAGAAAAAATGACAATCACAGCTGTGGGAAAGTTCACAGAATACCGAAGACAAAGAACCAAACAAAGAGTAACAAAAGTCATAATAGAAAAAGCACGGTTGTGATTATTTATATCAGTAAAAACAAATAAGCATCACAAATGTATGCTCTGTGTAAGGAGATGAATAGACAGTCATGGAATGCAAAAAAATGAGTTCTAAAAATAGGCAGAAAAATAAAAGAAAGAATAAATACAATGTCGAATGCATAATGCAGATTTACTTACTGTGTGTCTCTGAGCAGACACATATTAATTATTAATTCTCAAACAGCATTTATTAATATGATACATTAGTTGTATTAAGACTGGTATATAACTGTGTGTAAAGTTGTGGTTAAGTAGAATGTGCATTAAAACATTTTAAAAGCCCAAATAATTAATAAAATATGAAGTAGCACCATACTCTTCTGCCTGAATGGAATCTGCAGGTGCTACATAATTGCTAGGGATATAACCATTCTTTCCGGTAGCAATTGATCTTGCTTCCCACCAGTCTCCTTCCCTGCAAAAACAAAACAAAAAAACCAACAATCACTATAATATAGAAGCTTACCCAAGCAGTAATTCTTATCTCAAGCAAAGAACAGGAACCACTTCCATTTTTTAATCTGGATTTTTAATGGATTAATCAGACAAAGAGCTGAACTCAAAAGAATAGCATTTATTTATTTATTTATTTATTTATTTATTTATTTAATATAGTATTCTGCCTGCATGTACGCCTGCAGGCCAGAAATGGCACCAGATCTTACTATAGATGGTTGTGAGCCACCATGTGGTTGCTGGGAATTGAACTCAGGACCTCTGGAAGAGTAGTCAGTGCTCTTAACTGCTGAGCCATTTCTCCAGCCCAAAGAACAGTATTTTTAAAAGGTGGTTAGATGAATTAAGACCACACAAAAGCACAACTGCATCTATCTGTTTTAAACCAATAGTAATAAACAGAAAAACCCCTAAATACTGCACACTTAAATTCTACTTACCTTTTTCCTGTTAATTCTTTCAACTAAAGCTAATAAATTATGCTGAATAAAGTAATCTCCTGAATTTTAAATAAAATTTTTAGAAGTGTGAGATTTTATTTGTATGCCATATACAGCTCTCACATTTAAAGGATAACATTTAAGGGTTTTAATATACTTAGAGTTGTACAGTCATCAAAATAATACATTTTAGAACATTTTGCCTCCAATAAAAAACCCTGGGCTGGTAAGATAGCTCAACAGGTGAAGGCACCTGACACCCAAGCTAATGTCCTAAGTTCAATCCTCAGAGTCAGTGTAAAGGAGGAAGGTGAGAACCAACTTGTCCTCTGGGCTCCATATATGTGCCTCCACACATCATACATGTACTAAAAAATAAAAACGAAAATAAAGTTAGAAAGATAGAAAGCCTATGCCTACTAGTCACTCCCATTCTCTCTAATCTCTATGAATATGCTTACTGTGGGCGATGGGGCCATTTATGAAGTCTTTTGTGCTGCCTTCTTAGAATAATATTATTAAGGTTCACCCATATTTTAGCCTATATCATGTTAATATTTTGTTGTTGTTACCAAATGTTTCCTTCATAATAGCATATCAAATTGTAACACTTTTTTAAAGTCACATTAGGAATAAAATCAAAGATCTTAGTAGTCTTATAAGCCACAAACTTAACAATGAGTAATAACAATCCAAAGTTAAATTTCTAGAGCTGGTGAAATGGTTTATTGGGTAAAGGCACTTGCTGCCAATTCTAACAACCTGAGTGATCCCCAGTCCTATGGGGGGTGGGTGGGCAGAGAACCTATTTCTGAAAGTTGACCTCCACACATGTACCATGGTGTGTTGTGTGTGTGTTTCTCTTACCATAAGTAAAAAAATGTGTCTGTCTCTTTCTCTTACAATAAGTAAAACTATTTCTTTAAAAAAGCTGAATTCCTAGTGGTGGTGCCTAGGAGTGATCCAGTCCCTAGGAGGTAGGGGTACAACAGTGAATTCCAAGTCAGATTGGGCCATATAGCAAGACCCTGATTCAAACAAAATAAACATGTATGTTTCTAAAATGATATCAAGATATCAGCAAGACTAATATAATTAAAAATATGAGAACTATATACTGCTTAGAATATATTAACCTTGGCTTTTCCAAAATTCCTATGAAAAGTATCTCTAATAAGAAAATATACAAAGCTATTTATGTGATTCAATACTTAAGAGTACATGTATTATTCAAACTGAACTTGTTATAAATGTTCAAAGTGAATTTATTCTCTAAAAAATGAATTAAGGGGCTGGAGAGATGGCTCAGAGGTTAAGAGCACCAGCTGCTCTTCCAGAGGTCCTGAGTTCAAATCCCAGCAACCACATGGTGGCTCACAACCATCTGTTATGAGATCTGGTGCCCTCTTCTGGTGTGCAGATATACATGGAAGCAGAATGTTGTATACATAATAAATAAATAAAATCTTTAAAAAAATGAATTAAGACAGCTTTTTGATAATTTAACTATTCTAATGGTATCCTATCCTAAATCCTCCCCTCTCTCTCTGTCTCTGTCTCTCTCTCTCACATACACACACACACACACACACACACACACACACACACACACACACACCCTGTATAACAAAGTCCTACTGTGTAGATCTGGCTGGCCTAGAACCCATGGTAATCCTTCCTTAGACTAAAACTTTGTATTTGACCCTCCCAAGCATTCCTTGTGTCATTAGTGAAAGACAAATAGCAGTCCTTAAGAGTCAGTCAAGAACTGACTCTGGAGCAGGGATGGCAATTTCAATGATAATAACAACACTCTGACACTTTGAATTTGATGAATCTTAAGTCATGTACATAGCAGGATTTTACCAATATCCCTGGTGTGTACCTAGGTGACAGTAGGCATACTCTCATCCTGACTGTAACAATCAAAAATATCTCTAGACACTGCTAAATACCTTCTGTGTGATTCTGTCCCAAGCCGAGAACCACTGGTTTAAAAGAATGACAAGTCAAATTAAAAACTGTAATTTACAATGTGATGACAGCCATGACTGAAGTTTGTAGAGCAGAGAAACACTTTATAAAGTAGGGTGTGAGAACTGAGCCAGGCAGGAGAGGAACCACTGAAAAGGACATAGGAAATATCTTTCAAAGGATTTGGAAGGCTAATATGAGAAGGGAAAGAAACAAAGGATCAAGTATAGCTTAGCGACAGAGCACAGGCCTCAAATGCTTGACGATCGGATTCTATGCCCATCTCAAACAAGCACCCCTCCCGCCCCACAAAAAAAGAAAGAAATAGACCAAAAGTCATTCCAGAAAAAGAAATAGTATGTGTGAAGGCATGAAGAAGGTGAGAAACTATTGTACTCAAAATACTGCAGGTACTTCAATACAGCTGTGTAGCAGAATGAGTAAGGATAAAAACACAGGGCAAAGTCTTGATGGATAGTGATTGTTGTTGCTCTTTTTAAATCTTCATAGTCATAGTTAGCTATTGAAGGATCTTAAGACAGACACAATCACAGTTTATGTTCTGGAACAATAAGTGGTAACAGATGATAAAATAAGGATGGAGGGAAACATGACTAGAAGCAAAGAAGACCATAAGTACGTGCTTTGAGAAGTTACAAAGTGGTTGTTATGCTTGCTAATGAAATTATGAAATCTGCTTCATAACAAACATCAAATTTTCTATGGCAGACCACTAAATGACAAATTCTAAGAATAACAAGAAAAACACAATTTGGTAAGTTTCAGCATACAAGGGTTCCATATCCACCCCCGTCTCCAACAAACAGGGTTTTAAAGTCATCTGGTGTTTATATAAATACAGATTTTACTTCTTAAAAATCTCTTTATAAGGGGCATCATTTGGGAGACAGGAACTTGGTTAAGTATGTAGCCCATGTTGACCTGGAACTCACTATGCAACCTAGGCTAACCTCAAACTCAAAATCTTCTTGTCTTAGCCTCTCTACTGCTGGGATTACAGCTATGTGCCATCACACCTAAAAATCTTTCTAGGAGTTATGTTTACAGACTAACTCCATAAGCACAATTTGCAAAAGTAGTAACTTCTACTTGTAGCAATATATTATCCAATGTGTCTCAAGCAACCCAAGGACAAAGACCCATACCCCACCACTTTTATCTCCATTTCAACTCCATCAGTGGTCCAATGTAGAGGCCATACTCCTCTCTTACAAAATATACACAAAACTTACGTATTGTTAATTATTTGAAATCTTTCACCCTTCTTAAAGGAAAGGTCTTCTGTAGTTCTAGCTTCATAATCATATAAGGCCACAAATATAGTGACACCACCTGTCACAGGAAAAAAAGATCAAGGTAAATGACATACCTGAATGCATGAATGAATTAAACAATTATTGCTAGTAAAAGCTTAGGTTCAGTTTCCTCCTCATTCCAATATTTATTTTTTAGAAGCTGAAGTTTGACAAGATGCTCTCCTAAGGCTTCCTGTGAAACCATTGTACTGTATAAATTGAAAATTCTATAAACTCTGAAATAAATGTAATTTCACTTCTGAAGCAACATGTCTGGCTTGAAAAGGCAGCCACACCGCAGGGCAATTCTTTGGAGGGAAAGGACACAGACTACTGGTACCTGTCTTCAATTCCTTATCACAAACATGAAGGCATTTCCCATTTCCGTCTATAACCATTAACAGCAATCATTAAGGTTTTCTTAAGGTTCATTTTATACATGAAAATGTCGTATTTGTCTTAAAGTTAAGGGTATAGCTAATATGAATTATTTGATAAAAATTCAAAAAATGGTTGTGACATCTAGCAATGTGTGAACACAGTTAAAGGATAAACATATTTTATATTTAATCTACTTTGTGCAATCAGAATAACAGAGCATATGTACAATAAAAATGACACTGCAGTGTTTAAAATACTTAAAAGCAGGTATTCTAGTTTTAAATCTATTACATCACTTTTTAAAGATGTATATATTTACCAAGTATAATAAAATGTTTGGAAACAGGTAAAAATTATGAAATGGCTAAATCAAGTTGCATTATTTACTCATCTTTTTTTTTTAAACAAGAAATTTAAAATCTACTTTTACTGATTTTCAATACAATTTGTTGTTACTAAGCAGAGTCACATGGTTGTACAGTAAAATTCTTGAACTTACTCCTACTGAAAATTTGTATCTTTTTACCAACTGTTTTCTGAGAAGGGTGCAAGAGAATCAAAATCCTTAGCCTCCTACATACAAGATTAGTCTAGTACTGAGCTATTCCTTTAGATCTGACCTTGGATGAACATACTTTTTGAGACAAGGCCTCAGTCTGTGGGCTAGGCTGGCATCCAACTCAAACAGATCTGTCTGCCTTTGCCTCCTGAGTGCTGGGATTAAAGATGTGTGCCACTCCATCTGGCTGAACAATATGGTCTTAACTCAATTATGTATAAACTCTATCTAGTATAGTTTAACTGGTTTGCTGCATCCATTATTAATTTACATCCATTAGAATTTTTATAAATGGGAGAGTGAAAAGACAGGTAGTAAAACTATAAATGAGTTATAAAAACAAATACTGTGACATGGAAAATGCATGGAAATGACATGAAAAATAAAACTTAAATGCAAAGTAGTAGAAAAGCGAAAGTATAAGAACACATTCATACATAGTATCAGCTCACTCAAGCTGGTTTCTCCTCTAGGCTTACTTGACATCTCTACTTCAATGTCTAGTAAACATTCAAATTTTATTATAAATAAATGAAGCTCTCGATTTTTCTCTTTTAATGTATATGCCCAAGTCATTCTTCTCTAAGCAAAGGGGAGTATGATGCAGTCGGGACTATTCTAGCTCTAAACAGATGACTTAC
The DNA here is from genome assembly GCF_003668045.3 of Cricetulus griseus. NCBI lineage: Eukaryota > Metazoa > Chordata > Mammalia > Rodentia > Cricetidae > Cricetulus > Cricetulus griseus. Next base: position 461,466,847 of record NC_048595.1, on the reverse strand, counting down.
CTACTTCCCACTTTTACTGTGGCCACCTCTCACTAGGAATGCTGGCATCAGAAACTACTTTCCTACCCTGCTTCTACCCTGCTTCACTACCATCCATTCGTCAGATAGCTACTAGAGTGAGTTTTAATTACTTTTCAAAATTTATTTGTATTTAAGTGTATGTGCATATGAGTGTAAGCCATGTATGTGCAGATGCCTGAGGAGGCCAGAGGAGGGGGCTGTGCTAGAGTTAGAGATGGTTTTGAGCTGCCATATATGGATGCTTGGAACCAAACTCAGGTTCTCTGGGAGAGCATTCAGTGTTCTAAACTGCTGAGCCATCTCTACAGTCCCTAGAGTATTTTAGAAGAAGAAACCCAACAAGCAAAATCTTTTCCTTAAATCTCAAAGCTTCCTTCTAGGTCTGAATAACACCCAAACCCTTTCCTACAGTCTATGGTCCTGAGTAATTAGTGTCCTGTCCAACACTCTAGTCTTGTACAATTCTCCCATTTGTGTTCATTAGTCTTCAAAAGTTCCAAATGTATTTATACTTCTTGAATTTTGTGTTTGCTAATTTTGTTATTTTGCTCATTACCCCCAGATCTACAAATAGGTCGTATCAATCAAGTAACAGTTCAAATGATTCCTTCTCAAGGTACCAACTATAGGGGCTTCACCAATCGTCTTGTTTTTACCTTCGCAATACTTAAACACTACTGATCACTCTGTTTAGCTACTCAGAAGCTTCGTTTATGTTGCTTACTTCTTTATCCTGCCCTCACTTCTTTAGGCTATTAAATGAATACCCGAAGAATGGAATATTTCAAATAATAGCTTTAAGTATTGGGAGTGGATCTGGGAAGAGTTGGGGGGAGGATTGTGGAAGATGAAAAGGATCAAAATACATTGTATGCATGCATGAAATTCACAATGAATAAAAATACAGTATTATTAAAAATTGCTTTAAGTAACTAAAGAAATGTCTTTTTGTATCAATATTTATTTACTCTAGCCATTCTTAATTACTACCTTTCCCAAGTAATTTCAAGGTTTGTGTGTTAACTATCAGAAATAGCAGCACGGTCACTGGTTGGCTGAAACTAGAATTATGATCAACTGTGATGTCTACCACTCTCCAAATGCTAATAGGTTTAGCATATTGCAGTCCTCTGGCTACTCCTACTGGTCAAAAAGTGAGGATACTGATGAAGACAAATGGACATACAGTCCATGCCTGTAGAAGAGATTTCCTCTTTTTGCCCCATTGATTATGAATAAGGACATGAGCCAATCCATTTGTCCTTGGTACCTTCTTATACCCAAGGCTAAAATGGGCACTCTAAAGATTAAAGGAAAGAGATGAAGGTAATTCCATGCCTTGCTGATATCATGGATCTCTCACATCAGGGAATCCTTAGAAAATCACTCTTTTCTAAGCCAGCTGTGCTTTGTTATTTTAAGAGAAAAGCATCCTAATGTGGCAAAAGAGCTAACTTTCTTTTTAAAATCTACACTTTAAAGACTACCTGATTCCATAGCAAAATTGTTAACTATCACTTCTTGCCATCCTCTGAAAGAAAGTGACAATGTAATAAATGGAGTTTTGGACTAGGGTACTAAATCTGTTGCTTATCAATTGTGACTGTGGAGGAAAACCACTTGAACTCTGAGCATCAAGACTTTCCTTTTTAAAATCAGTACTTGGCCAGTAAGATGGCTTGGCTAATAAAGGTGTTTGCTGCCAACACTGATGACTTCAGTTCAATCCCCAGAACCAATATGGTGGAAGGAGAGAACTGACTCCTGCAAATTGTCCTCTGACTTCCACATGTACACCATCAGGCAGGTAAACACATACACACAAAATAAATAAACACAATAAACTCAGTATCTGATAGAAACAGTGTGCTATTGTTACTAAACTGACCTATAATTAACATTTAACTAATTAATTAATTAATTTCTGGGGTAGAAAAAGAAGAATGTTTTTAAATCTGCCCTTTGTTACAGACTTTATTTGCTCATACAATTTTTTGGGTAATATGTTAATAAAATTTCCCTAGCAGTAGCCAGACCTGAAGTATGTAAAGCCCAAGGTTATATTTTCTGCAACTGTCCATTTAAATCTCACCTGTTAAACCTGTAGGATATGAACTTGGCACCACTGAAAATGAGGAAGATGTTCCTCCAAAAGGAGTCACCCCAGAGGACCCTCCAAATGGTGTCATAGAAAGACTGTTAAAATTGACAGATGATCCCTTTGTGGAAGAGGTCGGGGTAACTGTAGTATGTTCCGTTCCATAATGACTGGCACTTGTGCTTATAGGCTCCGGGGGGTTTTCTGGTGTATATTTAATGGCTGGACTTTTGTTTTCTTTACTTTTAATGCAGCCCATTATCAAATCTGTGGGGACAATAAGGCAAGTATTTGAGAATTAGTTAACATACAAGGAACTTCAAAAAGATACAATTGAGCCTGTTAGCGGTTATGCACACCTTTAATCCTAATACACCAGAGGCAGAGGCAGACAGATTGCTGAGTTTGAGTCCAGCCTGCTCTACAGAGCTAGTTCAGGGCTACACAAAGAAACCCTGTCCCGAAAAACAAAACAAACAAACATGAAAGAGCAATTAACAAGAATATGTGTTCAACCTCCCAGCCAACACAAACTTTAAGAGTTACCCTTTTTGATTATCACTTTGGAAAATTCTACCTCAATACTTACGGCTGAATTTTATCCCAAAATTAAAAATACCAACAAAATGTTAAAATGCATAAATATTAGTATGACAAATTTACAAAATTAAATACAAAGTCTAAGTATTAAGGAAATAGTAAAAACTAAAGTCTGAAAAAATAGCAGTCATATCAAAGTGTTTAAAATATGAAAGAAAACACTATTTTAATTCTGATAGAAGGCTGATGGTGAAATGTCCTATCAGCTCAAAAAAGGTTACTGTAATTACTGACCACCTATTTCCTCTGGCAGTTTCCTTAATTACTTTCCTACATTCTTCATGCAGTATGACTTCAGCTAGGTGGTTGATTACCTCCTAAGACACTCCTCTAACTCCACATCTGCTGTGGGATACCTGTACACTGTGAGAGGATGTGTCCCTGTGATTGGTTTTATAAAAAGCTGAACAGCCAATAGGGTAGGCAAGAGAGGTTAGGTGGGACTTCTGGGCTGAAAAAGGAACTCAGGCAATGAATCTAGGCATTCAGCATTAGCCAGTGAGACACTGAGGAAGTAGGATGTACAGAATGGAGGAGACATAAAGAGACACATGGGAGAACCTAAGAGCAATAGAAATGGGTTGTTATAAGAACTAATGAGACAAACCTAAGCTAAGTCCAAGTTTTCATAATTTATAATGTCTCCTGACCATTCTACTTTTTATATACCTCTCATTTTCCTCTTCTTTCAAGCCCATCCACTTATCCTTTTCAATAACAGGACAGATCACCACTGTCAGTCTGGTTCCATCAGCACCCTGAACTGACACATAGAAGCCCCTATGTAGGGAGACACTGTAGCCCCGCCTCCTAGTAGCCCCATGAGGGCATGGTCAGGGGAGATCGAAGATGGGGGGGGGGCAATTCTTAAGAGGCCATGAACATGTGGAGGCCCCTGCTCTCTGGCCACCTAGCTTGCGGCCTCTGGGCATGCTCTGGCTTGTGTTTATCTGAATAAAGAAATCTTAGCATTACGGCCTATGGATCATCTTTGAGTAAGCAATAACCCTACTGCTCTCCATCTAATTTTTAATGTTAAAAATGTTTTAAAGTAACTGTCAGGTGTAAACAAGAGTTAAAAGACATTTAGCAGGGTAGTGGCGGTGCCCACCTTCAATCCCAGCACTTGGGAGGCAGAGGCAGGCAGAGGCAGGCAGAGCTTTGTGAGATTAGTGAACAAACCCTGTATCAAAACAGCAATAGAGGAAGACACCCAATTTGTTTAAAAATAAAAATTATGGAAATCTGTCCTCTCAGATACTATAACAGTTTTTACATAAAATGCTCCTTCCCCAGTTAAGTATAATTTAAATCCATTCAAATGCACCTATTTGCATGAGAGGTTCAACTATGTTTTAGAAAATGCAAAACTTCACAACCAACACTATAATCATAACATACAATTTTTTTATCATCACTTCCTTAGACAATTCCCAACCATAGTCCTAGGTAACCACTAATCAGTTGCTTCTGATTAAAGATTCGTCTTTTCTAGTGTTTCACATAGAATCACAAAAGCAGTCTTCCCAACGAATGGCCCTACACACAAGTGCATAGACAGGGACAGCTCTTCTCTTACTGGACTCAATGGGTGATAAATGGGAGAGGAGGTGGCAACACAAAGTTGAAAGAATGATTCAAGGGACCCAGGAGCCAATATGATCAAATATGTTGTATACATGTTTAAAACTCTGAAAGAAAGCGGGGCAGTGGTGGTGTACACCTTTGATCCCAGCACTCCGGAGGCAGAGACAGGCGGATCTCTGAGTTTGAGGCCAGCCTGGTCTACAAAGCTATACAGAGAAACCCTATCTTGAGCACCCCCCCACCCCCGCTCCCAAAAAGATATATACTCCCTTCCAGGCTAGAGAGATGGCTCAGTGGATAAGAGCACTAGATGCTCTTCGAAAGGACCCAGGTTCAATTCCCAGCACCCACATGGCAGTTCACAACTGTCTGTAACTCCAAGATGTGACACTCACACACAGACATACATGCAGATGCAGGCAAGACACCAACACACATAAAATAAAAATAATTAAAAAATTTTTTTAGGACTCTGAAAGAATAGATCAAAAATATTTTTTTTAATGTCTTGTTTCAAAATCCAAGAAATAAAGTTGTGGCAGTACTGAAAAATGTTTCTGGGTACTGAAATGGCTAAGCACTTGTTTTCAAATCTCTAGCCTCTTAATACTACCCACCTTCCAACATTTATTCCAGCAAATTGAACTTCTTGGTTTCTCAGCTTTACTTAATTAAAATAAAACCCAAATATTTTAATTCCATTAATTTAAAATTTTAGGGCCCTGTCCATCAGTTCTCCCCCTAGCACCCCACAGGTCTTCCTAGAAACCAGACCCTTAACCTGGCATTCCAGGATAACTTCCCTATTACCTGCTTATTTTCCATATACAGTCTTGGGGTTGAGAGGAAAGACCAGTAAGATCTTATCTGAAAAAATCAAGAGGCAGAGATACATAGTCTTGTAAGGAGAGACAATGGGGTGTGGAAAAGCCATGGACAATAAAGAAAAGATGTTTTCTTAAATCCCTAAGTAATTCAGGCTGGAAGTATCACATAAGGATAGGAAGAGAAAAAATGTGGTATCTCTAGAAAAGATGCTGAATATTGGGCTGGGGATGTAGCTCAGTTTGTTAAATGGTTTGCCTTGCATGCACCAGGTCCTGCATTTGATCTCTGACACCACAAAAACAAACAAACAAATGACACCACAAAAACAAACAAACAAAAAACAAAAACAAAACAAAAAAACAGGCATGGTGGTGATACACATCTATAATCCCAGCATTTAGGAGGAGACAGAGGAAGGAAGATCTCAAAAGGTCTTGTTTCCTCCTACAAATAACATATGTTCATTTAAACTTTTCTTAAAAAAAAAAAAGAACTGTAACTTAGTTCTAAAGAATTTTACTGCACAACCAACCTAGTATTTATATTTCTCCTAGACTCAAACAGGAAAAGTTTTACAAATAGTTTTCTGACATCAATTCTATATTTTCAATTTTATAAATATCACTCCTTACTTTTAGCTGGGTATGGTGGCACATGTCTTTAATCCCAGTACCAGGGAGGAGAAGCAGGTAGATTTCTGAGTTCCAGACCAGCCAGGGCTGTGAAATCCTGTCTCAAAAAAATAAATAAAATAATTCTTTTAAAGAATTCACGTATTAGAACCTGCTTTATAACAGTGTTATTATCATGGTATATAGTATGTTAAGTTCATTTGAAAATAGTATTTTACAGCTGGGCAGTGGTGGCACACACCTTTAGTACCAGAATTCGGGAAGCTGGCATATCTCTGTGAGTTCAAGGCCAGCCAGGGCTAACAGAGCAAGTTCCAACACAGGCAAGCTACACAGAGAAACTCTGTCTCCAAAACAAACAAAACAAAACAAAAAACAGTATTTTACATGATGATAGTAATTTTTATCTCCCAAGTTTTATTTCCCCACACAATCCTAACCTGTTACTAGGAGTAGACATAGCTGCTATATATTACATGAGGAACCTGGAGCTGAGGAAAGCTGTCTTCTTAAAAGAGATGTGGCTGAATGGAACCCAGGTTTTCTTCTTTCTAAACTACATGTTTTCCCACTATTCACACACCCACTAGGGAAGCCTTGTGTACATTTTATGCTCCTAATGTTCATAGATAAGGTATTATATGTTAGCTATCTATAAAACTTTATAAATAGGGTAATTTTATTGGCAGCTAGCTTCACTATTCAATCAATACTTACTTTAAAAACCACCTCTCACCAGGAATTTGTCTCTTTATTAGTAGTAATAGAGACTAAAAACTCTCAGACTTAACACCTTTGAACTTTAAAAAAGGATTTAAATGTATATTCTTTCCAATTTTAGTAAGCTAACCAATTGTGACATCATATGTTATAAACAGCTAGAGGATGAAGTTGTAGTTTGGCATTTTGCCCAGATGGCTCCAGTTTACAACAAAGTTCTAAATCTTTAAGAAAGCTTTCAGAAGGGTAATGATTAGGTAGAGTATGTGCCTAATGTGTGTAAAACAATGGGTTCAGTGTCCAGTAATTGTTAAAAAAAAAAAACCTTCAGAGATTAATTTATAAACTTACTTTTAAAAGATATATAACAAGCATCTCTACCAGTCAAGCAATTCAATGAGTTACAAATAGTCAATGATTTTTCTCTGGTTTCATTTTAAAACCTACTTTAGAACAAAGCGCAAAGGACAGGAAGGACCATAAAAAAGAAAACATGGAGAGAGAGGAGGAAGTGGCAGACTACGATGGGGTGTGTACACTCTCTACTAAAAAGCAAACAAAGAACTTTCCAAGAGTCAAAGAACAGAAAATGTGATCTACAGAAAACTGAGTTTGCCGGACTTACTCTGGGAACAAGCTCCTCCCCTCACCATACACACTTTAAATACACAAACAACTGACCCTGAAGAAATAAGTTTTGATATGCTAAGTACTTGGAGCTTCCTGGTTTCTTTTCAGATCTTCCTGCCTCCACTTACCATGCACTGAGATTCAGGACAATGCCACCATGCCCAGCTCACGGCTTCTTCAATGAAGTCTTTGATAGACTGCCATGAGAAGGACCTGATGTGATATACAATATACAAAGAACTATAAATCATTCATACTTTATTTTCTGCTGTGGTATATAAGTTTAAAAAGCTTTCAAGTTAATGTAAAGCCTCAAGATCTAAAAATTTTACAATTGTTCTGCCAAAGGAACAAAGCAATAAAATGACTCTTAATGACATTCTACTATACTCACAGATCAGTGTTTCACTCAAGTCACCAGAGAAGCTTTCTTATACAATAGATGGAAACTAATGCAGAGTCCCACAATTAGATAATATGCAGAGAGTGAGAGACCTTTGAACACTGAGTCTTAAATGGGATGTCTTCATCAAACCCCTCCCCCTGGGGCTCAGGGAACTATGCAGAAGAGGAGGCAGAAAGAATGTAAGAGCCAGAGGGGATGAATGACCAAGGAAAACAGTATCTTCCAGACACAATGGGACTGACTCACATATGAACTCAAGAGAATGTAGCGACATGTGAGGGGCTTGCGAAGGTTTAATCCACACAGGATCCCCAGTGCTGAGAGGGAGAAGTAGACATCAGCACCTATTCCTAACCAAGAAGACAACTGACAACTGCTGGAAAAGGAAAAATTAGTGTGGATATACAAACCATACTTTAAGGATAGGTCCCAAGCCTAGTAGTAGAATGACAACAAAACAAACTGAGAGGTAATTCTATGTAGGGAGACACCATAACCATGCCTCCTAAGGGCTGGCTAAAGGTGTGCCTGACCACACCTGTCAAGGCGTGGTCAAGGTGAGGTCAGAATGACGGGGCATGGGCTCTTAAACGACCACAAGCACATGGAACGCTCTCTTCCCCTTCTGCTACCCCTTCTCTCTGGCCTTGCTGCTCTGGCTTGTGTTTGGCTGGTATTTATCTGAATAAAGGTATCTTGAATCTACAAATTTTTCCTTCAATTTTAGACATCTTTTGTTGTTTCATTTGGGTGTTTATTGCCCTATTGGTCATTTGTTAGTATATTATGATTTCTGATCTTGCATTTTATGTTTTATGTGTGTGTGTTTCTGTTCTCTTTGTTTTTGTTGCTGTTTATTCATTTTATTTTATTCTTATTTGCTTGTTTTGGGTTTTTTTGGCCTGTTTTCTTGAGAGAGAGAAAAAAAGAAGGCATGTGTTGGAAGGGTGGGAAAGTGGAGAGGATATGGGATGGGAAACCAAGATCAGAATATATTGTATAAAAAATATTTTCAATTAAAAAAGAAAATGAATAAATTTAAAACAAGTGGGTATGTTTATGTAGGGGGAGCGGGTGGCACAGACCTTTAATCCAGCACCAGGAAGGTAGAAGCAGAAGGATCTCTGAGTTCTAGACCAGCATGGTCTACAGAGTTCCAGGACAGCCAAGGCTACAAAGAAACCCTGTTTTGGGAAAACAACAACAAAAACTTAAAACAACAGTTCTCCAATTGACAACTATGGCAACAAAGTTAATTACCTTCAGTAAGATTTCAATCATTAGAAACAAGTTATTACACTTCTGGGTATCAGTCCATCAGATTTATTCCTTTTTTGACATCTATGAGAACAATTAAAAAATAAAACTTTTTAAAAACTTGCACCTGATCTCATGATAGATGGTTGTGAGACACCATGTGGTTGCTGGGAATTGAACTCAGGACCTCTGGAAGAACAATCCAGTACTCTTAACCTCTGAGCCATCTCTCCAGCCCCCTAAAAACTTTATTTAAAATAAAACTTTGCAAATAAAAACATTACACACCAAAATTAACCAACCCCATAGTCTACACAACTTAATCAACTTAGCCAGTTAGAATTGGCATTTGAAACAAACTGTGAAGCTTCCCACTAAATTTTATGCTTTCAGCATCAAATATATTTTATGTACTTATCCACCACCAAAACCAAAGTCTATGACAGAATTAAGAAAAACAATCAGCTTTATACATGTCTAGTACCTGCATTTGGTACTGCATCCCCTTTTAACTTCCCTTGTTTTCTTTTCTTCATGTTATACTGAACCTACATGTACAATTGTTTACAATTATATATATGTATTATTGGCAGAAAGATTACTGAGGCAGGACCACCTTAGGCTAGCCTGGGCTACATAGGATGACCCTATCTTTTTTTTTTGGGGGGGGGGTGTCAGGCCAGGGTTTCTTTGTGTAGCCCTGGCTGTTCTGGAACTTGCTCTGTAGACAAGGCTGGCCTTGAACTCAGAGATTCATCAGCCTCTGCCTCCCTAGTGCTGGGACTAAAGGTATAGTTTGCCTTTAGAGTTTTGAAATCTCTTGATGTTTTAACAGCCAAGCATGTTAAAAGATGTTTTTCTCAACTTGAAAATTCCATTAAGAAAGTTCTGCCCTGTTATCAATAAAGTAAACATATAAAAAGTTGGGATTTAAGCCGGGAGGTGGTGGCACACGCCTTTAAACCCAGCGCTTGGGAGGCAGAGGTAGGTGGATCTCTACCTCTTGTAAGTTCAAGACCAGCCAGGTCTACAAGAGCTAGTTCCAGGTCAGCCTCCAAAGCCACAGAAAAACCAAAAAACAACAACAACAACAAAAAGTTGGGGTTTGTATATATTTGGTGTTCACTAAATGGTTACTATTCAACTTCTTGAGCTCTTATCAATGATAATAAAATTCTATAGGTTTTTTCCCTCCTTAAAGTTACCAGAATAGCATATGCAAGCAATTATTTTCCAACTAGTTGTTAGAAAAGAACACAACTTTATCTTTAACAGGCAATCTCAGATCAGCTCAAATGTCAAAACCTATTAGATGCTGCTATGGTTTGTGATGGTTAATTTTAATTGTAAGTTTGACCCAATCTCAAATCACCTGGGAAGTGAATCTCAGGTTTAAAGCAAGTTGGTATGGTGGAGGTGGGAAGACTGTTTTAACAGAGGTGGAAAGACCTGTCCACTGTGAGTAGCAAGTGTTCCTAGGTAGGTGTCTTAGAGTAACTTGGGAAGGAAAGGGTTTATTTATTTCAGCTTACACTTCAATATCACTGTTCATCATCACAGGAAGTCAGGAAAGAAACTCAAACAGGACAGGAACCTGAGGCAGGCCATGGAGAGTTGGTACTTATTGGCTTGCTTCCCTGTGGCTTGCTTTCTTACAGAACCCAGACCCAACCACAATAGGCTGGGCCTCCCCCACCAATCACTAATTAAGAAAATGCCCTACAGGCTTGTGTACAGCCCAACCTTACCGAAGCAGTTTCTTAATTGAGGTTCCCTCCTCTCTTTATTGGTGTCAATTTGACACCAAACTATCCTCACGGTAGGAAATCCTGACCTGTGGAAGAATAGAGAGACTGGGGAGGAAGAGTGGGTGGGGAGAATGTCTAGCACTCAGGAGGCAGAGACAGGCCTTGAGTCTTGAGTTTGATGCCAGCCTGGTCTACATGTAGAGTGAGTTCCAGGACAACCAGGTCTACACAGAGAAATCATCTTAAAAAATAAAAACAAAGAAACAAAAAGAGTAGAGAGAATTAAAGAGTGGCAAAATGCAAAGTGAGCTGAAGTAAGTACATACACATCTACTCTCGGCTCCTGATGAGTTTTCCCCTCTGATAGCTCTGTTATGATGGACTAGAACCAGGAACTGTGAGCTAAAATAAACTCTTTTATCCCCAAGTTGTTTCTGTCAGAGTATAGGAAACAATAGGAAACAAAACTGAGACATAGTTTTAATCTGAAATGTTCCATGAAGCTCATTTGCTAAAGGCCTGGTTGCCTGCTGATATGGTTTTGGGAAGTAACTAGACTTATATTTTAGGATGTTTTTATTGGTATTTTAATCTACCCCCCTCCTTAAAAAAACAAAACAAAACAAAACAAAAAAAAAACTGGGTTCTCTTTAGTTGCACTGTATTAGTGTGGATGTATCCTACAGTGGATATAACTTGAGAAGACCAAAACCCCTGAAGGTCCTCAGGTTATTTTATACCTTTGACTTTTTCCCTAGTCTCTCATTAGGACTAGGAATCCTGTTTACCCCTATGCTTTAGGCAAAGTCAGTCCTTTGGCGTTTGAAGGACTTGCAAGGTTCTGGCTTCATGGGAATGAGATGAAAGATGAAAACTCTGAGCCTCCCAGAGCTTAGCAGTAAAGTCTAAAATTTTGATAATCTGTGTGACTGGATCTTGAGGATCTTGATCAACTCAATGATGGATTCATATTTAAGGGCATCACTAGAAGTGGGGTAGAAACCAGCTATGGTCTAGTTACAGGAAGCAGGTCATTAGGAGAATGTTAGGGAAGAGTTTATCTTGCTCCTGGATCTGCACTCTTTCCTCCCTTTCTCCTCAAGTCTCTTTCTCCTTCCTGGATGCCGTAAGGTACGTACCATATGCTTCCAGACATGACATTCTCCCTCACCTTGGCCCCAAAGTAGAAGAGCTGGTTGACCATGAATGAACTAAAAACCTCTGAAAATGTGAGTCAAAATAAACCATTCTTCCTTTAATTGACTTGTCTTAGGTATTTTGACACATGAAAGGTAAGGCTGATTAACAACAGATGCCTACATACTTTATTTTCCAGAAACCCAAAGACTCTTTGAAAACTGGTAAAATTGTCTACTGGGCATCCACTAGTTCCAGGCCATGATAGCTACAAAGAGAAACCTTGTCACAAAAAAACAGGGTAAGAAAAAAAAAAAAAAAGACCCTTCAGAATGAAAGAACAAATCTAACAAGGTAGCTATATCCCTAGTCCCTATATGGCAAATAGTTGTCTGTATCTGAGGATATAGATAACACAGGGCTAACTGTTAAGGTCCAGGCACCATGTTTTTGTATCAAAATGTGTCATGACTTAAGGTGAACTCTATACTAAGCAATACAAGCTGTCCAAATTTGGATTTTTTATTTATTAATTTAACTCTCAAGGTAAAACAATGAGCAGCAGTCTAGAGAATTATAGCTCTTCTTACTGTATCACAGAGTTTCTTTTCCCCTTTGGACAGTCTTACTGGCAGGAAGCTGCCTTCTACAGAGCAATTACCAAAACCACCAGGATTCAAAGATGGGGAGATTTGAGGGAATGGGTGTGATTTCCTTCTCTACCACACTACCAAACTTTAAAGCAATTTCTTCTCTTCTTGTCCTACAGGAAGAGATGCTAGATGACTGCTAAATTTGAGCAGTGGACTCAAAGAACTAAGGCAACTTGTCTATTGTTTTTGGTTAGCTCAATCAGCATTCTGTAATATTCACTACTGTAACTGTCATTATTAACACACACATGATCATCCATTCTCTTAGAATACATTGGGACTCACTGAATCAATATGCAAGGCATTTCAAAAGGACTGCAAAAACTGAGTTGACACATGCATACATTCCTAGCACAGGTAGAACAAGGTGATTGCTTTCTTGAGTGTCTTTTATGTAGCCTTTTAGTGCCTTTTAAATTTTTGTGCATTTTATTGATTTTTGCTGTTTAAATGTCCTTGTGTTGAGGGATCATGCTGAAGTATGCATAAGTGTAATAAGAGGGTATGGAAATAACTCAAATAACTCAGTAAAGTACTTGCTACCCAAGCATGAAGACGGAAGTTTTCATCTTCAGCATCCATGTAAAAACTAGGTTGGCAGAACATTCTTGCAATCTCAGTGCTGGGGAGTATTGTATGGCATTATTCCTGGAAAGGTGGGAATAAATGCCTACTCATCCCAGACAGGGAGCCAATGACAGACGAAGTTGAGATATCCAACTCAGTCAACTAATGAATGTTACTGGGGTTACTTACAGGAATATGGTTAAGGGCTTATTCATAAGACCAGAAATGACTTTAAGAGAGCTACATTACCAAAAATCCATCCCAGCTAAAAGGCTGGAAACCTGGAGCACATTGCACAGCTTGAAGGCAGTTCAACAGATAAAGTATTCTTTCCTGGTAGTCCACTGTCTGAGCCTCTTAAAACAGCTATGCTTTCGGGCAGCTAGGTTGGTCTGAGTCTCTTCAAGACAGCCCAAGTGATCAAACAGTCTTGTAGGTATCGTGGCTTGTCTTGAGACTTTATTGGTTATATACTCTTGGAGAATCTGGTCAGTTTCAGGAACTTCCAGAAGCTATTTTGAGTTCACTTCCTATCTAAGGAGCTCCCCTGCAGGATGGAATGTTCCACCTCCTCTTAAAACATCCTGTGTTTCACTTTCCTATATCTTAAGGTTCCCTCCAAAATGGAAGGTTTTAATCTCAGAGGAAACTGATATACAACATGGAGGAAGAGACAGGAGGATCCTTAGAACTTGCTGGCTGGCCAGTCTAGTCAATCACTGAGTTGTGAAAGAGACCCTATCTAAAAAGTTCAAAAATAAATAAAAATACACAAATGTAAGAAGTCTAGGCTGTGTCTAACAGAGAAAACACAAGCGTTAGAAAAGCTACATTTAGGCAAGAATTTAGTGTTATTTTTTGAGTCTGATGTTACCAAATCAATAAAATATATTAAGGTTTTTTTTTAAACCAAAGCACACATACAACAGTTAGTTTATTTACAAAAGCTCCTATGAACATAATTCTAGGTTTCCCCTAAGGAATCAATGTTCAGTGGCTGGTAACTTAACGTTAATAGTGATTTTATAGAACATAACTAGAAAGTATTGCTGCTGTGATAAATACTCTGACCAAAATTGCTTAAGGGATGGAAGGAAGAGCTTATTTCAGTTCACAGGTCATTGCCCACCACTGTGGGAAGTGACGGCAGGAACTCAAACAGGAACACTGCCTTCCTGGTTGGCTTAAGCTTAGCTAGCTTTCATAAATAATCCAGGACCTCCTGCCACAGTGGACTAGGCCTTTTCACACAATCAACAATCAGACAATACCTAACATACATGACTACAGACCAATATGATCTGAGCAATGTAGGGAGCCGTTCCTGCATTCTCCATTACAATGATGGTGCCTGCAGGCACCAAATGTAAATTATTTCGCAGGCGCTGGGTAATTTCCATTCCTTTGATCTCTGCCTATCCCGTGGCTCATTTGGCCTGAGGAGCTGAAGCCATTCAAAGGGTGACACGTCCCAGGCGGCCGTTGCCAGCCTTTATTAAGGGATGGGATTCTTGGCTCAGGGTCTCCGCTCTGGTAAGCTTATGCTCTCCCACTCTCAAGATGCATTAAAGCTTTCCTGCAGAAGGATCCGAGTGTCCTGTGTGATTCTTGCCGGCGAGAACATAGCGCGCGGGACAGAGCAATACCTCACTGGAGGGAGGCTCTCTTTTTAAGTGATCCTATGCTGTCAGGTTAATAGTTAAAGCTAACTAGGAAATTTTGTATATATAATTATTTTGATGGAAAATACTGTTAAAAGAAAGCTAAATTTTTTTTGTTTTTTGTTTTTGTTTTTTGATGCTGGGGATTGAACCTGGCACCTCATGTGATAAGCACACACTGTTACCACCAAGTTAAACCCCCTAGTTCCAAATACATGTTAAATGTGATACATGATTATCAATTTTCCCTCTAATAAGCATTTATGTAAAGGAAAAATCTAAATGCTGTTGTTTTAATTAATTTTTGCAGTGCTAGGGAGTGAATTTAAAAATAAGCGTAACAAACCTGATGAGATGGCTTAGCAAGTAAAGACATTTAGAACCAAACCTAATGACTAAGTTTGTATGATTCCCTGGGATCCATGTCTATGTGACAGAAAGAAAGAACCAACTCCTTAAAGTTACCACACATAGTTTGGGTGCATTCACTCATATTCTCTTTCTCTCTCTCTCTCTCTCTCTCTCTCTCTCTCTCTCTCTCTCTCTCTCTCTCTCTCTCTCTCTCTCTCTCTCTCTCTGTTGGGGAATATTATTTTAAGATGTGTGACTTGTTTATGCTGCATTTGTTTAACTCTCTGAAGCTGTATTACTGTGCCTGTCTAAAACACCTGATGGTCTAATAAAGAGCTGAAAAGTCAATAGTGAGGCAGGAGCAAAGATAGGTAGGGCTGGCAGGTAAAGAGTATAAACAGAAGAAGAACCGAGGAAGGAGGAGGAGCAACAAGTGGACAAGGAGAGGAGGATGTCAGGGGCCAGACATCCAGACACTCAGGCAGCCATGGAGTAAGAAGGAAAGTAAGATATAAAAGCCCAGAGGGAAAAGGTAGACAGGTTAATTTAAGTTAACAAAGTTGGCTAGCAACAAGCCAAGCCAAGACCAGGCACTCATAACTACCAATAAGCCTCTATCTCTCTCTGTGTGTGTGCTTGTGATATTTGAGAGCTGGGTGGCAAGCCCCTCAGAGTCCAAAGAGCTAAAAGAGAAAAAAAAAAAAAACAAAAAACATAATAACACACACTTCAAGAACTGCAATAAAGGCTGGGCAGTGGTGGTGCACACCTGTAGTCCCCACAGGCGGATCTCTGTGAGCTCAAGGCCGGCCTGGTCTACAGAGCTAGTTCCACGACAGTTATGGGTGTTACACAGAGAAACCCTGTCTCAAAAAAACCAGAAAAATTAAAAATAAAAAAACTTAAAATTTATGTTAACTGTATATAGGTAAACCACTTAAAGTCTTATTAAAAAGTCAAACATTATGATTATCAAAATTGTCGCATAAAGTTTTAGAAGTTCCTAAGTAGAAAGCTGAAAATACTACACAGGTATCAAGATGAAAAAGCGAGGACATGACTGCTCCAAGGTATGGCTGAGGAAGTTTATTATAGATCTGAGGAAGAGAACAGCTAGAGGCATCTTGAAGGGTTCGAACTGAGTATGGCCAGCAGACTGAAACTGAACCAGGCCATGAGAGAAGTGGGGTGGGGAAGGGGAGCAAGAGAGAAGAGAAGGAGCGTGGCAAGAGGGAGAGCCATGGACCAAGTGGCCAGGAGTGAGCCAAGAGATCAAGTGGGTACATAGACAAAATGGCTGAGTTATACATGAATCTAAAGCAAGAGGAAGGGAAGTAGAAGTCCAGCACTTGGGAAGGAGAGGTTTAGAGTGCAGTGCTGGGAGGAGCCATAGGTACAGAGTGAGACCTATCCCAGGCTTCTTTGGGACATGACGGTATCCAACTTAATTACTGGGTCATTTCTGTGACAAAGATAACTGTCCACCAAAATTTCATTTTATTCTATGTGTGAAGTTGTTATGAGCAGCTAGGGGGCCTGACAGAGACAAACCATATGGAAGACAGTAAGAATTAAAATGATGAACCACTATGGAAGAACTACTGCTTCCTCCCAATGTAGTTTGACCAATAGAAAATCACCATCCAAACACTGGCAACCTCGAAAGCACCTCTTTGTGCAGCATGATCTAAAACGTGGAGAAGATGATGCTTGTATGGTTTATTTCTACTAACTCATCTAAGAATAAATAATACAGTTTAGCCACTAAAGCGATATTGTGTATCAACAATATGAATCAGAGACTCAATCTGAGTACGAGCTCTATGTGCACACATACAAGTATTTTCTGTATATATAATTACACATGATGGGAGCTTGACTATAAACAGACACTCTATATACAAAGTATATGTACCTAAACCTACAGAAGGGCAAAGGGCAACATGAGTGAATAAATCATTTTTTGTGTGCTTCTTTGTTCTTTCAATAAATTAAATTTAGAGAGGAAAAAAACTGGGAAAACATACTAACAATTGTCTCTGTTAATCTGAGCTGGACATTTATAAAGAATCCTTGTATCATTTTCCACGATAAACTCACAAACCACAGCTTCTGCTGCAAAAAGTTTCTTCCATTAAAAAGAAAAGTATAAAAGTCAAGGATGATGGCAGATGTCTCTAATTCTACCGCCAGGAAGTGAAAGGCAAAGGCAAGAAGACTAAGAATCTGAAACTGGCTTGGACTACAGAGCTAGTTCAAACCCAGTCTAGTTACACTGTAAAACCATGCATACAAACAAAAACAAAAAATGTGTAAGTAAAAAATTTTCTTTGCTTCCAATTCAAAATGATAAAAAGAAAAGGATAAGACCCTGCTTTACTACCACTGTTTCTCATTCACAAGGAATAAAGGTCTAGATTCAAATCCTAGCTCTGCTAAATCATGAGTGTGCATCTCTAGTAAGTCAAACATCATCGGTTGCTCCAGTGTAATGAATACCTATGTCCTCCATGATTTTTCTGTGTATTTGGAAACATATTAAAAACATTCATATTAAATATGATAACCCATGTTAAATATTAGCATCCCAACAAACCTGTCACAGAACAGTCTTTTTTATTTTTTTTAATTTTTGTTACTCTATGTCCAAACCTAGTAAGAGATAGAAAATGGAAAAAGGACAAAATAAAGAGGAAAGTTATAAACTCAATATCATGTTAGTTATCATTTCCCCAAGGCCCTGTCTTATTTTTTGAAGCTTCACTCTATCCTGTAGGGAAAAATAAGAGGCATCAAAAGAAGAATAGTAGGTATCAAAAAGCTTACTAAGCAGGTAGGAGAGACTGCAGATAATTCTTTACACAAGGTTCACTAGGCATCTTACTGATTCTTAACAAGAGTAGGGGCTGGAAAGGTACAAAGGAGGTGACAGACTAGACAATAGGTTTATCTAACTCATACTTAAGAAAATTTGTAGACCAACATTTTATTAATTCACAGTACATATTTTTAAAAACTGAAAATTAAAATGCATTTTACTACCAAAATGCTATTACTACACCTGTTTCAGAGGGTTTTACAGGATAATTTTAATGGGTTACATAGAAATCTAACCAGATAGGTTACATTACGGGAAAAGACATTCTGGGGAAACATTCCAATTTCAAAAACTAATAAACTGGGAACACAACTTACTTGCAATTTTAGGGTTTTTTCTCCCAGGAAATCTATTCTGCAGACCTTCAAAGGTGAAGACTTCTAATATCCATATTTGTTATGTTCCAAATTTTAATATTTCTTTAAGGAAAATTAAATACCCTTACCAAGGAGTTTATACTTTGTCAATTAAAAAACAAAACAACACAACCAAAAACAACAAAAAAACTAAATAAATCTGGGCCAGTAAGATGGCTCATTGGGTAAAGATGCTTGTCATGTAAACCTGGTGACCTGAGTTCAATCCCCAAAATCCATGTAAAGATGGGAGGAGAGGACCTACTCACTCTATAAGGTGTCCTCTGACCTCCAGATACATGCTGTGGCAGGCATGGTTCCTCCCATCATGAATTCACATACACACAATAACCAAAATTTTAAAAAATTAAATCTGAATTTTATTGAGATTAGCTATTTTCCTGTTACAGTGTGGCAATGTCCTCATCCAAGTAGCCATGAATTATCTGATAAGTGATATCACAGCTAACTGCTTTAAAGGACAGTTAAGAAATCAATTTCTAGCCAGGCAGTGGTGGCACTTGCCTTTAATCCCAGTACTCAGGAGGTAGAGGCAGGCGGATCTCTGAATTTGAGGCCAGCTAGGACAGGCTTCAAAGCTACAGAGAAACCCTCTCTGGAAAAACAAAACAAAACAAACAAAAAAAAAGAAATCAATTTATGCTGGGCAGTGGTGGTCCATACCTATGAATCCCACCATCTGGGAGGCAGAGGCAGGTGGATTTCTGAGTTCAAGGTCAGCTTGGTCTACAGAGGAAACAGGACAGTCAGGACTACAGAGGAAACCTATTTCAAAAAACAAAGTTTCAAAAGTATCACACACTTAACAGCACTGTCTTAGTTAGGGTTTCTATTGCTATGAAGACACACCATGACCTCGGCAACTCCTATAAAGGAAAACATCATAGGATGGCTTACAGGATCAGAGGTTTAGTCCATTATATTATCATCATGGGCAGTGTGCAAGCAGACATGGTTGCTGGAGAAGGTGAGAGTTCTACATCTGGATCCTCAGGCATCAGGAAGAGCCTTGACACACTGGCCAGGCTTGAGTATCTGAGACCTCAAAGCCTACCCCCCCACCCCCCATGACATACCAGCAAGTGCCATTCCCTAGTGACCAAGCATTCAAATACATGAGTCTATGGGAGCCATTCCTATTTAAACAACTACAACCATCAAAAGCCAAAAGTATTGTAATAGATTATTACACTAAAAATGTCTACCAATTTACAGCAGCCACATAATCATAGCCAATTCTACCAACCATGAATCCCTAGAAAGCAGCAGGTTATAGCACTTTTATAATCAAAATTAGCATAGTTTTTGTCACATACTAGAGTAAGTGTCCATTCAATGAATGGAATAACACTATATTTGCTTGAGAATATTCTTTGCAAAGCCCATGGATTACTATTTTTATTTTATTTTATTTTCACCATTTCTATGTACCTGATACATAATTTTATTGTAAATCTCAGGCTAAAACATTTTCATAAAAATTTATCAAAATCACAAAAACTTCAAAGATATCAAAAGTAACATTTTACACATTACACAATACTAAAATGTTATTAGGAACCATCTGGCTCAACAACCTCTTACCTAAAAAGTTTACTAAATTGGCAAAGCTATGGAACTACTCACTGTCATAAGTGGAATACTGTACAGTAATTAAAAAAAAAAGCATGGGTTAGGGTTACAAAAGTTCATTTTTTGTTCTTTCCTCATTATACCGTATTTTCCTTCTCTATTCCTTTCCATATTCCCGACTGCCATTACTTTAAGGTATCTTTATCTGTAAAAGACTAATCACATGAGAACAAAGGTTAGACTTCAATAAATCTGCCTCAGAACAATTCTAAGTATTAAGTTATATATGTAAGCCATCAACTCCACTCACTTGAATGATAAGAAACTAAAAATTAAAAGGGAGAGAGAGAGAGAAAGAGGGGGGGAGGGAGGAGAGGAGAGAAACTGCTGAAACAACCTAAGATTCTTTTATACATTGTTAGCAACACAGGCCATAAACCAAACAATCTTGAAGTTTCAGTGGTCAGCACTTTCCTTCCTGCACTTCCTGCCCACCCCCCCCAAAAAAACCCAGCATAATGTGTCCCAAGAACTATGCATTCCTTTATACACATGACAGCAAATGAACACATCTCTTTCCTTTCATCCTAGGCAGAAACAAACCTAAATTATAAATTACCAAATGTATTTCAGATAAAAACCACGATTATTTTTAGAACTTAAGACTTTCTATAGCCATTAAAACTGTAAAAATAGGGCTGGAGAGATGGTTCTGCCATTAAAGGCTAGGATCACAACCAACATGTCAAAACTGTAAAGTGTTTCTTTAAAATAAACTCTCCTAAAGACTAGTTTAACTTTAACTATAAAGAGTTTTTAAGTTTATAAAGAAAACTTTAAAAACTTTAAAATTCGAATTTGCAAGGTTGTTTAAAATCATTTTATAAAATGTAGAACAAAAAAGTTTAAAAATAATTTATTCTTATTTTATGTACATTGGTGTTTTGCCTGACATTTAACTTCAATCTATAAAAAGCACTAAGCTAATTTTACTAATTCTGTGGTAAAGACACACATAAAATGTTTGTTATGGATTAAAAAGTCCATAGTTATAGTCATGTGGTTATACCCCAAACCACATCTTTGATACAATTCAAAGATTATTTCTTAGACTAGTAAGATAGCTGATCAAAGTGAGTTCAATTCCAGAACACACATGATGGAAGGAAAGAAAGCTACACATACATACATATATACATACATACATATACATACATACATACATACATACACACACACACACACACACACACACACACTCCACACACCTAAATAAATAAATGTCAGAGTTTTTTAAAAAATGTTTTACTGCAGATTACTATTAAAAAAAGAAGCCCCTTGCCACAGAAACACTATGTCAACTACAACAGCCACAGAAAGTAATTACAATTTTAAGGGAATTAAGCTGTCATATGAGCTTTGTGTAACACAAAGGAAGAGAATATCTCACCAGTCTCTTGTTAAGTGGCCTAATGATAACGTATACTTGATTATGCTCAAACAGTCTTCTATATCTTTTCCTTCCTTAGGTTTATGCAAGTTTGAACTCTGTCTAATAAATACCTCAAATTAGCCAAACCCTGAACCACCTGGTATTGCCAGGACTGGTAAAAGGAATTGTCCCTGCATTTTCAGTAGATAGGTGTAAAAAAGCAGTTTAAGATGCTGTGATTATCATTGCAGAGGTAACAAAATTTGCTCACGGCATCTTCCAGTCTGAAGTTTCCCATATATGCTCATACAGTATTTGTATGTTGCTTTCTTCTTTGAGACAAAGTATTACTAAATGGTCCAGGCTGGTGTTGAATTCCCAATCCTCCCATCTTAGCCTCCTCCCCAGTAGGTAGGAATACAGACAGACTACCATGACAAGTTCTTGTACTTGTCAAGGCTTATGTTCTCAAATACCAACAGTAGGAAAAAAGAATTTTGGATTTCTACTTTCAACATTCAGACAACAGGGAATAAGCTATGGGTAGCTAGTTCTACAACTAACCCCTCTGAGGGTCTTACACTTTTTATTAGAAAAGGAGAATGTACGTTGGTACATCTGCAATCCTTTATCCTCCCCAAAAGCAACAGTAGTTAAAGCAAAATGGAATATATTAAATGAAACCCAACAAGAGATACCGAAGAGCACTGCAGGCAAGGAGATGAGGCGCTGAGGCTTGTAATTCAGGCCTTCAGTATATCGCGATATAAATGTAATCATAGGACTCTCCATCTTTCTTGGAGTATGCTTCCCAATCTTGAGTGTAAAGTTCAACTCAGAGCAAGATACGCTGCCATGAAGTTGGCTGGTCCCAAGAGAATAGCAGTGCTGGGGCAGTCAAGGATCCCTTGGCATAGACTTGCTCAAATGACACAGGCAGCAGCACTGACTCTTTTCTTCCTATCCTGACTGTTACTACAGCTCCTTTTGCTAAATATGCCTCTGAGTTTAGACAGGAGCTGGATGGCTCATAATCACCCAGCAGCTGCAGCTGAGCAATACTCAGCTAATTGTGGCACCGGAGCAGCTGAGAAAAGAAAAAAGAAAATCTATACCCTACTGTAGCCATACACAAATGACTGTACACAGTATTGGTTAAGACACCAAAATACTTTAATAGGAACAAAGTATTTCCTTTAGATAAGCAGTTGGATCTTACTAGAGGACTTGTATTTATACTATAAACCAGTTTAAATGTGAAACAAAGGTGACCTAGCCATGTAGCCCTCTGAACAATGGAAGATCTTACTAAAACTTCCTGTAAATATTCACACAAGGCCAGAGTAACAAACATCACCTCTACAACATGGCAAAGTTCCTGTGACATAAGAATTTGGCAGAGATGCAATCTCTTCTTCAGTGCTCCATTACAACAATATA
Source organism: Cricetulus griseus (assembly GCF_003668045.3). Taxonomy (NCBI): domain Eukaryota; kingdom Metazoa; phylum Chordata; class Mammalia; order Rodentia; family Cricetidae; genus Cricetulus; species Cricetulus griseus. Next base: position 461,444,252 of record NC_048595.1, on the reverse strand, counting down.
AAGCAACAAAATCAACAGCTAAAACAGCAAACCATTACACAGAATAAATAAAGCAGCATCAAACAACAACTCTGCCTCTCTGAAACATCACTGTCACTGCTTTCTTCTGCAACAAAAGTGTATTATTTCTTCAGACTCTATACACCTCATAAAGTGTCAATAAAGAAAAAAAATCACTACATAGTAAGAATCTCATGAGAATATCAAAACTAACCCTGAAATTTTCTAGTTAAAGCATTATTGCTCCAGGGGGAAAAACTGAATTAAAGTCAAGACTTGCTATTTCAGCTTTGTCATGGTACCTTATTTTCTCAGAACACCACCCATTCATTCAATAAACGTTTTGATTACTTACTATTTACTACTTAAATTTAACATTAGTAAAGTACAATGACTTCTCTCAAAACATTAAAATAACATTAACAAAAACCCAGAACTCTATGAGAAATACTTTTTTTCAAAATTCTCTCATTACTGTACATTTGCAAGTGTGTGGTATTTTCAAGGCAGTTATATATACAAGCTAGTATATGATAGTTATGATGCAGGAAATCTAAACCTGCTAGCAAAGGAGAACCAAGGGAGTGTTCTAAAGTCAGTCACCAATGATTAAAGTTTTTTTAAAAAGGGGGAAAGATTAAAGGATGCGACAGGAAACCAAGGTACGCCAAAAACCAAACTATTAATTTAATCTACACACCATCTATACTGCATTACATTCCGACTTCTTAAAAATATTTCCATGTAAAACATAAAACCCAGGGACAGAAAAACACATAAATGTATGACTTGCTGAATTACATTAAGAACACTTCCATGACCCCAGGGTAAAAAGAACTTTCCTACTGTTTCAGAAGTGGGGGCCCTTATCACAGCTGCCTCCCTCCCTCCCAGTCTTTGTTTTTATGCAAATCACTTCCTTGAAGTTCTTTTTAAATAATAGTTTTATCACTTAGTTTACACTTCTAGACATCAGAATTTAGCAATGCTCTTCAAAAAAAATACTTAGGCCTCTTTCCTAAATATGGTAATAGGAACTAAATATATTTTAAAGAAAAATCACCCATAGTAATAGGCTATTTACCACTAGAACTATGCAAATCTTTACAAATAAACAAGGGTTAGTAAAATTTCACTTGTACTAGATCATTTATCTTTCAGTGTGTTCTTTACTTATAAACACAAATGATATAGAATTTTATTTGCATAGACAATTTTTTTTTTGGAGAATTTCCTCAACTAAAAACAAATTTTTGACTATATATTAATACTATCCTTTGACCATAAGACAAATTCTATACCTCTCCCAGGAAGACAAGTCAGGGCTGTAATTTCACTTTCAGCTGAACAGAAAGGAGTCAATTTTGTGGTTTGTGAAGTCAGCGAAAACTAGCTGCAAAATTAAAGCTATGATAATATTGCCGTAGTAATGGCAAAGTACATATTTTAAAAGCCTCTATCTATTATGCTGGAAACATGGATACAAACGGTCTTGTATTTAGGTTTCGATCAAAGGCAATCTTTTTTTCTTTCTTCAAATTTAGGACCCTCTGAAGTGTCAACCAGTATCTAAATTCTTCACTGAGCTTTTGCTGGTATTAAAAAACAAAATTTAGCTAAATGTTGACATGGCAAGAAGAAGAAAAAAAATTCCTAGTAAACAATTTTCCTACAGTTTGTGTTCTCGAATATGTGATGCATGTAAGAACTTTGGCTTTTAACTTAACATCCCTTATCTGTCCACTCAAATGTTTCCTGTCCACAACCACTGTGCTTGCTAATAAATTTGATATGTACTTTACATTAAATTCAGTCACACACGCACACTTAGTAACGTTTTAAATTTAGAAATTTAACAGGATGTCTAAATATACTTTCAATTGTCAAGATACTTTGGGTACAGTAATTTTACGAGACAATGCATGAATATACTACACCACAGTATCCTGTGAAATCATTTAAATAAAAAGACAGCTCTGGGACACACATAATAAACGACAAAGCTGCAAAGTTGTGCTGTACTGCAGACTTCGTTTATTTACTTTGATAACTGCCATTAATCATTTCATGGCTGTGCCCCATTCATTACATCAGTCCCTGTACCAGAAACGATATTCCCACTTTCTTAAAACAATTCTTCCCCATGTCCAATAAACCAAAAGCTGGAAGTAATTATCAAGAAGAAAAACACACTCTCCAAACAAAATTTTCATTAACACAAGATAGACAGCCGAACTCAACAGGAGGCGGAGTGGCATGGCACCTTAAAAGTGGCCGCTGAATATAACACTTCCCAACACCCTCAACCCCAAACAAAAGAAAACTTTATAAACTCGTCGCGGTTTTCAATCAAACCATGTACAGCCACCACCACAACCCCGCCCCGTCCGGGTCCTGGCTCCGGACAGTTGCTGCGGGCGTCAGGGGGGCACAGACCTCTAGCTGCTAGGACAAGAAGGGGCCACTCCCCTGCCCGCTGCTCGCCTTCCCTCGCGAGTGACCCCACGCCCTTTAGGACGCAGGGTGCAGCAGCCGCCCCGTCGTAGGCTGGACCCCTAACAGGACGCTCGCAGGATCGGGAAGGTCTGGACGGGGCGGGGACCGAGGCTGGGGGCAAGCAGGTAGCGCGCCCAGAAGACACGCCCGCCCGCCGGCCGGCCGGCCGGCCGGACCGGGGGAGGGGAGAAGTTTCTCCCCAACTTCCCGACTCCCGGCCCCGCAGGCGGACAGCGGCAGGAGCGGCGGCGCCTCGAGAAGCCGGAGAGCGAGAGGACGAACGCCGGGGCCTAGCGCTGCCTGGCTGGGGTCAGCAGCCTGCGTCGTGAGGCCCCGTCACGAGCTTACCTGCCCTCTGGCCGCACTCGCACGGTGGCTGCGGGGAGAAGGTGGCCGGCCGAGGCGGACGCCGGCGGGGCCCTCTCCCTTCTCCACCTCCTGCTCGCAGGGCGCCGGGAGGCAGCGACGACGGCACAGCCGGCCTGGGACGCGTAACTTGTGGAGGAGGGAATTCCCGGGCGCCCGCACCCCGCGGCCTCCCTCTCTCCTCCTCTCCTCGCTGGCCCCGCCCCTCCGTTCCCGACGGGGGCGGCAGCGCGCGGGGCGGGGGCTGCAGCTACCTGCGCGCGCCCGCTCACCGGAACTCGCGCCCTGCTGCCTGCTTGGAGCGCCTTCCGGCGCCGGATCTCTGTGCGGGGTCCGCGGGCGACTGGGAGGCCAGGCCGTGTCACGCCTGCCAGCCCAACATGGCGGCGGGGGCCAGGCGGGCTCCTGAGGGGGCGTGAGAAGACAGCGGCACGGGCCTGCGGCGCCCTGCACTGCAGTGCGCCGACTACCGCGACGGGCGAAGCGGAGTCCGGCCCCGCTCTCTGAAGCGCCGAGGGGTGTGGGGCTTTGTTAGGGAGCTGGGCAGGGTTGAGGTTCTTTGGAGAGAGTTTGACTGTTCGTCTCTCAGCCTTATGTCTGCGCACCCTTTGTCACTGATAGTAAAATCTCAGCCCAGCCGCGTGAGCCAGCGGGGCGGTGCTGACACCCTGGTCGCGGTCCAAAAACGTTCTCATCTGGCCTCTTTCCGAAGCTGGGATCCTGTCCCTGCCCCAGAAGCTTCCTGTTGACTGTAGGTCGAACCAGCCTTGCCGGGAGGGGAACCGAAGCTGAGTTGTGTTGGCAACTCTCCTAGAAATGTTGGCTTTCACTTAGCGCGGGACAACATATTATTTGATCCTAGTAATAGGGAACTCTGACTGTGACTCTGCATGACAGATGTGGAAACTGAGGCAAGGGCCCCCGGAAGTGGAGAAACCATGATGAAAGGGTTTTTCTCCGAAGGCTGTGCATCTTTTTTCTGTTTGCCTTGTAGAAAAGGAAGGGTTCAGAAGGAACTGGGGTAAAGATGTGAGCCAAGGTCAAGAGACCGAATCTAGATGTAGTCCTGCAAAAGGCACTTCTGCCTTGTTAGACTCTAATTTCCCCTTTGTATTTCGTGTTTGATGGGGTTATCTGAAGTAGTAATGTGGAACTCTTGGTTTCCTTTGTGGTTTTCAGCAAAGTTCAGAATCATCTTCGGCATATTCTAAATAGCACCATCAACTGTGTCAGTATTCTGGTATTCTAGGAACTTAAATGAATAAAGTTTCTTCAAAGGAAAGGTATGGGAATCCACACGAACAACTAACTACATGTGATGTAGAATGGTGCTTTATTTTGCCATTGACTATCTGGGGCATTAAGTTTTTCATATAGATATATATTCCGTTTTTCTTGAAACTACGACTTTACTTGAGCTGTTGCCCTTCTAAAGCTCCAGATATAATAGAAATACCTTTGGGCCCCTAAACTCAATCTTAAAGCAATCCAGCAAAACAAAAAACAAAAAACAAAAACAAACTTCAATGTTAGTCTAACCTGCTTTGAATTTGTTGTGTATGTTTGTTATACTTTGTTTTTGAGACAGGGTCTTGTGTAGCCCAGGCTAGCTTTGAACTTGCTGTGTAGGTGAGGAAGACCTTGAGATCCTGCTTCTGCTTCCATCTCCTAGTTGCTAGAGTTGCAGATAGATGCCATAATACACAATTTCTGTATTCTAATTAGGGTAAGGAGGGGGCATCAAAAATTACACCTACAAATTACAAGTTACATGTGATGGCTTTTAGTTTTAGAAATATTTAAAACTTGTTTTTAAAAGTGACAGAATCTGGCAAGTTTTGTTGAGTTTGGTGTTATGGAAATTAGTCTGAGCTAAAAACCTGTTTGTGAAATGCACAAATGAAGGATATCAGCCCATGTTTCCCTCTTGCACAGTGTTACGGTGTGATAAGGACCTATCTTGAAACCTCTGGGAAAGTCAGTCCTAGGGAGGAAGGGGAAGGTCAGGGAAAAGTTTAAACTATACTAAGTATTTCTAAAATTAAGGTGTTCTTATAAAGTTTATTGGTGCTTAAAATTATTTGGCTGGAAGTTTGAATTATTAGAAGTTGAACTGTTGCCCAATGAAACCTGTGATTCTGCTTGGAAATGTTTTTGTTTAGGTTAAATTTCTGCTCTCAGGGAAAGATCTACCCCCATCGCTAAGGCCCTGATGATGGTTTTCTTTTCCCTCTGACTGGAAAGCCAGCTGCTCTGCATGAGAGGCATGCAGTGTATGATTTCAAAGAACCATCCCCACCACAAGCCAGATTTAAGATGACCTTTATTCCTTAGAAGCAGGATATCCTTATAGCCACATGGCACCTGACATTATCTGTCCCACCTTGGCTTTGCCTTTTCCAGCTGACTGGAAGGCAATGCCTACTCCAAGGGCACATTCAGGAAGAACACAAGAGCCTCCCTAAGATAAGATTTGTAGGCTCAGGCATTTCTTCTTGAGAGTGAGACTCATTGTGCCAAACTCTCTGAAGCAGTACAATGACCCATTACGTTTCCAAACTTTGTAATTTTATTACCCTGTGCTGGGCATGATGGTTTTGTTTTTACTTCCTCTCAACTGGGCAAGGGTTGTTTAAGAGAACCAGAATTACAGAGGGACTAGAACATGCCCTAGAATGAATACACATTTATGAAGTTTATCAAATCTGCCTGGTCTTCTTGCTGCTTTTTGTTACTTTCTCTGACTTTTAACTTTGTGGCTACCTAGTATACAATCTTATAATTTCACTCCTACTTTCTGTACCTCCCTAGATCAGGGCTGTTTTGAGACTGTCTTGTTTTTTGCTTTGGCATCTACTTTGGGATCCATTGACATATCCTCTGACTTCAATCCTTTTAAGTTTCTTTTTAGTTTGGACCCAGCCTTACAACAAAATCCCCACTTTCAACTCTATCTCTTACTATTCACTCTGCATGCTTCTACTAGGAAGTGTTGCCTACACTTTTTTTTTTATTTCTTAATTTAAGTGCATCAGTATTTTGATTACATGTATGTCTGTGTGAGGGTGTCAGATCTTGGAGTTACAGACAGTTTGTTAGTTGCTATGTAGGTGCTGGGAATTGAACCTGGGTCCTTTGGAAGAACAGTTGGTGCTCTTAATTGCTGAGCCATCTCTCCAGCCCTTGCCTACATTTTCAAACTCATATTCCAAAGAATATGGAGTTGATACTTCATTCTGCTCTTTTAACTGCAACTTCCACACTGAACTTGCACTTGATATCCTTTGTGTATCCTATGTAGAGAGAAATACAGAAAGCCATCTCTAGGGGCTGAAGAGATGGCTCATCAGTTGAGAGCACTGACTGTTCTTCCAGGGAACCCAAGTTCAAATCCCAGCACCCACATGGCAGCTCACAACTGTCTGTAACTCCAGATCCAAGGGATCTGACACCTTCACTCAGACATATATGCAGGCACGTGAAACACCAAAGCACATAAAAATTATATTAACAAAGGAAATCTATGGGTCTGGAAATGTAGCTCAATTGATAAGAGTGCTTGCTTACCCTACACAGAGCCGTAGGTTCCATCCAGGCACTGCATAAACTATGTGGAGGTACAGGCCTGTAATCTCAAAGCTTGGGAGGTAGAAGCAGGGATCAGATGTTCAAGGTCAACCTTTGCTGTGTATTGAGTTCCAGGTCAGGCTTGTATACATGAGACCTGGCTGAAAGGGAGAAGGCTTCTCATGGCATCACTCTCCCCCTGAGCACTTAACTCCAATCTCAGACTCCAGCTCAGCATAGTTTTGGAGGCAGCTACCCTAAATTGGAATAAATTGAAAGCCATTTGATATGCCTGCTTGATAGGCTAGTCGTTTCCTCCCAAGACCTGTATTTGCAGTCCCTATAACTCCTAGAACAAGTAGCCTTCGTTGAGTGTTTGGCCTGTGCTTTTCTGGCATCTGCAGTTAGTGTGTAAGAATATTGGCAGTGTTTCTGGCCTTGAGTTTAAACTTCACTAAATTGCTACCAGCTTGCTACTTCTGGATATCTTTACATATGGATTAGAAAAAGTAGAAACTAACTTTGCTTGAAGGCAAGAAGTTCAAGTTAGAATGTTTACCAGAACTGATAATTTAGAAAAGAAACCAAATCAGGCTCTACCTTTAAAGTTAACTAAATCTAACCATGAAGCATAAAAGATTGATATTGGGGATCTCTATAATTAGATATTTTACAAGGTGATGCTAGCTTGGGTTTTAAACTGTGTTTAGAATGTATATTTTTCAAATCTTTTTTAAAAATCTCCTTTCTAAAGCTGAACATTTTGTTGCATCTTTAGCTACAAAGATCACTTTCTTATTTGTGTCTGACCAAATTTTCAAACTTGACTCACCATACATTAAGATTTGGCATAAACTACAATGTTTTTAACTCTTTAACAAAATGTGTTCATTCTTCTTTGACTTGTATGTGAGTAGGGCTTTTGATGAGTTGATTTTTTTTCCTTACTAAAAGAAACATATAGTGGTATTTGCCTTTAATCCTAGCACTTAGGAGTCAGAAGTCTACCAGGGCTACACAGAGAAACCCTGTCTTGGAAAAAACAAGAACCAAAAAGAAACACATACACATTAAATATTTAAAGTGTGACCCATACTTTGGTGAAATGTGATTTATGTCATGTGAATGAATGTATTAATCAGATCAGCAATGCAGACAGTAAAGTTGATAAAACACCACCAACAATAGCAAGAACATCTGCTGTCTTTTATTGAGCCCCATACTATATGCACAGACCTTGCCTACAGCATTCATTGAATCCTCAGAATATCCTTACAGGTTAGCAGCCTTATTTTCAGTTTGGAGCTCTCAGGCTTAGAGGGAGGTCTTAAGCATAGTAAGAGGGGCCACTCCGAACTGTATTGAGAATTTTAAAGATCTCAAAAAATAATTATTTCCCCATCACAAGAATTATTTTAAAGTATTATTTTAAGTGAACATGTAAAACCACAGTTATTTCTCACAAATTCTAGAATCAGAGGTAAATTGCTCATAGAAAAATACATAGCTGAAGTTGAGTGTGGTACACACACCTGTAATTCCAGCATCTGGGACCAGTCTGGGATAATAGTGAAATCTTCTTGTAAATATAAATAAATGAGAAATTAAAAAAAATGCACAACACAAAAACAGGGAAGTTCTGTTGTTTTTTGTTTTGTTTTGTTTTGGGTTTTGGTACTTTGTTTTGGTTTTTGGAGACAGTTTCTCTGTAGCTTTGGAGCCTGTCCTGGAACTCTCTATAGACATGGCTAGCCTCAAACCCACAGAGATTCACCTGTGTCTGCCTCCTGAGTGCAGGGATTAAAGGCCTGCACTACCACCGCCCAGCAAAAATGTGAGGTTCTATAAACTCATTGCAAATTCTATTACAGTCCTATATCACTAAGAAAGGGTTAGAACAAACTTAAATGTATACTAGTTTTTTGTTTTGTTTTGTTTTGTTTTGTCTTTTTGTTTTTTCGAGACAGGGTTTCCCTGTGTAGCTTTGGCGCCTATCCTGGCACTCACTCTGGAGACCAGGCTAGCCTCGAACTAACAGAGATCCACCTGCCTCTGCCTCTGCCTCCTGAGTGCTGGGACTCAAGGCATGCGCCACCAACGCCCGGCAAAATGTATACTAGTCTTTTAAGAATTAATTAGAGCTAGATGGTGGTGGCGCATGCCTTTAATCCTAGCACTCAGGAGGTAGAGACAGGAGGATCTCTGTGAGTTCAAGGCCAGCCTGGTCTACTGAGCTAGTTTCAGGACAGCCTCAAAAACAAGCAAACAAAATTTGTTATGATATTTCTGCCAAAAGCTGCCTGAGCCCCACTGCCACGTGTGTGCTTTACACCAGCTGCCTGCCCAAGTTAGCCCCAATTGAATACACAGAAACTTGTATTAGGTTCAATGCTGCTTGGCCAATGACTAGGATTCCTCATCTGTTAGCTCAGTCTCAATTATCATACATCTATATATTTTATAAGACTTATCAGACGCCTTATTGGCGTCCCTCCTTGTTGGTGGATTACATCGTGCCACTGGAGCAGGCGAACAGGAAAAATGGCCCTTCCTGGTTCTCCTTCGCTTAATTATGAGTCCCCTTGCTATGTCACTTCCTGCCTGGATCAGCACTTCTCTACTACATTTCCCAGAATCCTCTTTGACTCCTAGTCCTGTCTGCTTGCTGTCTCATAGGCCAAACAGTATTTTATTTAACAATAAAATAAATATACACAGTACATTCCCCATCAAAAATTGACAACAAAAAAGACTTAATTGGAGGGTGGGACCAAAGGGGGGTGAGAGGAGAGGAGGGAGGGGAAACTGCTGCCCAGATGTAAAAGAAGTAAATAGATTTATTTAAAAAATAAAAAAAAAAACATATTTGTAGGGAGACACCCTAGCCCCACCCAATGGCAACCCGGACAGGTGCCAGGTGGACCCAGGACTCGCCCATGAGGTAGGGGTGAAGGTAAGTTGGGTTGACATAAGGGAAGGTTCTTAAGGGCTATATGTGGAGACCCTGGTCCCTTCTCTCTGGCCGCGCTTGCTTGCTTCCTGTGAGCTCGCTCTGGCTTGCGTTTTCTCTGGTGTTTACCTGAATAAAGAAGTCTTACCATCACGGACTATAGTTCATCTCTGAGTGCACGCGGTAATCTTAAGACATATTAGGTAAGGATTTCTGATGACTAATATTTTACAGTTATTTACATGAACATCTACTGAAACCTGTATAAACCATGGTTTTTAAGCAAAATCTAAATAACTGAAAAATATAACAGTGGAGCCAGTCTTTAACCCTAGAGCACAAATGGACTTTGGGAGCCCATTCCCTATGGAGGGATACTATTGCAGCCCAGAGACAGCAAGGAGGGCCTAAGCCCTCCCTTAAATGATATGACAGACTTTGAAGGTCCCTGGTAGAGGGCCTCACTATCCCTGGGGAGGAGTTTGGGGATGGTTTGGAGGGGGGGGGTTGGTGGGGAACATGGGAAGATGGGAGGGTGAGAGAATGGAGGGATGGATATGTAAATATGAGTAGTAATTAAAGAATTTAAATAAAAAATTTTTAACAGAAAAAAAATCTTACCAAGTGAAAAAATATGTTAATATTTCCATTTTAGTCTGCCAAGTTGAGTTGACCATAGTTAAGCTTTGCATGATAACCATAGTGATAAGATCCGGTAACAGTCTGGGCATTGGTGGCACACCCTTTAATCCCAGCACTAGAGAGGCAGAGGCAGGCAGAGCTCTGTGAGTTCGAGACCAGCCTGGTCTACAAGAGCTAGTTCCAGGACAGCCTCCAAAAAGCCACAGAGAAACCCTGTCTCAAAAACAACAACAAAAAAAGTCCCATAACAGTTAATAGCATGGTATGAAGTAATAAGTAATACTATCTAGCGATGGATTGATTGATTGATTGATTGTTTTTTCCAGACAGGGTTTCTCTGTGTAACAGCCCTAGCTGTCCTGGAACTCACTGTGTAGACCAGGCTGGCCTTGAACTCCCAGAGATCCACCAACCTCTGACTCTCTAGTGCTGGGATTAAAGGTGTGTGCCACCACTGCCCAGCCATGAAGTAATATTCTTCACGTCTTAAAATTAGCTTATTCATTCATAAAACATTTACAAAGCACCACCTAGTGTATTATATTTTAGTCTACATTAAACATTTTGTGGTTTTTAGTAACTTAGAGAAGCAAGATACTGGGACATATACTAAAGAACTCAGAGAACTGCCTGTCTCTGCCTCCTGAGTGCTGGAATTAAAATCCTGTGCCACCACCACCTGGCAGGCATTCTTATGAATCCTCAAAACTGTGCTTTCTAAAGAATTAGCAACTATGTACGGATGATTCAAACCATATGTGATGGCTCTCACAATTTGGAGGAAGATATTTTAAAACATGATTAACTTTCACATAGAGATTTCTCTTGTGAAAACCATTCAATTTTGGCATAAAAAGCACATTGATATTTGTGCTCACTTTATGTAAAATTAATTTCAGTAAATTGAAACTGAAGGAAAGGAGGAGACAAAGGAATGGACGTTTTGGAAAAAACAAAACAAAACAAACAAAAAACACAGATCAGAAACTCAGTTTATGTTATGGTGAATAATTTAAAATTTATTTGAACTTTTGTCCAGGAAAACATTTTGGCTCCCTTCAAATCTCTTAGGGGTCTATTATCTAATAGATGTTATTGAGAACTCTGAAATAGGAAAAAAAAAGAAACCTTTTATAAAAAGTTTCCAGAATAAACAACTTCTTTAAGTTTTTTCAAAGTCTCACATATTCCCTATAAAAAGTACCAGTCTCATTCCTTTAAGATGATGAATGTCCAAAGAACAAAGCATTTCCTGAGTCTGTTTCAAGTGCATAGAACCCATTCCTAAGTGCTTACCATGTCCTCTCAAGAAGCTGGAAGTGACGGGTTGGGAGAGAAAAATACAGAAATCTCTATGAAATCTTGACATGGTTTTTAGCACACAGTTATTCAAAATCCTATGAGCTATTTGATAAACTTGATTTTATCTATTTATTTATTTATTTATTTATTTATTTATTCATAAACAGGCTCTTTCCTTGTAGCTCTGGCTGTCTTGGAACTTACTCAGTAGATCAGTCTATCCTCAAACTTACAGAGATCTGAGATCCAAGATCCATCTACCTTTACCTCCCAAGTGCAGTAATTAAAGGTGTGTGCCACCACCACCTGGCTGATAAATTTGATTCTTTAGACATGTTTATTTACCTTTAGGATCATCTATTTGAATACTGATGTAAGGCTACGATAGTGCAAAGATCTTTGGGTTCTGAGTAAAATAAAATTTTGTACCATTATAATGGACACAGGGTTTCTTCTTGGACTGATGAAAATATTATGGGACTAGTAGTCATAGCTTTATGAATGTACGTAAAAAGTCACTCAATTATAAACTTTAATGGTAAATTTTACTGCAAATAAATTATATCTCAATTTAAGTAATTCTGATCTCAAAATCTGGTGGCCTTTTGTAGCTTTGTGTCTAATATGGGCAGGTAAATTTCACAATCCTTAGGATGTCAGTTTTTCTACTCTAAAATGAGGGGATTGAACAAAGCAAATATTCTTTGGAACTATATTACAATTCTTGAATGAATGAATGATAGAAATCAATTTAGTTAATGGCAATTATAATCCTTTGAAAATTGACACAAAGAACTTATATTCTGTGTCATGTTTTGTTAAACATTTGCTTCCTTTGTATATGTGTAATAGTTATGATGTAAAACTTTTCCACCATTGGTTGCAGTAAAAATGTTAGAAACCAAGTATATTAGCTGGTTTATGATGTATTTCCAATATAATTTAGTTATTTTAGCATTATACTTTCAAAAGTACTAAATTTTCCACTGTATTTTGTAAACCTCACAGGTAACATTTTTTTTAACAGTGTTTCAGACGTTGTTCTCAACTATCTATGTATTAAGTCAATCTTCACAATAGTCTAGGAAGCATAAAATGATTTTAAAACTTCATTCAAAAGGCAGGTAAATGAGGGAAAGAAAAATTAATCATTAAGACAAAAATCATTCTACCAAAAGGGAGAGAGCTTGGAATTGAGGCCAAAATAGTTCAATTTTAGAGCTACCACTCAACTACTGTGGCATACTATGCATCTCACAATATTTTTTCTTTTCTTTCTTTTTTCTTTTTTGGTTTTTTGAGACAGGGTTTCTCTGTGGCTTTGGAGGCTGTCCTGGAACTAGCTCTTGTAGACTGGGCTGGTCTCGAACTTACAGAGATCTGCCTGCCTCTGCCTCTCAAGTGCTGGGATTAAAGGAGTGTGCCACTAATGCCTGGCAATAATTTTCTTAAGTTTAAAACCGACATAGAATCCTTTAACCCTTTTTCATTTATAAATGTGTTTGGTGATAAATATTATTTTTTAAAAATCAGTATTTTGCTGATAGGAAATAAGCCTCATTAAAGAGACCACTAAAAGGGATGAAGGAAGTATAGCCTTCAAGTCAGTTTAGCCCATCAGCCTTTTGTGGGATTAAAGGTTTCCACTGAGAATAAGAAATTTTATAAAATATAAATAAGGTAACATGTGTCTCTATATTAAAGAATTCTTCCTCAAGAAAAAATAAAATTCTGTTTCTCTTAATATGAAGATTTTTTTGAGGTTGGTATATTCCTTTGAACTCAGAATTTGAAAGTGTGCTTAGCATGTGTAACATGAAAGAAAGGCCTTGGCTTCAGAGTCCCCAGCACAAAAATAAAAAAAAAAAGGAGCTGGACACTGTGGTACATACCTCTAACCTCAGAACCTCAGGGGATTAAGTCATGGCTTAAAGTTTAAGGCCAGCTTTGGCTACACAGAAAAGAGCCTGTCTCAAAAACATTTCTTTCCCTTATGCTTTAGTTTGGCTGAATTTGGCTACAAGCATGTCAACTATGTGTCCTGAGATTAGAATTGTTCTAATTAGCTTTTTTAAAAAAAGAAAATGATGAGCCAGGCAGTGGTGGTGCAAGCCTTTAGTCCCAGCACTTGGGAGGCAGAGGCAGGCAGATCTCTGTGAGTTCAAAGCCAGCCTGGTCTACAGAGTGAGTTCCAGGACAGGCTACAAAGCTATACAGAGAAGCCCTCTCTCAAAAAACCAAAACAAAGAAAAAGCAAAAGCAAATGATGATAGCATGCCTGAGAATTGAAAACCAAATTTAGATGAATGGCTGAAATATTTTTTAAGTACTAATTTTTTGAGCCTAATTCTCTGTCCTACTTTTTTTTCTAAAAATGATGTCTCTATTGGGTGTGAATACATGTTTTTCCTCTTGTAATGATTCAACAACCTCTTTTTTTTCCCATGTGAGAACTGATTGTCAAGGATTTTCCAGTCTCTTGGTAATAATAATTGAAAGTCTGAGATGGCAAAATGGCTCAGCAAGTAAAGGTACTTTCTGCCAAGCCTGATGACTTCAGTTTGATCCTAGGACCCACAAGGTGGAAAGAGAGAACACATCCCAGAAAGTTATCTCTGACCTCCATCAGTGACCCACCACCACCACCACCACCAATAATAATACATAGATTATAATGAAGTTTTAGAAATTAGAAGCTTAGCCAGGCATGATGTTGCTTTCCTTTAGGAAGGCAAAAGCAGGTGGATTTCTGAGTTTTAGGACAGCCAGGTCTACACTGAGAAACCCTGTGTCAAAAAGTCAAAAATAAAGTTTAAAAATAAAAGGAAGCTTACTTGAGTATCTTTTAGTAGGACTGATGGATTTAAATTAGACTTTACCATGAGATTTTGTTCTCTTGTTTCATTATGAGCATATTGCACTACAGTTACATTGGTACTGAAAGATCTAGCTTAAGTTAGATGATTTCTCTGAGCCTTGCATAGCAGTTTCCTTTGTATCAGGACTCTGAAGCCTCCCTCTGAATACACCAGCATACATTGTATGTGAAAGGTTCAGGCATTATGCTGGCCTGCCCCTGTTACCTGGAAGAATCCACTCAGGCAGTACCTTGGTCAGCCCAGGGTTCCATGAGAGCTAAGTCTGCATGCAGGTGTAAAGGACCCCTTTAAAAGACAGACCCATGCCCTTTTAGGCTCTCTTCCATTTCTCTCTCTCTCTCTCTCTCTCTCTCTCTCTCTTTTTCCTCTCTCTTTTCCTTCTCTTGGGTTGGCTGCCAATCCACTCCCATCTGCCCCCCCTTATCCTTTTTTTCAATAGAACTCCACATGGGTTTGTTGATTCATGGTTCATGTTTCATTACCAATCACTGCAGCAGAAACCTAACAGTATGCATTTATTTAATATACTTAGATTGTTAATATTACTTGAAATATATGTAAGATATTTACCTAGACATTCCATCCTGTAATCTGGATTTTGCTATTATACATTTAGAAGATGTAGTCTAACATATTTTGTTCTTTTACCTTTAGTTTAACTCAAATTTGAATATTTAACTATATTTAGCAATAGGAAAATTTCACAATATTTTGTTAATTTTTCTGTTGCTGGGGATTGAACTGAGGGTCTTGTGGATGCTAGGCATGTACTCTACCACTGAGCTACATTTCCAGCCCTCTATTATTCCCTTTATAGTGCCACACTATAAATTGTTAAATTTAAATCAGGCTACTAATGCCTAAGAGACCAGGAATGATATAACTATTCAGGAAGAATTTTGCAAATTCTTTGTGGAATTTAAGGAGAAATGGAGACTCTTGCCTGATGTGAATCCCCCACCCCCATACCCACACACTTGCCATAATCCTTTCCTTGGAATTATGTTCAAGATAATGATCCCAGCAAAGAATTAAGTAATGTAGAGAAGTAGAGAAAAGGCACTTGTATAAAGCATACAATGAGACATGAACTTCTGGTTTGTAAAACCTTTGGGAAAGTCAAATTACAGATACAAATTTCTCCAAGGTACAGGAGAACATATTTAACAGGGATGTCAGCCAGTAGAAAATATGCAAAACCTGTGTGACCAGCCACATATAGGATTTCTGGTCATTTTCTTTTGAAGGCAAGTACCATTCATTTCAACTGACACGCATCAGGCAAGTTCCTAGTGCCTTTAATGCCCTTATACTGAGTCTATATTTTCAGGTAGCAATGGAAGGTGAAAGCCTGGAGAGTCAGAAATATCCTCTTTGTGACAAAAGGGAATACCGTTCTAATTTACAAATGTTTAAGGTGAGGAAACAGGTTTAGGGATGTGTGAACCACTATGGCCAGATTGTACAGCTGTAGTCTGATGTTCTTCATGTTATACTGTTGCCTCTATGAACTGCTAAATTGTTCCCAGCCCTGCATTTTTTTCTAGCACTTTTTCTACTTCCTTAATCACATATGGGTAAATTGTAACTGTAAGTAATATGTGGTTTGGGAGTTCTGCTAGAGTTAAAATTTAGATCAGTTAAAACTATAGATCAGATCCTTGCTGGGAATTTAGCTCAGTGGTGGAGTTCTAGCCTAGCATCTCCAAGCTCCTGGATTCAGTCCCTTGCACCATGGAGAGGAGAGAATTCGAATTCTCACATAAAGAAATACTTTTGGATGTTTATTATGAACAGATTTTTATTCTCAACAAAGATATTGGTAATTTTCTTATATGAGAACATTATAAACAAATTATATTTGTAATATATTAGCTCTTTTCTTACTTAGAAATTATAAGCATCTTAAATATCTCCACTATGAAATATTGTCAGGCTTATAAAAATAAGAAACACTGAAATAAAGTGATTTCCCAGCTTCTCTTGCTAAGGCAACAACAGCAAATCTTTTATTACTCAAGAAATTCTTACTAAAGTGGATGAAATGTAGGAACATATCCTACCTTTAGATATTCAACAATAGAAAATTATATAAAAAATGAATAATAGCTATTTTTTTCAAAAATGAGAAGACTAAAAAATAAACTGGCAATTTAGAATTGTGTTAGATCTTAGGTAGCAAGAGTAGATAGCTTCTAAAGGCAGTGGTATGTGATCTGGAAAGGTAATTCCAGAAAGAGAAGGTGCAGCATAAATATAGCTTGAATCCCAAATGTGTATAAAATGGGGTGTATAAAATCCAGAAACCTAGGGTTTGTATAGGGGGAGAATAGGAAGGAGTGAAGTTCAATAACTCAACATTATATCTTTTACACTGAATGTGATATTTTCTATAAAATATCCCCTGCTTTCACTGCATTGAACTTTTAAAGAATAGGGCTTGACCTTATCAACTCATATGGCTCTTGTATCCCAGTACTTTCAGTGGCTGGCAAATGAAAGGAACTCTGCCAATATTTGTTGAATGGATAAATGAATGAATGAAGAGGACAGGTATATTGAGTGAGTTACTCAAAGTCAAACATTTAGTGAGTAATGAAGTTATGACTGACACAAACCATTTATTTCTTATTCATTCAGACAAGAAGCACAGGGTGCTACAGTCATTATTTCTGCATTCTTCTTGGCTTTTGGAAAATTTCATAGGTGAATCTTAAGAAGCTTCCATTAAATTCTCCAGAGAAATGGATCCAATAAAATGTGCATGCACATAGGCACACATCATAAGGAATTGGTTCACGTAGCTAGGAAGTCCTTCTGTACCATGAGTTATCTCAACCACAGAGCAGAGCTGGAGAACAGCTAGCACAGTTTCAGGTGGAGTCTAAAGGAGTGATAACTTGTAGGTGGGGAGTAGGGGAGATGGCCCAGCAGTTCAAGTACTTGTTGCTGCACAAGTGTGAGGACTAGAGTTCAGGTCCCCAGAACCCATGTAAAGCCAGACAAAGTAGTGTGTGTTTGTAATCCTGGTGCTTATGTGGTAGGTTGGAGGCTGAGAAGAACAACCTCTAGAAGTCCTTGTTTTGACTGTTCTGACTGGAATAGGTTCTCTGTTGATGTAATGTTATTCACTGAGTTATTTGAAGCTCACTCAAAAGCTAACATTTTAAAATAGCATCACAGAATGCAGTGGAAATGAGAAAGTGTTGCAATTTCATGTCTCTAGCATCAGTCTAAGACTCAAACATTTTAAAAATTAAAATTATACTGGCTTGGGGTATACAGGGAGATTTGGTTTTAGCAAATGAAGAACACCCCTCCTGTCCCTCTCCCCCAAACCCTCCAAACAATGCAAACAAGACAATCCTGTGTAGCAATTGATGAGAAGCAACAAGAAGTAAGGGGGCAAATAGGCAATCAAAATTTGTGGGAAGAACGCAAACTCCAGTAAGGGAAAGGAATGGCGTCATCATTGGGACAATAGAGGAAGATTTTTGACAGTAGTCTTTGAATAAACTTTGAAGGAAAAAAATTAGAAAGGGAGAAAAAGGAAACGGGAAAGGGAAGTCTGTCAAGAACTCAGCATGACATCGGGGGTGGGTGGGAAGCTTCCTGTAACAGCTTGATGTGAGGAACATCTGGTCTCCTAGTCTCAAATCTTCAGAAATCGAAGGTTTCTCAACTGATCAAATTAGACACAGCAGGATCCTATCACCAAAAAACCCATTGTCTCTAGACTGCATTATCTAAAGAAAGCAAAATTATAGGTGGAAAAAAAAGCTCTCCTTCTATAATGAAAACATCACTTGTCTTTCTATGCAACAAATCCTATCTCTATGTACTTTGTGTACTTTGGAATCTTGATTTTAAATTAAAACGGAAGTGTAAATATATATTTTACTTAATTATCTCAAAGGGTAAAAGATGGCCAGTGAACTAATAGAGAAGGAAATTGTCTAAAAGTTAATTTTCTGTTGCATTGTTTAATTATTCTAATGTTTTTTTTTTTCACTTCTCACTTCAATTTAGTGTTGATCAGTTTTCCTAAAACTCAGTTGTGCCCTCTAGTGGTTCTAGGTATTTAATAAAGGCCACTTTGGAGGTTTAAACAACTTACTATTTTAAATTGCATCTATTTACCGTGTGTGTGTGTGTGTGTGTGTGTGTGTGTGTGTGTGTGTGTGTGTGTGTTTGTGTGTAGTCCTGACTGTCCTGGGACTCACTCTGTAGACTAGACTGTCCTTGAACTCAGAGATCTGCCTGCCTTTGCCTCCCAAATGCTGGGATTAAAGGCATACACCACCATTCCACTATTTTCCTAATCCAAAATTCTAAAGTCCACATTCCCCTCCTCCCCTCCAAAAAAAGCATGGTCATGTCTATCACAGCAACACCCCAGTCCCTGGTATCAATTTCTGTCTTAATTAGGGTTTCTATTGCTGTGAAGAGACACTATGACCACAGCAACACTTTTAAAGGAAAATATTTAACTGGGGCTAGCTGGTGGGAAGCATGGTGGCCTGCAGGTATACATGGTGCTGGAGACATAGCTGAGAGTTCTATATATGGATCTGAAGGCAGGCAGCAGGAAGTGACCATGAACCACTGGCCTAGCTCAAGCGTCTGAAACCTCAAAGCCTGCTCTTACTGACACACTTCCTCCAACAAGGCCACATTTACTCCAACAAGGACACAACTCCTAATAGTGCCTGATGGGGGAATGTCCAACTGTATATATGTTTCTCTTATTGGTTGATGAATAAAACACTGTTTGGCTGATACAGGCAGGAAGATAGGCAGGGCTAGGAGACGAGGAGAATTCTGGGAAAGGTAGGCAGAGAGAGGTGCCAAAAGGAGTCACATGTAGCCAGCAAAGAAGTAACAGGTCTGGGAATTATCCAGTAAGCCTAGACCACGTGGAAATACATAGATGAATAGAAATGGGTTAATATTTATGACAGAGCTAGCCAATAAGAAACCCTGGCCATCAGCCAAGGGTTTAATAATTAATATAGCATCTCTGTGTGTTTATTTGGGGCTAAAGTGGGCAAGGCAGGACAAGAATCTCCAGCTACAAGTGCCACTTCCTATGGGCCTCTGGGGGCCATTTTTTTCAAACTACCATAGGGTCAAACAACTGCACTAAAAAAAAAAAAAAAGCAAGTTAGGAGAGTGGATCCAAAGTGATTGGTAGATAGTTCTCATTTTCTATAACAGAATGTAGTTACACTTATCAATATAGATGAGAGGGTTTTGAATGTTCTCATCACAAATAAGTGAAAGACATTTGAGATGATGGATAACCTGACTAGCCCAAATTGATCTTTATATAATGTGTATATATACATATACCAAAATAACAAGTGATTTTTCATAAATATGCACAATTGCTTGTCAGTTGCAAAATAGGTCAACCTGTTAAAAGTAAAGTAGCAAGTGAGGTCTCTGTTATAAAAGCATAGGAAAGAAGGGTGCGGTGTAAGATAAAAGAGAGAAACTTTCTAGTGAGGAAGGACAAGAACCCAGGGGCAGCAAGTGGGGTTTTATAAGAGGCCTTGACAGAGTATTTCCCACACAGGAATTAAGGAGGAATCACTGACAGAATAAGTCCTCTAGGAGGCTGGGGAACTTGAGATCAAAACTGTTGTTAGAGGGGTTTGGGTTGTTCCATGATGCTGCATGGTCTGGGTTCCAGTCCTACACTTCAGAACAAAACCCCCAAACAACAAATAGCGATGTGGTTTGAATGTAAAGTATCTCATGCTCCCTTTCAAGCTGGTGGCATGGTTTTCAAAGGTCATGGAATCTTTAAGAAGTAGAGTTTTACTTGAGAAAGTAGGTCACTTGGAGTGCCTTGGAGTTTTAAAACCAGTTCCCATTGCCTGTTTGATCCTGCTTCCTAACTCAGTGTGAACAGCCAGTCACCTTGTTATGCTTGCATCCTTTCTTAAAGCCTGACCAAAATAAATATTTGAGTTGTGTTTGTCAGCTATTAAGTTGTGTTTGTAATCATGGATTTTGTCATGGCAACGAGAAAGTCACTAATACATTGGGAATGTAGATAATATCACTATATACAGGGGAATGAAGGGGCTTGAGAAAGTAACAAATACAATAGGAATATAGACAAATTATTAGCTAGGTGGGTGGGAATGGAGAGATTTGAGAAAGTAATAAATATGGTAGGAATATAAACAAATCATTAGGTAGATGAGTGGGAATGGAGGCACTTGATGCCTGGGCTTCTGCTTTCTAAGGAAAGCTACTAGCATAAACATTGGAGGCCACACAGATTTTTGACAAAGAGTGCAGGCTTTGGAGCCAGATCACCTAGGCTAGAATTCCATTTCTTCTGCCATATTCTAGCTCTTGATTTCTGTGCCTAAGATTCTTATCTGCAAAATGGGGCTATTTTTTCCTCCCCATCTTTGTAGGACCATTGTGAAGACTACAACGAATTTTAGCACATGGACTATTGTAGAACAACTCTTGGCAGCTGTGAGGCTTCTGTTTTGAATCTGCAATGATAGAAGCAAGGACAGGGCTCAATGCAGGGCATCCTCTGAAGGGTGTGGGCCACCAGAACTGCAAAGGAGCTGTTGATGAGGGTCAGTGTCAGTGAAAGCTGGGCACAATTTTATAGCAGAAGCAAGAAGTTTCTGTTTGATTTATTTGGCGAAATTCAGCAGCAGGAGAAGCAGAGGAAGGCCATTAGATTGGAGGTGGAACAGAAGGGCAAGTGAATGGAGAAGGTCAAATACATTCATGATTGAGGCTAACTATTTAATTTTGGTCCAGTGAAGGGCTGTCAAGCTGGGGTTTCATTAAGGGTTCCTGGTTATCTGAACTAAGGTATCCCGTGAACTCCTATAGGTTGGTTTAGATAGATATACAGTGGGGGTCTGGATGAGGGGACAGGATGACAATCATGTGTTAGGCCTCCTATTTCAGTTATTCCACCCATCAAACTTTTCTGAGAATCTGGTTGATCTTCAGGAATGCTTCAAGGCCAATTTTATCATATCATATTGACGGAGGGTGGTAGAAGGGATAGAGACAGTAGGTTTTCTTTGTAAGACTGTTTTGCCTTGGAAAGCACTGTCTCTTGGTGAAATGAAAGTGGGTTTGAGAATTTGAACTTGGAGCCTGCCTCCTCCGAACTGGAAGTGTGACTTGGATTAGGTAATTTACATTTTATAGGCTTCAGTGTGCTCATTTACAAACTAGGTAAATTGGATTAGATGATCTTTCTCTGACATCTCTTTATTTAGAGTCCCCAAGGATTGGGATTCAGCTGCCAGGTTGTCGAATGCCAAGGAAGTTTGCGAGCACCAAAATAGTACTGTCATGAAGCTCAGCAAGGGTTTTGGAAGTTGTGTCTTCAAGGACATGAGGATTATCCAGGGTAAGAGTGCTCTCCTGTTAGAATAGATTGTGGATAAGCTGGGCATGGTATGGTAGCCAGAATCTCATCAGGAAAATCAGAATAGCTCATTGATGCACGTGAATAATTTATGGTCTGTTCCGCTTGTTGGAGAAAAGGCCCATAACAGTGGCCAAAACTTTCTTGGATCAGCTTACTTCAATTATACTTCTTCTTTATTGAAACAATGACCTTGAAAATGACTCCATCTTCATATTTCGACCCAGATCACATGTCTCCCAGTGTGGTTATAAAATGCTCTGATGTGTATGCACTGCTTAAGAGACCTTGCTGAGCAGGGATGAGGTCAGGGTCACTTTACAATGAGCCATGACAGACTCTTAATTTAAAATGACCTTTAAGAGGGTTGATTAGCAGTACTGGAGAGCCAGGTGTCTGATTCAGAAGGGTTCTCAGAACAATTTTGTGGAAATGGCCTTGGATTATGAATTTCCTACCCAAGGGCATAGTAGTGTCTGCAACAAAGGCTGTCACAAAACAAACTGACTAAAGCGGAAGTCAGAGGGAGGTTTTCTGTACTTCAGCCTTGAACAGAGATGCAAGGTCCCTGGCCAGGAACAGCGTTCTCCTCATGTGCACTCACAGTTTTTGTTTGTTTCTTTCTTTTTATGTCAGAAAACTTGGGTCTAAAATTTTACTCTCTAAAATGCTAGCTTTAAGAACTTTTTGAAGGACTTCTGGTTCCTTTATACTTAGAAGTATTTTATTCCTTCAGTCTCCCCCCCCCCCCCCCCCGCCCCCCGACCCCACCTTCTCTTCTTATTCCCCTTTCTTCTTTTCTGGGTTTGGACCACTGGGCCTCATTGACTCTACCACTGAGTTATATTCCCACCCCTGTTTGATTTCTTTCTTATTTCTATAAGAGACTTACCGATTAGAAACTACTTTGTCACTGGTTGTGGTGGTACATACCAGGAGGATTTTCTGAAGGAGGCAAAGACAAGAACATCACGAGTTTCAGGCCAGTCTGAGCTATATATTTTAAGTTAGGCACTGGTGGCACATGGCTTTAATCTCAGCACTCAGGAGTCAGAGGCAGGTAGATCTCTTGAGATCAAGGTCAGCCTGGTCTACATATTCAATTCTAAGACAGTAAGAGACACACAGAGAAACCCTGTCTTAAAAAACAAGATAAACAAATAACCCACCAAAACCAACTCCCCTAAACAAAAATGAATGAGTTTATTATAAACTGATACCAAACTACCACCATTTTTGCATTTCTACAAGTTAGTCTTGTATTTCTACCTTTAAAAATGCTTGTTCCTCAACCTTACATCTGAACAGCATATAGTAGATCTTGAGAATTTAAACTCTCTATTGCATTTTTAAGAATTTATCAAATTAACTGTTTTATCGGCCACTCTTTTAACTGCAGTGACAAAAATAGCAATTTAAGGAAGGAAGGGATTATTCTGGCTCACAATTTGAGGGTACAGGTTATCCTGGTGAGAGGGCATGGTGGCAGGAGCTTGAAATAGCTGATCATTGGAGAAATGAATTGGCTTTATGCTTTTAAGAATTTATAAATGAACTAACTAAAAAATGAAAAAAGTGGTTGTCAAGGTTATTTTTCATCCTAGCATAGTGGCATGTGCACCTGAGACAGGAAATTAAAAGTTAGCTGGGCAACATAGTGATATACCATCTCAACAATACCCATCCATCCATCCATCCATCCATCCAACACAACAACCAAAAACAAACAAGCAACAACAAAAAACCCTCAGGGCTGGAGAGAAGACTCAATGGTTAAGAGCACTTGCTGATTTTCCAAAGGACCTGGGTTTAGTTCCAAGCACCCATATTAAGTGGCTTATATCCATCTATAACTCTAGCTCCTGGGGATCCAACACTTTCATTTGGACTATACAGGCACTTTGCACACATGTACATTCAGACATATACATGTAAGCAACATTTTTACTTGAAAAAAGTCTCAATAAAAAAAGCATAGGAAGCCAGGTGTGGTGGTGTATACCTGGAATTCCAGCACTTGGAATGTGAAGGTAGGAGGATCAGTAGTTCAGGGATTTTTTTTTTTTTTAAACAAGCTTGACCAGATCACATAACGGATGGTTGTGAGCCACCATGTGGTTGCTGGGAATTGAACTCAGGACCTCTGGAAGAGCAGTCAGTGCGCTTAACCCCTGAGCCATCTCTCCAGCCTCATGTTCATATTTTTTAACTATATAGTGAATTCAGGCTAGCCTGAGCTACCTGAGAGACTATCTCAAAAAAGCAAATCCAAAAACTATTATCAACAAACCAAACCAAAAAAGTAATCCATACTCAAATTATTTCTCAATAAAAGAATATTTGAATTGATGTTGTTATGGTTTTAGGAATGAATTGTTTTGTTTTGTTTGTTTGTGTTTTTGCCCCCCCCCCAAGACAGGGTTTCTCTGTGTAGCTCTGACTGTCCTGAACTTGCTTTGTAGACCAGGCTGGCCTTGAACTCAGAGAGATCAATCTGCCTCTGCTCCCCTAGGGCTGGGATTAAAGGCATGTGCCACCAGTGCCCAGGTAGGGTGCCATGAACCGCCCTAGCTGGGTATGGGAGTCCCTGAGATGAGGGTCCTTGAAGAATAGGTGGGTAAGGATTTAGCGGTGACAAACAGAAACAAACACAGAGACAGTCTGAATCTGAGTGGATTTTCAGTTCTCAAACAAGGCTTTTTTATACAGATATTTGCTGAGGGGATGTTTTTGTTAAGCAAACCCAGACATATGACATTATTGTTAGTTGGCACAGTGACGCAGAAATACAAAACATGAAATCATCCAGAGTTAATCAAAACACAAAATTGTCCTTGTTAATCAAAACATTAGATCATCCTTGATTAACATGGTCATCCAATGCCAACTGCATATTTCTTAAGTCAAATTAATATGTTTTTATGGTCAGTTTTGATTTAACATCTATTAGCTAGTTCTTGTGAGGTATTTGAAATATTGAGCTATTTTTACTCTTTCTTATTAAAAGCTTTCTTTACTAGATACTTAAGTCCACTCTTGATGACACATGTACAGCCATATGGAATTTTATTGTTGGGAAAGTCTTTTTTACTAATTGTACTTATGTGAATGATTTGGAAAGCGCTGGTTTTCATCTCAGGGGATGTTTTCTTATCTATTTCTTTTGTTTAAAATGTCATCATAGGCGTTTTTTATTTTTCTGTCCCTTTGTATCTGAAAGACCCCTGCCCCTTAGCCCTTTCTTTCTCGTTTGTCTCCTCCTCCTCCTGTCGGCGGCTTCCCCGATCCCCACCCCTGGCGGCCTCCACTTCCCCCGCCACCCGCGCACGCCCGGCCCGAGAACGAGCACCAGGTGGGCCGGCACGAGGGCAAGCACCAAGTGAGCCGGCCTGGAGCCCTGCCCCTGAGCCCCCGCCTGATGAGAAACACTCCGTCCCAAGGTCTCCACCCCCAAGGTCAGCCATCTGGACGTGGAGGGGGGGGGGAATTGAGTCTGTTGTACCAGACACCAGACCTTGAGAATATGCTGATCTGGAATGGCTCTGTGTCTCATTTAAACCATCCAATAGAAATGATTCTGTATTTCGCCTCATTTGAAAGACTCTGTATTTCACCTCATTTGAATAACTCTATACTTCGCCTCATTTGAATAACCCTGAGTAGCGCCTCATTTACATTGACCAATGGGAATAGCTCTGTACAATGCCTCATTAGAATTATCCAATAGAATCCCTGCTTCTAGCTTGCGCCTTTTTCCTATATAAGGACCCCTTTCCCTTGGCTCTGCGCGCTTGGCCTCACAGAAGCTAAGTCGCCCAGGTACCCGTATCTCCAATAAAGCCTCTTGCAGTTTGCATCCAAGTTCGTGGTCTCGCTGATTCCTGGGTGCGGGTCTCCTTCTACGAAAGTACCTCTTCGGGGGTCTTTCATATCCACCCTCTGACCTTGCAACCCTCTCCCTGGCCCCTGAAAATAAAAATAAAATAAATTTTAAAAGAAAAGAAAATCTCATCATGGAAGCTGTACTATGCCACAGTGAATCACACAGTATACCATTTAGTTCATTACTTTTTTTTTTTCTGAGACAGGGTTTCTCTGTGTAGCTTTGGAGCTTCTCCTGGCACTCACTCTGGAGACCAGGCTGGCCTCGAACTCACAGAGATCTGCCTGCCCCTGCCTCCCGAGTGCTGGGATTAAAGGCATCTGCCACCAAAGCCAGGCAGTTCATTACATTTTTACTGCAAGTGTTCATTGCAATGAGACATTGATCTGGTTCCAGGCCTCTGGCTTCTGCCACCCTGTCAATACTGTGCCCTCACTGGGACTCCTCTTGGATATCTTGTTGTTACCCTGTTTCATGGAGATGTTGCAGCTTTGGATTTGCAGGACAGGCCCCATCACACGCTCCAGCAGTTCATAGATGGGGTGGATGTTGGGGTGGGCCAACTATATCCCTGGTTATGGACCTGGGTGGTAGCTGGGCTGGTCAGCCTGCCAGCTTTCCTCACCCTCACCACCAGGGATAGTGCTCCAGCACTGCTCTGGCTAGCTCATCTAAAGTGTCAGGCAGCAAAGAGTGGGGCTAGTCTCTTGCTCTCACACCCTCAGGCTTTGGCTCACCCCTACCCACACCACCGGGGCCAACCTTGCTGTGCTGCTCAGGTGAGGTGCAGGACCAGCTCTCCTGGCTCTCATGACATCAGGTTCAGCTCTCTCACCTGCCACAGGCAGTGAGATTGGGGAATGGGGCATCTCTCCCTCAGGCATACCACTACATGGCAGATGAGAGGTAGGGCCAGCTGCTCTCCTAGTCTCAAGACCCTGTAGCCAGCTTTCCCACCTGCTGCAGGTGGCAAGAAAAGAGGGGTGAGGGGAGCTATCTCTCCCTCACCTGTACCACCACATAGCAGATGAGATGTAGGGCCATATCTCATTTGAAATAGGAGCAGGCAATCTGGGGTTTGTTTGGAAAGAGACCTTCTGATTTTTAAAAGTAACTCTTTTTTTTTTTTTAATTAAGAATGCTGTTTCAGGGACAGAGAGAAAAGCCAGAAATGTGTGTTGTACTCCCAGCTACTTGGGTGACAGAAGAAGGAAGCTCATTTGTCAAAGAGGCCCAGGCAAGTCTAAGTAGAAAAGGGAGATTGGTGGTGAATTTGCGGGGAGGGCATGTGTGTTGCATGCTATAATCACCCTTCTTTCTGACTCTTGCACCTAGAAGTTATTTTGTACTAGTGTGTTTCCTGACATTTTAAAACAGAAAGTTTCAAGTTGTGTGGTTTCTCGTGTACTTGCCTCATGCCCATTGTCTTTTGCATTGACATTCTTGGGGAGCAGCATGAGCTGTACTTACTTAGCTCTTTATTCTTTCCTTTTGACACTTAAGGATTTTTAGAGATACAGTTCTCAATTGATAGCCCAGGAAGATAATAAAGTCTGTGTGATATAACAAAAGGAAATAACCATCATAATTACTTTTCTCCTCCTTCCTTTGTTTGTGCACGTACACGTGTGTATGTGTTTATTGCTATTAGCTTTTTGTAACAGGGTCTACACAGTTCAGGGTGGCCTCAAACTCAGGATCTTCCTGTCTTAGCCTACCTAGGACTGGATGGTAGGCATCCACCACTATGGCTCTTCCTTTTAATTTGTATAAAATTATCTCTTAGGTCTTGATTAAGTAGTAGGTAAAGGCCAGTCTGTAGTGATGCACACCTCTAATCCCAGCATTCAAGAAGCAGAGGCAGGTGGACTGTGAGTTCGAGGCCAACTTAGTCTACAGAGTGAGTTGCAGGACAGCCAGGGCTGCACAGAAAAATCCTGTCTCCCAAAACCAAAACCAAAACCAACTAACCAACCAACCAACCAACCAAACAAACAAACAAACAAAAAAGTGAAACAGCAGGAAATAAAACTATAGGCAGCAACAACGTATGGATTATATCTTGTCAGGCTGTAGTCAGGAACTCAGTTTCACTTTGTACTCTATGTGGAGTTCTATAGTTATTTAGAAAAATTCCAGTTTGAGCTGTGGTAATTTTGACTTTTATTAAGAATGATTTCTTAGTGTCTTGGAATTATTTTCAAACAATCTGGGTTTAGACTGCCATTTAAGAATGAAATGCCATTTTGAAACAACACACGCCTGTAAGAAAAGCCAATACGAATCAAGCAGAATCATGGGCAATAGAATCAGAGTCCCTCACCTGGCTATGTCTCTCAATTTCACATTCTTGTGGTGAAAAGTATCCTTAGCAACCAGGACCGTGGGGCTGTTGCATAAAAAGATGCCCCAGACCAGCCCAATAGTTAAAAGTTCAGCAGCTAGACCTAGAGCTACTACTCTTCCTAGAGATAAAAAGCACACAGATGGCAAGACAGCAAAAGCACAAGAGAGAAAAGATGTAATGTACTTTAGGTCACATGCTTAGTGGCCTCTCCTTCCCAGCCCCATTTCTGATTTTTACAATGTCTCTCTTAGGCTGCTCAACAAAAGACAGTCTTACACTTCATTATGGCAGGAGGGAAAAGAAGGGGAAACAACAATGCTCATAGGGCATTTGGAATATTCTGAATGAAAAGGGTCATAATTGAGTTCTGCCTGCAAGCAAAATTTATGTCATATAAATCAGTTCTATTGAAAAGAGAAAGATAATGAGAGAAGAGGACTAGCTCCCAGCGACAGTGCTTTGAGCTATTTGAAAAGACATGGAATACTGAGACTGTTTGGTATATTTTGAAATTAGTTTATTTCTCATATATTGATATACATATATTTCTCTTACAATAAAATATATTTTAAATTTTCATTGTTTCTTTGTGTGTATATATGACTGTATGTGTGTGCAGGTATGTGTATGTCGGTGTGCATGTGGAGACCAGAGGTTGATGTCAGGCATCAGTAACTCTCTTCTTTATTTTTTCAGACAGGAACTCTTACCAAACTTACATCTTTCCAATTTGGCTAGGCTAGCTAACCAGCGAGTTCCAGGGCTCTGCCTATCTGGTTCCCCATTTAGGATTGCCATCACATACTTGGTTCTCTCCATGAGTGCTGGTGATCTGAACTTATTCTTGTATGGAAAGAACTCTACTAAGCATCTTGGTGGTCCCCACAAGGACATTTTCATACAAGTACATATTGAGCCTATCTCCCTACCCTTTATTCCCTCTTTCTCTCCCCCTTCCTCATCTGTCATCCTTATTCTGTTAGCCAGTTCCACTCCTACTTTCATGTCATACATTTATGCACCATTTAATGTATCTACTACTGAGAGACAACACACAAAATTAGTGATTTTTCCAGTTAAGGGAGTTGTTGCCTTTATGGTGGGTCTTTTTACATGTAATAAATTTCATAAATAACTTATTTTCTAATTCCTTTGTGATGATGGTGTTCCTGTTTCTCTACAAGGAAGCTGAAGAAAATGTCACTTTAATGTTACCAGAGAAACACTGGTAACATTAACAAATTCCTAAGATGTCAGAGCTGTCTTCTAATTTTGTGACTAAGAGGAGCTGAGAAGACCAACGATAAAGCACAAAAGCTTTATCTTTCTGCTCTTCTGTTGGTAATTTCCATTCCTGTGTCCTCCCTCTATAACACCTGTAAAGTTATAGAAATTAATTTTACAATTGTTCATTCACACTTACATCAAAAGTTCATCAAGGTATTTTAGATTTTGTTGATTGATGGGCTCACCTTTGTATTGACAAACAAGTACCACCTATATTGCTTCTTTGTTTTGCTTTTTTTTTTGAGACAGGATATCATATTGTAGGCTGCCTTAGATTTACTGTATAGTTCAAGACCTCAGAGCTGTCTTCAAGTTTCAGCCTCCTGAATGCTGGGATTACAGGCAGGAGCCAGCATACTTGGCTTCATTTTTTTCCCTCTGATTTTCCTTCTGATTTTTCCCTCATTTTTTCCTTCTGATTTTCTGATTGTTATACTTTCTTGCTTTTGTGGTTCTAGGGATTGTAACCAGAGCCTTGTGTATGCTAGACAAGAAGTATACTAGACAAGTAACTCTACTACTGAGCCAAACCCACTCTCCTCCTTTTTATTTATTAAATAGATTAAATTAAAATTTTGGCACTGGGGATTGAACCTGGGCCTTGTGTGTGTTATTCACATGTTATGCTCAGTTACTATGATTTCCCTTATTTTATTTTTAATTGCCAAAAATAATTGTACATTTTAACATATTGTGGTATTTTATACACATATGTATTTATAATCCTCAAGATTGAATAAGGACTGTATGTATTGGATAGGATACTGATTGGATGTAGGTACTATAAATAGTGTGGACATTTTGGAAAATAGTATGGATATTACACTTAAAATTAAAAATAGAATTATGACATGATTTAGTAACTCCACTATTGGGTATATATTCATTGAAATCAGTGTGCCAAAGAGATGTCTACACTTCCAAGTTCACTGTTGTATTTTAAGTGTGTGTGTGTGTGTGTGTGTGTGAGAGAGAGAGAGAGAGAGAGAGAGAGAGAGAGAGAGAGAGAGAGCATGTGTGTGTGTGTGTGAGTGCGTGTGTGCTACAGCACATGTAGAGGTTAGAGGACAACTTGTGTATCTTGTTTCTTGCCACTGGGCTTTGTACTCCAAATAATTGGCTTGTGAGCTTCTGGGTGATTTTCTTGTCTCCACCTTCCATCTCACTGTAGGAGTGATGGGATTCCAGATGTGTGCCACCACACATGGTCTTTATGTGGGTTCTGGGAACTCAACTCTTCAGGCTTGTGTGACAAGTGCTGAGTCAATGAGCCACTTCTGCAGCTTAATTGTAGCTCTTCACAATAACTGAGACTTCACCTTCCACCTTCTAAGAAGGTTCAAGGTTCAAGGTTGAAGAAGAAGCAACATAAAGAAAATTCATCTAAATGAAGCTGCCCAAGATCACAGACAGGAACTGCTCCTTCTTAAGAAGAACAGCACAGCATGTACAGGAAGTTTCTCAGGCTTTCTCCTCATGGAGAATCCAGAAACAGTTTTATAAACTGGCAGTTTAAAACAATGCAAGGTGACTTTTGACACCAGACACATTGGTATAACCAATATACTATTGACAGTTATCTAAAAAGAGTCATTTGCACTAAAAAATGAGAGACCCTCATATAGAGACAGGGTGCTTGCTCTTGAAAGTGTTGTTACTTACAGCCAGGCATGACTCGCTGAGTTTCTCTACTACTTACCTTTTTGCTGAGAGCCCTGATAAAAAGCTTATGGGGAGGAATTCTTATTCAAAGAGAGTAAGCACACCTACTGGTCACATTGCATTCAGTTTGAAAGCATAGAGCCAGGATATGAAATCTCAAGGCCCCACATCTCAATACACTTCCTCCACCTCCTAAAAGTTCCACTACTCTTCAAGTATTTATGGGTCTGTGGAAGACATTTTACACTCAAATCACAGAAGTTCTTTTATTAATGAGTTCATGCCAGGCACTAACTTAAGTACTTTTAGTATCATTTCATCTAAAATGATCGGATCTACTCTTACATTAATCAGGTGAAAGGTTCAGATTATCCTTTTTTTTTCTCAATGGAGCACCACCCATCAGCAATTTTTTAAAATGCAAAATAGAATTTATGGGCTCCAACACAATTCTTCACAGAGCTTGAAAGAACAATACTCAACTTCATAAGGAAAAACAAAATACTCAGGATAGCCAAAACAATCCTGTACAATAAGGAAACGTTCCCCCAAGGTATCACCATCCCTGACTTCAAGCTCTATTATAGATCTACAGTAATAAAAACAGCTTGGTATTGGCATAAAAGCAGACATGTGGATCAATGGAATCAAATTGAAGACCCTGATACTAATCCACAACCTATGAACACCTAATTTTTGACAAAGAAGCCAAAATTGTACAATGGAAAAAAAATCATCTTCAACAAATGGTGCTGTCATAACTGGATGTCAATATGTAAAAGAATGCAATAGATCCATATCTATCACCATGCACAAAACTCAGGTCCAAGTATGTTGGGAGCCAAATCGCAGGGCTTGGCATGAGGTCCTAGGCCATGCTTGGCAGGCCACATAGTTAACGTTTACATAGAAGCTCCTTAGAAACTCAGCTCAAGAAAAGAAACAACTGAAACCAGTCCACCACCCACAGGCTCAGTCACCTAGGCAACACCTTCCTGCACCTCTTACTCATAAACTCTTTACTCTGCCAAACATCCTCTTTGTGGCTTCCTAATATGCTGCCTATACTAATACCTGGTGCACAAACAACCCATTCTGCCCCTCCCCATATCCTGACTATATAAGCTAGCCTGAGAAAAGTAAAGTTTGCCACTTGATCAGAATCCTGTCTTGTGGTCGTTCTTTCTGTGTCTCTTGTCCCCATTCCCTATCCCTGACTCTCTTGCCCCAGGTTGATGTTCTGCAGGACAGGACAACTGGTGCCCAATGTGTGGCTGGATAGAGTTGGGGATCTGGGAACTTCAGTGCTCATTAGAGGGACGGCCCTGTCCATGCAGTGAGGCATCCAGGACAAGGTCGATTGTGAGCCTTGGTTGGAGGAAGACCCAGCAGCCTGCCCAGCGCTTGGGACTTTGGGTTCATTAGCACCACCTATGTGGAAAAGGTGAGTAATGGGACAAGCATTTAGCAAGGAAGACATTTCTTTCTGGGATCACAGAATCCCTCAAGATGCAGGGAACTTGGGTTAAGAAAAAACAATTGAGAAAATTAGCAAGGAAGATTTATATCTTTCTGGGATCAAAGAATCCCTCAAGGCATGAGGAACTTGGATTAAAAAGAAACAAACAAACAAAAAAGTTTTTCCTCTTTATTGGGGATCTTTGTCCATGGTTCCCCCAGGAAGGAACCATTAAAGAAAAGAAATGGGCTAGAGTTGGCAACTGCCTCTAAGAGTTGATCGTCTGACAACATGGCAGACCAGATGCGTTCATAAGACACGGAGTGCAACAGTACAGTGTGGAATGGGGCCAGGTTAGGGAAGGGTCACTAGTGAGAAGCCCATGTCAGATTGGTTTAAAAAGTTAAAAAAAAGCTTCACACAATCTTTTTAATGCTATTATGTTTGAAACTGCCGGTGCTTCTTTGTGCACCTGGCTTGTGGATCCATGGCTAGTTTGTCCACTATTACCATGGCCAATGGTAGGGGAGAGTTCAATGTTCTTGTCAATTCCTGGGGAAGACTGGGAAGTTGCAAGTGAGGTCATGGAGTTAGAGAGGTTAAGGTTGACAGTTATACTAAGCTGGCTCTGCAATGCAGGAGGGGAAGGAGACGTGGATGTCAGGAAGGATTCCTATTATGAGACTTTTGGGCCTGAAAAAAATCCCTGTCCAAATTGCCGCTCTTGGCATTTCCACTTTTGCTTTTTGCATGAACCAGAAATGTTTTCAGTAGTTTCTTTTCTTCTCTTTTTCTGAAAGGAATGGTGATGTAAATCTAATATAATACTTAGGAATAGAGTACACATGGGGGCTGTAAGTGAGACCTGGCAAAGAATTGAGCTGTGTAGCTAACACCTCTGGATCTGCAGTTATGCGCAGAGGCCTTTCTGAAAGCTGTCTGAAGGTTTTCCTGTCTTCTCATCCTTATCACTTAACCATTCATTGACCAAGTGCTTCTTTGTTTTGGGGTACTTTGTGGGACATTTATTAAGTGCTGGAATTTCCACTTCAGTAATTATTTCTGCTGCTGCAGTTTCAGTTTCTGGTTCGACAGCAAGTACAGTGTTTTCAATATCGTTATGTTGTGACGTAACTTCAATGTCAGAAGATGGCTGTATGTCTGAACACACGCTGATGGTTCTGTGTCTCTGACACTGCTGTCCAATATCCTGATCAACCCATTCTACACGTCCCCTGAAAATTACCTCGATGACACCGACTCAACAATTGACTTGGCTGGCTTCCTTTGTATGGGAAAATAACCTCCTATTGCTCCTTTTTGCTTCCTTCTACCCATTCCTACTACTTCCCCATGGTTAACCACCCTTCTCCCTTCCCTCCTTGGGCTCCTGATAGGGCTCCTCTTATTATTTTCCTTTGGCCCTTGGGCCTTTAATTGACTTGTGGCCTTTGTCAAGCAACAAGTGGACTCTGCCATTAAGCCTGTCCTGGTCCAATACTAACCCACTTCCCCACGGCCAGCTTCAGAGGTGCAGACCTGAATGGTACTGCAAGGAGACCTCATCTTCTGAGGAATATGCCTGCGTGCAATGGGGTCGATGTCCTAAAGCTTCCCCATCCCCATAAAAGGCATCTGGATGGTCCTGCCTTTCAGATGGCTCTGAGAAGCTGTCCCCGAGGTCAGAGAAAAATGTCCTTTATAAAATCTCTGTAGATTCTCCAATTAGGGGCCAGGTCTCTATCCCCCTCTGCTGAAAAGTTTGTCCACTTCTTTTTATACAAGGAAAGGGGAATATGTTGGGAGCCAAATCTCAGGGCTTGGCATGAGATCCTAGACCATGCTTGGCAGGCCACATAGTTAACCTTTACATAGCAGCTCCTTAGAACCTCAGCTCAAGAAAAGAAACAACTTAACCCAGTCCACCACCCACAGGCTCAGTCACCTAGGCAACACCTTCCTGCACCTCTTACTCATAAACTCTTTACTCTGCCAAACATCCTCTTTGTGGCTTCCTAATATGCTGCCTATACTAACACCTGGTGCACAAACAACCCATTCTGCCTCTTCCCATATCCTGACTATATAAGCTAGCCTGAGAAAAGTAAAGTTTGCCACTTGATCAGAATCCTGTCTTGTGGTCGTTCTTTCTGTGTCTCTTGTCCCCATTCCCTATCCCTGACTCTCTTGCCCCAGGTTGATGTCCTGCAGGTGGGGACACAAGTAGATAAAAAACCTCAACATAAATCCAGGCACACTGAACCTGGTAGAAGAGAAAGTGGGAAGTAGTCTTGAATGCATTGACACAGCGGACCATTTCCTAAATATAATACCAGTAGTACAGACTCTCAGAGCTACAATCAATAAATGGAACTTCCTGAAACTGAGAAGCTTCTGTAAAACAAAGGACATGGTCAATAACACAAAATAGCAGCCTACAGAATGAGAAATATTTTCACCAACCCCACATCTGACTGAGGGCTGATCTCCAAAATATATAAAGAACTCAAGAAACTAGACACCTAAATGCCAAATAATCCAGTTAAAAACTTGGGTACATATCTAAACAAAATTCTTAACAGAAGAAACACAAATGGCCAAAAGACATTTAAAGAATTGTCCAACATCTTTAGTCATCATGGAAATGCAACTCAAAATGACTCTGAGATACCATCTTACACCTATCAGAATGGGTAAGATAAAAAATACTGACAGCTTATGCTGGATGTAGAGTAAAGGAAACACTCCTTTACTGCTGGTGGGAATGTAAACTCATACAGCTACTTTGGAAATCAGTATGGCAATTTCTCAGAAAATTGGGAATCAATCTACCTCAAGACCCAGCAATATCACTCTTGGGCATATGCCCAAAGGATGCAAAATCATACCACAAGGAAATTTGCTCAAGTATGTTCATAGCAGTGTTATTTGTAATAACCAGAATGTGGAAACAACCTAGATGCCCATCAACCGAAGAATGGATAAAGAAAATATGGTACATTTACACAATAGAGTACTACTCAGTGGTAAAAACAAAACAAAACCAACATCTTGAAATCTTCAGGCAAATGGATAGAACTAGAAAAAAAAAACAAAAACAAAAAAACAAACAAACAAAAAAACCCATCCTGAGTGTGGTAACCTAGACTCAGATAGACAAACATGGTATGTATCCACTCATAAGTGGATATTAGATGTAAAAGCAAAGAATAACCAGGCTACAATCCACAGCCCCAGTATGAGAACAGGTGCTATCAAGTTCAATATCAGAGTTCTAGTAAACTGTAAATTAAGTGTGATTTCCCTTCTTGTATATTTTTAGGGGAAATCAAGTGATTCCTTGGTATCAGTTGATATGTGCCAAACCAATGCTGTGTTTCCTTGTTTCATTTTTTTTTGTTCTCATTTCTGCATGATGAGGTTTCTGTTTTGTTTTTGTTTTTTAAATCCCAGTACAGTTTGAATAATTAAAATATTGACATTGAAAGACATATCAACCTTCTGTTACTGGTGTAACTGGCCTTAGATGGGTTTAATATAAATGGCTCCTAATGTGTGAGAGAATTTCATGTAATAAGTTAAGAAATTGCTTCAGGGCTCAGTTCCAACGCAAGAAAAAAAAAAAAGCAACAAAGAAGGTCACGGACTGTGGTTTTTGGCGATGACCACTAGGTGGAAGTGATGCACCGTGAGATACCATTGCTCTTTCATTTTTCTGGTGAATAATTGGAAAGTGAACTTTGTCCTTCATGACTAGGTTGAAAGCAACGATGGTCTTTAGAGAGTAGATGCATGGCAACAGAATTCCCTGTTAAGTTTTTGTTGGGGCTGAAATTCGTCAAGCTCACAAACTGCTTTTGCCTAGAGACTTTTCCCCCTTTGGAAAAGTTGGAAAGAATCTCTCAGGAAAATATATATATATATATATATATATATTATATATATATTATTAAAATTACTAGCACATTTCAGTTTTTGAGCACCTATTTGTGGTTTTCTTGATATGATAATTTTCCTGAAATTGGAGACACCAAACAGCTGAGTGGAGAGGTGAGAAATGAGTGGCCAAAGGGGCCTCAGGTGGTCAGAAGGACTTCCTGGTGGCTAGAGGGGTCTGGGGAGCTGAGCTTCCCCAGCTGCTGAATAAGGAGCTAGCAGGTGGTTAGGTCAGATCTACTTCTGGGCCCTTGTCAGTTGCAGTGCTGAGAGTTTTGAACTGTAGGCCTCGGGAAACAACTCTGGAATAATGTTCTGGCTTGATGACTGAGTGATTTTTGTTCCTACAGTTTTAACGGTGAAAACTTCAAAGTTTTAGATCAGCAGATATAATTCAGTAGACTTTTAGAAAGTGCTGAGGATGCAGCTCAGTGGGAAGTAAAGTACTTTGCAAGTCCTGGGTTCAATCCCCATCACCAGAGAAAAGATCTTAATGGACTTATATGCAGTATTATCTCAGATTTTATCTTTGCTGTTTTAGGAATCCTAGCTTTAAGGACAAGTGCCTGATACATGCATTAAAAAAATGTTTGACATTGCCACCTATTAAGAAATACAAACCAAATTTGCATTGAGAATCCATCTCACCCCAAGTCAGAACACTCAATATAAAAACATGTTTAAATCAGCAAATATAGGTGAAGACACTAGGTTGGGGAGGAACTTTATATCATTGGCATGGATATAAATAAGTGTAACCACTTTGGAAATAACCATGGAGGTTCATAAAAAAACTAAAATTTAGAACTATTATATGACCCAGCTATGCTACTCCAGGACATACCTAAAGGACTCTTAGTACGTCACAGATATACCTGCATAACCATTGTTATTTTTGACACTTTTCACAATAGCCAAGCCTCAGTGCACACCATCAGATGAATGGATAGAGAATATTCTTAGAGTGTTAATTGCCATGTAGAAAAATTGCCAAGTATCCTTTCTTTATCCATAGTATTAATTAGCAGAAAGAGGACAAAAGTCACATGATTTACAGGAATGTGAATGGAACTGGAAGTCACTACATCAAATGAAATACGTCACAAGTGGGAAGACATCTATTGCATGTTTTCTCTCATATTGGAATCTGAAAAAGAAAAAAGACCATATGGAAATAATGGGCTGCCAGAGAAGGGTAAGGGGATATCAGAGGAAGAGGAGGTTAGATGAAGGTAGCTGGGTAAGTGGATACAGCTAAAGCAGTGATTTACACATTCATGGAACATTCATAGTGACATCTATTCATATGTACAATTAGTATACATTAATGATGATAATAAAAAGAAACCTTCTAGTTGCAACTTTGAAGTCATGTTACTAGCCAAGGGGGATGGTTCACACTTACATAGAGAGTTCATGGCCAGTCTGGGCTACAGGTCAACCTATTTCATTCCAGCCTCCGTTGATAACCTTGGTAGCTGCAGCCAGGTGTAGTGGCATTGGAAAGGCTGAAACAGGAAGACCCTAAAATTGAAGCCAGTCTGAGTTGTTATGTAGAGGGATCCTGTCTCAAAAAAAAAAAAAAAAAGAAACAACATTTGTATTTTTCAGATAACATATCTAATATTGAAGAGTTATAGATCGCTCCTGGAGACATGTTATATTTTGTATTATATGTATACATACTCTTGACTTGCTTGTTAAATTCTCTTTAAATTATTTACTTACATACGGAGAGAGCCAGCAATGGGCCCTACCTTCAAGGAGATTGTGTTTTTCTGATGTTAATGAGTGAACAATCACAAGAATAGGTGATAAGTGATGGAGAAGTGCAAGTTTGTGAGCACATAGTCATGACCTGTTTCTGAAGAAACCTAGAATGGTGGTTTAAACTGTTCAAGCAAATTTACAGA
Organism: Cricetulus griseus; assembly: GCF_003668045.3. NCBI lineage: Eukaryota > Metazoa > Chordata > Mammalia > Rodentia > Cricetidae > Cricetulus > Cricetulus griseus. Next base: position 461,406,140 of record NC_048595.1, on the reverse strand, counting down.
AAAGAATTCTGGTTTTTTTTTGGGGGGGACAGGGTATCATTATGTAGCATTGGCTGTCTTGGAACTCACTCTGTAGACCATGCTGGCCTCCAAATTAGAGAACCACCTGACTCTGTCTCGAAACTAATGGGATCAAAAACTTGTACTACTGCACCAGCTATAGAGATCACTACTTAAAAAATTTGTTCATTTTTAATTAAAAAAAAATGTGTAAGGATGTATTGTCTATAGGGGTCAGAAGAGAGTATTGGATCCTCTGGAACTGGAGTTACAGATAGATGGTTGTGAGCCACCATATGGATGCAGGTCTTTGGGAAGTGCTGTTGCCTGCTGAGCCAACCCTCCAGCCCTATAAAACTAATTATTATTATTATTATTATTATTATTATTATTATTATTATTTGTTTTTCAAGATAGGGTTTCTCTGTGTAACAGTTCTGGCTGTCCTGGAATTCACTTTGTAGACCAGGCTGGCCTTGAACTCACTGAGATCCACCTGCCTCTGCCTCTCAAATTCTGGGATTAAAGGCATGAGCCACCACCACCCACTAAAACTAATTCTTTAACAAGGCACAAGACAAAGTATTGCATTTCTGTATTAAATACATTTTCTTTTTTTTTCCTTGACCAACCTGGAAACATTTGCAGTTTCTTTTAAATGTTGATCATAGCTGCTATAGAAAAGTTGAAGAATAAACACTGGGTGATGTTTTCTTTTAGTTAATAAAGTATCTAAGCAGTTGTTTCTAAAAAGACTTTATCAATAGACTTTCCATTCTTTGTGAAACTTGCCTTTCTTTCCTGTAATTCATAGAACAATTTTCTTAGGAGAATTATGGCCCCTAATGAAAACCATATAGCTAGCCTCAAGATGAAATTCGAAAAAGCAATAGTTTGTATTTTTAATATTAACCATTTTAAGTTCATGCTAACTTTTGCTTATATAAGGAATAAGTGCACTGAAATCTATCATTCATACTGTGAACAAATAAAAGAAAAATATTCATAGGAAGAGTGATTCATTGTTATTGTTTGTTGAGATAAAAAAAAAACTCTGAAGGACAAGAGTTCAGTGAACGAATAGCATGGCAATAGAATGACACAGGCTTTTCTGTGAGTGGGATGCAGAGGCAAGGACAGTTTTGATGTAATCAAAACATTACAAGTCCTCTTCATTGTTGATGAGTAATTTGATTTTAATGATGATCTTTTGTTTGAGATATGTAGATTCTGACAACCAACTTCCCTTTCCCTTCCTTAAGTAAGATACTTGAAGTGGAGTGATATTCTTGATTACTATTTCCTGTAATAGGTCTATAGTATGGGCTGCTTCTAAGCTCCAGAATAATCAGAGATGTTCAACATTTTTGACATTGGAACGTAATGCTGTTATCTACAAATGAGGAGGCACATTCATAGCTGTCTTGGGACACATTCAGGTTGATGATTTCAGGTCAAATATGCCTGATTCAGATCCAGTTTTAGCAAATAGGATGTATTACTTCCCTGTGCCAGGGAAGTGTGGCCGTGAATGTTTGTTGTGGTGTGGAAGGGAGATTATGGTGAGCTAGGGTGGAAGGATTTAGGATGGACTTGGCGAGTCATTTCAGCAGATTCTGGGTGTAGGGTCAACCCTTCTTGTCTAGGATCTGGGCCTAGGGGTGATTAGAACACCTCAATGGTGGCATCTTAGACTGCAGAGTTTGTAAAGTAGATGGTTGAAAGACAGATTAATGATTGACTGATGACTACTGCCTGTTGGCAGGGACAATGAAAGAGTCAGGTCACTCAGTCAGTTTATTGGTAATCCAGAATAAGGAATGGCCAGCATTTGCACAGGAAAAATATTAAAGCATCAAGTTACAGGAGCTGGAGATCTGGTTAACAAATGGTCTTACTCAGTTTCCCCAAACATTCAGTAGAGTTCTGCTAGGTGAGGAACAGTACTTTGGAGAAAAAAAGGAAACTGGGTAAACAGAACAGAAAATCTAGTAAAATTACTAAGGATTTAAAAAAAAATGTTGAGGAGAGCTGTAGACATCAGGTGAGGTGCAGGCTTAAGTCTACTTATTTGTGAAATAAATACCATGGGGGGCTGGGGAAATTGAGAACATTTAGTATCAGTCTTTCAGGCTATGATAGTAGAAACTTTTTGTTTACTTACTTTTTGATGTTTTGACAACTTTAAGAAATGGCCCAATGGGTATTTCTTTGTTGTTGTGTTTTTCTTTTCTTTTTTTGAGTCAGGGTCTTATTTTGTAGCTCTGGCTGTCCTGGAACTCACTACATAGACAAGGCTGGCCTTGAACTCATAGAAATCTGCTTACCTTTGCCTCCCAAGTGCTGGAATTAAAGGCATGCACCTCTATGCCAAGCTAGGGCTGGCTATTTCTAACCCAGGGCTTCTGCACAAAAGTGATCCCTGGGGTTTTATGGCTCATGGTTTTGGATTTGAGGAATCAAATGAAAATGATGCATTCTGTTTCAATAAAAATGCGCAACATCTGTTGGGCAGTGATGTCACATCCCTTTAGCCCCAGCATTCAGGAGGCAGAGGTAGGTGGATCTCTGTGAGTTCAAGGCCAGCCTGGTCTACAAAGCGAGTTCCAAGACAGGCTCCAAAGCTACACAGAGAATCCATGTCTCAAAAAATAAAAACAAAACAAAAAAATGCAACATCAGTTTAGAAATCTGACAGATGCTGGTCCACAGCCATTAGGCGGAATATTCTACCTTAGAAGTCACAAAAAAAGAACTGAACATACATTCCCTTTACATGGGTTATGGTAAACCTGGTTATATCACATATATAATACCATTACATGTCAATTGAGACAAATATTTTGTCCTTATCTCTATTAATTGGATTCATATTTATGATGAATTCAAAATCAGGTTACTTTAACATAATAGAAGAAACAAATCTTCTATTATAGATTTGTTTGTTTGTTTGTTTGTTTGTTTGTTTTTTGAGTCAGGGTCTTATTTTGTAGCTCTGGCTGTCCTGGAACTCACTACATAGACACGGCTGGCCTTGAACTCCTTATTTTTTTTTTTTTTACTTATTAAGGGCTTATGGTCTCTCTCTATAACCAGTGAAGCTAAAGACTCATTTCATATCCTTCTTACTATCAAAGATCTTCGATCAGAAAATTTGGTTCTTCCCAGTTCTGAGAAAAATGGAAAAATTATCCAGAGAGATTTTTATCTTCAAGTGATTGAAAAGTTTTCTGAATACTTCAAAGGAGAAAATTTTTAAAAATCACATAATGGAATAATAAAACAATACTTGAGATTATCCTTTAAATTTTAGTAGGCAATAATTTGATGCCTTAATGCTGGCCAATACTTGTTCTGAGGCCATGGATTAGAAATAATTTGGCTGGTAAAATAAGACCTGGAGGAAATACAATAAAGCATTCTACAAGAGTTTCATAATGCTGATTTAAAAGTTTCTATCTCTCTATGCTAGTTATCTTTCTAATTAATTTTTAGTTGGCATATAAAAACAGTGGATTTCACTATGATGTATGCATTAGCTTACATCACATAAGAAGATGTTAAAAAATAATTTTCTGGTCTTTACTTCAGGTTCCTGGGACAGAGATTTTACACCGTTGTAACTTATGCAGAGATAAACATGTCCATTATTCATGGTGAGGCACCCAGACAAAACCTGCATTTATTAATAAGGTGACCATGGTGGGTCCCAAAATAGTTTCAGGATGGGGACTGGCTGTGTCAGAAATACCAAATATGATTAGCAGTTTGAAACTTTGAGTCAGATGGTTTTGTTTCCAACCTGCAGAGATAACAGAGGATTGAACAACACCTTTAGTATGCAATAAGACTCTAACAAAAACTTTAAACACTGAGACTCTTGTGAGCTTCTCAGTTGGTTAATATATTGATAAACTAGAAGGTTATGGCACCCTGATGTTTTTCCCCTCACCCTTTATCATTCTCTTGAGAGGCTATGACTGTGTTGTGGTGATATATTGTTTATGATCTAATAAAGCTTGACTGAAGATCAGAATACAAAGCTAGACACAGCTACGGAGGCCAGGCAGTGGTGATCCCAGCAGCCACAACTAGTTAGCCATAGAAGCTAGGCATTGGTGTTGCATGCCTTTAATCCTAGCACTAGAGAGGAATATAAGACAGGAGCTCAGGGTATCAGTCTTCAGTCATGCTGAGGACAGGATCACCCCAACCTTGGTAGAGGTAAGAACTATTTAGTGGGTTGGCTGCCTTGCTTTTCTGATCTTTAGCTTAAACCCCAATACCTGTCTCTGGGTTTTTATTATTTGCACCACACTGTGTTGCCACTTCCTTTCCCAGTAAGGCCTAACCTTTGTAGTTCCTCTTGCCAGTGGCAAGTCTTTGAGGCACAGGGTGTCCAGCGGGAAAACCTGAGGATACCCCTCTCATGAGGATACCCCTCATGGTCCCAGAGGAGAGTGTTAGAGGTTTCCCTGCTCTCAAGGAAGTTTCAAGATTGACTGAGAGTAACTGATGACGTAGAAGTGCTCCAATTCACATCATGATGAAAGGGAAAAAGTTCATAGGTGCATGCACCATTTGAAAGAGAAATGCTACTTGGGATATATAGGGGTAGGCAAATATTCACTACTAAAGAGCCAGCAAGATAAATAACCTCTCATTGGAGGCTTCTGAAAAAATGGAAAACCATCAAAAGGTATATGCCGCAGGTACTGAAATGTAGGCAATTTGAAAGCCCTTGGCACCCCAATTAAGTGACTAAAAATAGTATTTGTTTTAGTTGTTGAGTTGTTAGCATCAATGAATTTACCCAGAAATTATTTAATTAAAAGTTCTATAATCAGGTGGTATTATAAGCTCAGAGAAGGCATTTAATGTCAGTTATATAGGAATAAAAACATCTTTGGATGGGGCTGGAGAGATGGCTCAGAGGTTAAGAGCACTGACTGCTCTTCCAGAGGTCCTGAGTTCAATTCCCAGCAACCACATGGTGGCTCACAACCATACGTTATGAGATCTGTTGCCCTCTTCTGGTGTGCAGATATATATGGAAGCAGATTGTTGTATACATAATAAATAAATAAAATTTTTAAAAAATCTTTGTAAAATGGAGTCTATGACTATAAAAAGTCATTATCCTCTAAAGTAATAATGGAAAAGAGTTCCCCCACATCATATCATTGATTCCCCTTATTTCCTCCCACATGTGGCGAATTGTTAGGTTATTCCTGTCAACATTCTCACATTTAGAGACCATGTGCTCCAGGGGACTTGGAATATTTCAGGTTGTTAGTTATTATTGTAATAACTGTTCAGTTAAATAAAAGCTCTATGAGCTTGTATATTGAAAGTTTCAGATAGTTTCTATTTATTTTAGCTTTGTTCCCTTTTCAGCAAGACCTTCCTATTTAATTATTAATTTGGCTGTTATTTCTGGCAAATCTTTTGTTTTTTAAAGATTTTTATTTGTTTATTATGAATACAGTGTTCTGCCTGCATGTATGCCTGCAGGCCACAAGAAGGCACCGAATCTCATTACAGATGGTTGTGAGCCACAATGTGGTTGCTGGGAATTGAACTCAGGACCTCTGGAATAGCAGTCTATGCTCTTAACCATTGAGCCAAATCTCCAGACCACTGGCAAATCTTAACTATAAATAATTGTTTTCAGAACCTGATCCACAAATCACTATTTTTTTTTCCTAGTGGTAGAGCTGTTACATAGGAGATTGCTGACTTTAGGTAGGGTTTGACCATGCATAGTGAACATTCAATGTAAAGGATAGTTTCCTCATGATTTGGGGAGGGCTGGGAGCTAAGGACACAGTTTAGACAAAACCATCTTATTGCAAATTAGATAACTGAAGAAATTATGCTATCTGCTAATTGTAATTGTTAGTAAGCTTTCTGTCTCTGTGACAGGTTCTGGAGATAATGGGCTTATTTTTGCTCATCATTTCAGTGATTTCAGTTTATCATTGGCTTCTTCGTTGTCTGTGGTGAGCAGTACATTATGGCAGGAACACATGGTAGGCAAAGCCACTCACTTCATGGCTGAGAAATGACAGAAGAAAGGAAGAAGAAATGGAGGCCCCACTATTCCTGTGAGTCCCTCAACATGAGTACCTCTCATTAAGTTCTATTTCTTAAGGTTCCTCCAGCTCCTAGTAGTGGTGGTGCACAAACCTTGAACACAGGAGTCTTTTGTGGTGTGTGTGTGTGTGTGTGTGTGTGTGTGTGTGTGTGTGTGTGTGTGTGTATGAGAGAGAGAGAGAGAGAGAGAGAGAGAGTGTGTGCACTCCAGATATAAACTCTAGTGATAAAGCAGAAATCGCTATGGGGGGACTGGGGAAAAAGCTCAATGTTAGAGTGCTTGTTTAGCATGCTGAGGGCTTTGGGGTTCAATATTTAACTTTAAAAAAGGCCATCATTCATGAACTCCTGAACTATTTGGGAGCATGAGGGTGGGGGGGAGGGAGCTGCTACAATAAGAGCAAGAGAAGAGGAGTAGAGGAGAGGAAATGAGTTGGGGGAAGAATAGAGGAGAGAGAGCAGGATGAGAAATACCATATCAGAGGGAGCCACTATAGGTCCGAGAAGAGATCTGGAACCAGGGAGATCTCCAGAGACCTACAAGGATGACATGATCTGACAATCCAGGCAATGGTGGAGAGGATAACCTAAAAGCCCTTCCCCTAAAATGAGATTGATGACTTCTCTTTATGCCATCCTAGAGCCCTCATCCAGTGGCTGATGGAAGCAGAGACAGACATCCACAGATATACACTGAGCTGAAATCGGGAATTTAGTTGAAGAGAGGGAGGAATGAAGAGCGAAGGGGTCTGTACCAGGTTGGAGAAACTCACAAGAACAGTTGACCTGAATAAGGGAGAGCACACCGACCCCAGATGCTGAAAGGGAGGCTAGTACAAGACTGATCCAGACCCCTGAACATGGATGTCAATAAGGAGGCCTCTGCACTCCAGGGAGCTTCTGGTGGTGGATTAGTATTTTTCCCTGGTGCAAGAAGGGACTTTGAGAGTCCATCCCACGAGTAGGGTTACACTCTGGCCCTGGACATATGGGGAAGGGCCCAGGACCAGCACAGGAAGATTTGGTGGACTTTGCAGAGGCCCCATTGAGGGCCCTACCCTGCCTGGGGAGTGGTGGGTGGATGGAGTGGGGGGTAGGCTGGGGGTTCGGGAGAAGGGATAGGGGTGAGGGGAGGGAGAGGGAGAAGGGACTTACATGTGAAACAAGCTTGTTCCCTAACTAGAACTAATAAATAAATTAAAAAAGGCCATTATTGGAAATTATGATTAGCTTTATGTATCAATTTGGCTAAGCTGTAACACCTAGTTTTTCAGTCAAATACCAATCTAAATGTAGCTAGGTGATATTTTGTAAATGTGGTTATCAGATAAAATTAAATTATTTTAAGTTCAGGAAATTATTTAGGAGAGGCCAAATCACTTGAAAGACCTAATAGGAAAAAAACCACATTTTTACTGGAAAAAGATGTCCTTAAAGGTAACACATTATCTCCTGGCTCAGAATTTCTAGCCTCCTTGACTCTTTTCAGACTTACTGGCCCCACTGATAAGCCTGTAACGGAGTTTCCTTATGTATCTATTACTTTTTTTTTTTCTCAATCTCTGTTTATCCCATTCTGGAGATCTGTGACTGATTAGTAGAAATGTGGGCACTGAGAATGGTTTTTAGAAGAATGCATTTTAAGGAAGTTTTCTGAATTGGTTATGTAATATGATTACTTTTAACATTTATTCCAGTTGTAAAGAGGACACATAGACATAGACTATTACCTATGGCTTGATATGGCAGCCAAGATAGGAAAAATATTGGTAATGGACACTCCTATAATAAAATAATTGTGAGAGGCAAGATCCTGAATTTCAAATATTATATACTTAAACATTAGAGTATTCTTGTCACACAAATGGGTATGATGTAATTGTCTATGCTAATTGTTTTTATGTGTCCATTTGAGTGGTTTGTCAGATGCCCAGATATTTAGTCAAGTGTCCTTTTTTTTTTGGTGTGTCTGTGAAAGTATTTCTAGATGAGATTAGCATTTGAATTAGTTGACTGTGAAGCAATTACCTTTCTTAATGTTAGAGACTCATGGCTGAAAGTCTCTAGAGGTCTGTGCATGGCAAACATGGTGTTGGCAAGTCTTGCCTTTCCTCTTCCCTTTCCCTTGCTAAGCCATTAGGTTACATTCCCAAAGCTAAACACAAAGGTCCTTTATTTGGCTACCTATGTATGGCTAAAACTCCAAGCTCCAGCTATCAAAACATCAAGGTCCAGCAATCAAAATTCTTTATTTGGCTATACTGGCTAACCTGTCCAGTCAGGACTTACCAACTCACCCTAGCACAGACTTCCCCTTTTCTCCTTAAAAACCACTCCTGCAAAAACACCTGCTGTTGTCTTTGTCCAATATAGGGACAATAGCAGCACTCCCTGCCCTCAGCTTTTCCCTACTCCAATGGCAGAACTACTGGAAGTTCATAGCTGCTGAGAGAGGGAGAGTCAATTTTCTTAAGGAACAATCCTCACGATAGGTTGCTGATGTCCAAGTGTTCTACACCCATAAGGCAACACTTACTAGACTCAGTAGTGTGTGTGTGTGTGTGTGTGTGTGTGTGTGTGTGTGTGTGTGTGTGTGTAGGCATACACACAAATAATAATTATAGAAGAGGACATAAATTTGAGGGAACACACAGAAAAGTTGGAATGGGGAATGAGGGTTGGATATGACATTGCGCTAATGACCAAAACCCAACCCAAGTGTAGATGTGTCTACCTATAATCTCAGCACTCAGGACATGGAGAAATGAGATTAGAAGGTTAGGATTGTTTTGAGGAAGTTTGAGGAAATCCTGGGTTATATGAGACTATGTAAAAAGCAATGTTTACCATTTTTAGTAGAGATTATTTGAAAGGAATAAAAGTAATTTTGTGTAGCTAACATGCAAGTTTGTCATTTCCAAGATGAACACACACACACAGAGTCAGGGGCAGAGAGACAGAGAGAGAGAAAGACAGAGTTAGACACAAAGAGAGCAAGAGGGCAAGAGGAAGAGAGCAAGGATTATAGAAGAGTCTAGGCTTCAGATAATAGCACAACCTTACTGAAGTGACAACTTGGATGGATTTCATGTGCTTCCAATGCAATGCTGAGATGGGCTCTTACTCTGAGCTCAGTTCAGGAGGGAGGAGTGCTGATTAATCACATCTGTCTTCAACGGGACAGTCAGGGGAAGTATGATACATGAGTCATGACTTACTAGTGTCTGAAAATCGCTTGGTAATTTATTTATTGATGTGTTTACCTTCTGTCACCCTGCTACCAAGGTATAGTTCCAGGATCATGTTGAGCCCTGTTCCCCATTTTTTTCCCTAAGATTGATTTCGTGTGTGTGTGTGTGTGTGTGTGTGTGTGTGTGTGTGTGTGTGTGTGTGTGTAGGTGTTGATGTAGGTAGAGGCATCAGATCTTCTGGAGCTGGAGTACAGGATGTGAGACATCCAGCATGGATTCTGAATTCAAACTTGGGTCCTCTGCAAGAATAGCAAGTATTCTTCACTGCAAAGCCACGTCTAGTTCTCTTAACTCTTCTCTTTAGGGAACTATTTCTAGATCCTGGGACAATGTCTAGGTTCACAACATACTAAAATCTTTTCTGAATATATTTTTATTTTCACAAACATTTATTTGTGTGTGTGTGTGTGTGTGTGTGTGTGTGTGTGTGTAGGTAGTAATGGCCACGATAGTAGAAGTCTTAGTAGGGGAAAGGAGGGGAAAATAAATGAGAAGGCATTTAATGGAATACTTATGACAGGAATGTAGAAGCAGTGTGATGAGGGGTGATTGCTGGAGGGAGGAGGGGAAAAACAAAAGAGGACTAGGGGAAAAAGGGATAGGACTTGGGGATGAGGAGTAAGATGATAGTTGGCATGAGAATGCCATAGTGAAATCTATTATGTTGCATGCTCACTTAAGAAAAACTAATGAATGAGGTTAGGTATCTAGCCTAGGGGTAGAGTGCAAGGCCCTGGGTTCCATCCTCAGCTCTGAAAAAAAAGAAAGAAAAAGAAAAGAAATAGACACACACAAAATAGAAGAATGGCTTGGTATTTTAGCATTCACCGAATTGATCGGTAAGATTCTTCTCACTTTACTTCAAAAAGTTATTTTTATCTCTGTGTTTGTGTCTGTATGTGTATGACACCAATTTTGCTTTGTTTTGGTGGGAGGTTGGCAAGTGCAGAGGGTGGATTTGAGGGGACATGGGAGAGGGTAAGTGGGATCAAAAGGCATGACATGAAATCCATAAAGGATCAATAAAAGTTAAAAAGAGAAGACATTGCTATGGTCCCATGGAATTTTTTTTTTGATTTGATTTGTTGTTTTTTACAAGACAGTGTTTCTCTGTGTAATCCTGGCTGTTCTAGAACTCATGATGTAGACCAGACTGGCTTTGAACTCAGAAATCTGCCTGCCTCTGCTCCGCCCCCCCCAAACCTGAGTGCTAGGATTAAAGGCATGCACCACCATCACCTAGCTGACCCATGTGTTTTAAAGCAATTGAGATATCAGTTTTTACTGTACAGCAGATCTCATATTAGGGAAGCAAGAACTTCTTTAGAATTTAATAGGTTCTTTGATTTCTAAAGTAAAAGATGTTCTGTCCTTATTTTGTATATTTCTCTCCCAAAGCTTAGAGTAATCATGTTTTTAATTAAGTTATGGTTGCTTTTAGTAGAAAGTGGGATTTGAGTACCAAAACCCAAATGCTTGAAATGGAGACTTGTCACTCAGCCATTGTTCCTTTTTTTTTTTTCCTTTTCTTTTTCTAGTAGACATGTTAGGAAGTACATGCTTCAAAGTGAGCAGTTCATACTCAAATTCAGGCTTATTCCTATTTTTGTCTTTTTTCTCAGTGATGTAATTGTGGATATATACCATATTCCTGCATATCCGTGAAAGTTTTAGATGAATAAAACTGAAACAGAATTTTAAGAGACACAGCAGTGGGCAGTGGTGATGGTGCATGCTTTTAATTCCAGCACTCTGGAGGCAGAGGCAGCAGGATCTCTGTGAGTTCAAGGCCAACCTGGTCTAAAAAGCAAGTTCCAGGACACATAAACCCTGTCTCCAAGAACAACAACAAAAAACTGTTTAAAGATAAAATGTGACACAAAATGGAAATTAACAAGGCATGTCGAGGGGCTGGAGAGATGGCTCAGAGGTTAAAAGCACTGACTCCTCTTCCAGAGGTCCTGAATTCAATTCCCCGCAACCACATTGTGGCTTGCAACCATCTATAATGAGGTCTAGTGCCTTCTTCTGACATGCAGACATATATGCAGGGAGAACACTGTATACATAATAAATTAAAATTTAAAAAGTATGTATGTAGATGTTCTTCTGCTAAAGAATTTGCTATGATGAGCTTTATAGCAACTACACAGACTGAAAGGTTCTGGGAGTTTCCTGTACCCCTTCAGAATCATTTGGATTTTATTTTTTTTAAAGGAAGAGGCAATATATCACCTGAGTTAGTTTCCTAGGTCAGCTGTAACAAAGTGACTCAGAAAATTCTTGTCTCATACTTATGGAGGCAAGAATTCTGCCATGAAGGTTTTGGAGGTGTTCTCAGTCTGCACAGGAGGGGAGAGGTCTTCTCTCATGTTTTCCAGCTTTTGAAGTTTCAGGTTTTAAAATGTTACGTTATCATAACTCCAATCTTCATGTAGTCTTCCGTGTGTGTGTGTGTGTGTGTGTGTGTGTGTGTGTTTGCACACACGAGTGTACATGTGTTCCTATAGGAGGTTGTATGTGAGTGTGCAGTTACCTAAGCACACATTTGCTTGTGGAAGCCAGAGGTTAATATTGAGTGTCTTCTTTAATTGTTCTCTTCTTAACTTTTGAGACAGTTTGACACTGACTGAACCTGGATCTCACTGATTCAGCTACACTGGTCAGCAAGTGCCAGTGACCTGCCTGTCTCAACCTACCAGGTGCTGGGAGTGCAGGAATGTGCGGCTACACCCAGCTCTTTAAAGGTGAGTTCTGGGGGATTGTACTTGTTTCCTAATGCTTGTTTAGTAAGCACTTTACTGACTGAGCCCTCTCATGGCTGTAATCTCCCTTCTGTACATGTCTGCATTTTTGGCTGATTTCCACCATCATAAGGATGCTAGTTACAGTGAACTAGGGCCCACCCTAGCAATGTCATCTTAACTTCATTATATCTGTAAAGACCTTACTTCTCAGTAAGCCACATTATTAAGTATTGAGTTATAGGATAGCAACGTAATTTGGGGGAGGTACACAATTCAATCCATAATACAACTCCTTGCAATTTTAGACTCATTGTCTCAAACCCAGCACTTGGGTACGCTTGCTTGTTATCTGTCTTTCAGCTTTTATCCTCATAAGAATATACTTTATGCAGGTCAGAAAGAATTAGAAGACAGTGATCAGGTACCTGGATCTCTATGTCATAAAATGAGACAACAGAACTGGATCATAAGACAGTGAGTTGTGAGTAAAGTGTGAGTCCAATGATCTACCTCTGGGTAATTCGGGGTAAAGTAGATTTCCAAGATACAGTTCAACTTCATGCAGCACAAATTTCATTCAACACATTCAATTAATCTCATCAACAATGAAACACAAGATAATTTAGTCTGTGTGCTAGAAATGGCTGATGGTAATGCTGCCTGACTTCCTCTCTGGTCTCCTCTTGGACCTGTAGTAGCTCAGCTTGCTCACTTTACAAGCTAGTTTGAATCTTTTCTTGGTGCTTCTAATTGGGTTTGTTTCTAGCTTTCCTTCCATCTGGAAGTCAAAGGGTGGCACCAAGGAAGCAAAACTCAACTATTTCAGTTCCATATAAACAAAGGAATTTTTTTTCAGATTTTTAAATTTGAATTAGAAACAAGATTGTTTTACATGACAATCCCAGTTCCCTTCTCCCTCCCATCCTCCCCTACCACCCCCCAACTAAAACCCTACCTATCACATATTCTTTCTGCTCCCCCTGTATGGTGGGGCCTTCCATAGGGTGTCATCAGAGTCCATCATATCATTTGGGATAGGGCCTAGGCCCACCCCCTTGTGTCTTGGCTAAGGGAGTATTCCTCTATGTGGAATGGGTTGCCAAAGTCTACACTGATGCTAGGGATAAGTACTGAACTACTACAGGAGGAGGTCCTGTGGATTTCCGAAGTTTCCTCAATGAAATCCATGTTCCTGGGGTCTGGATCAGTCTGCTGCTGGTATCGCAGCTATTAGTCTGGGGAGCAAGAGCTCCCCGATGTTCAGGTCAGCTGTTTCTGTGGGTTTCACCAGCCTGGTCTGGACCCCTTTGCTCTTCACTCATCCTTCTCTGCATCTGGATTCCAGTTCAGTTCAGTGATAATTTGTGGGTGTCAGCTTCTACTTCCACCAGTTGCTGGATGAGGACTATCGGGTGGCAGTCATCAATCTCATTATCAGGGGAGGGCATTTAAGGTAGCCTCTCCTCTGTTGCTTAGATTGTTAGCTGGTGTCATCTTTGTAGTGAAAGACCCCCGCCCTTAGCTTTCTCTTTTAAGTTTTCCCGCATGCAGCTGGCGAATACATCCTCCCCTGCACCCCCTGACCCTTGATCCCCACAGCTGCCAGCACTTACCCGCCGCCGCGCAAGGCCGGCCCCGGCCCCCGCCGGACCGCTCCGTCCCAAGGTCTCCGCCCCCAAGGTCAGCCACCTGGGCGCGGAGGGAGGAATCAAGTCTGTTGTACCAGACACCAGACCTTGAGAATATGCTGATCTGGAATGGCTCTGTGCCTCATTTGAACCATCAAATAGAATCCCTGCTCCTAGCTTGCGCCTTTTTCCCTATATAAGGACGCCTTTCCCTTGGCTCGGGGCGCTTAGCCACACAGAAGCTAAGTCGCCCCAGGTACCTGCGTCTCCAATAAAGCCTCTTGTTTTTTTGCATCCAGTTCGTGGCCTCGCTGATTCCTGGGTGTGTGGGTCTCCCTCTACGAAAGTATCCCTTCGGGGTCTTTCATTTGGGGGCTCGTCCGGGATTGAGACCCGCCCAGGGACCACCGACCCACGTCTGGGAGGTAAGTGTTGTGCGGATCCGCTGTTTTGTCTTGTCTGGTCTGAGTCTGTCTTGTGAATTGCGCTTGCGTTTGTAGTATACAGCTGTGTACATTTGTAGGCGGATCCGAGGAGGGACTGACGGGTCCGAACTCCCGACCGCGGCTCCAGGAGACGTCCTGGTAGCGTTTGAAGCCCTCTGTATGAGGAATTTGTATTTTGAACTTGTCTAAGAATGTCTCTAGTACCCTATAAATATATTCAGGTTGGTGATATGTGACCCTGGGCCAAAGTTCTGTCAATATACAAAAGTCAATAGTGGCATTGAGAACGGTAGTAGAGACGCAGGGGGTCAAACCAGTACTGCCTATGCATAGCCCCTTTCCTGAGACCTCAGACAATGTGAGCTTGTGCTGCATGGCAGTTTTACAACTGGTAGGCGCTGAGGTCTGGTGACGCCGGACCCAGACAGTGTCCCCGATCTGGTAGGAATGGGGAATGGTAGGATGGTCCCTCTGGTCTTTATAAGTTTTTTTTTTAAAAAAGATGTGAGCCCATATGGCCTAGGGGTATGCTAGGGGGAGTAGGAGGACCCAGTCTCTAGTGTCCCCATCAGGGAGTGATAGGTACTGGCATCCCCTCGCAAGGAAGTTCCCTTTGACTTAGCATTTCAACCAGGGAGAATGGACGGCGAAATTCTTTTCTAAACTGCTTCCTGCTGACTTTGGGACGAAGTTAAGGACCCCAGAAGGTTGAAATGCTAGTCAAAAACAAAAAGGAATTTAGGCAACGGGGAATCCATCAGGGGCTTCTGGTTAGCAGACACTGTTGCAGAGATAGGGGGTGTCCATATCAGCAGACTAGTTCACATCCATAGCAAGTCTAGGGTTCGCAGTCTACTTAGAACAGTCTGAAGTCAGCAACTGGTACTCAGATGTCTGTCAGAAGCAGAAACCTGTTTAAGACATATTTAAACTAGGAACAGAGGTTAAAACTTATTTATAGAAGCCCACAGTGCAGAAAAAGCAGATATCTGGATATCTGTTCAAACAGCAAGAACACATTTATAACTTTGAGTCCTAGCAAAAACTACAGATTTGGGCTATAAGCATGTACATTTTTCTTCTGTCCAGAGAGCTAGGTATGGATTGGACAGGGGTGCCTTTGGCCTGATGAAAAGCCCTTTAAGTTTGTACTTAGATGACAACCAAAATAAACTTAAAAACCTTGAGCTTGTGCCTGAACAGTAGATAGTCATTATTTTATCAGCTAACATACTGACTAGTCTATAGTGGATCTAACTGTCTGATGCTGTCAAGCTGACAACCAGTAATATTTCAGAGATCTGAGAAGGGTATATTTTATCCGAATCTACTAAAAAGGACAGAAGCCAGTCAGAAGCAAGTCCATATACAGTTAGCCAAACCCAAGTTTCTCCATTACCGTTGGAGGCAGCTGTCTCAAAGAACAACAATCTTCGCCAGGCCTATCTGTGAGAGGTTTTATTTTCTCTCTGTGGAAGAGGGACATGGAAAAGACTGACCTTGTTTTGTCTAGGCAAAGGGGTACAATCAATTTTCCAGCGTCCAGCAGCTTTGTCCACAGTCTCGGCCAGGTTCTGGCAGGCGGCAGGTTTCATATCTGAGCATCTGCTCATTGGTCCAGGTGCAGGAACTGAGGTGCCTGTAATCTTCGGGTCATTGTCAGGATCTGGCAGTCTGTCTGACATTATAAACTTTAAAGATAACAATTTAAATGCCATATTCTGAAGATCTCTGAAGCATTAGAGGTCTGTTTGTCTGTTTTAATTACTTGCCTTAAGCACACATTAAGTATACAGGTGGCTAGGTAAGGTCTTATTTCTGTAAATAATTTTTAGTCTGACTGTAACTGGTTTTAACTTAGTAAGATGTTTGAAACAGCACAGCTGAACTTAAAACTGCATAGAGCTACCTTATATTCCTTAAACAGTAGCTTAACTTCTTTCTTAGGCAGGGTTTTTCTGTGACTTTGGAGCCTGTCCTGGAATTCGATCTGCCGGACCTGGCAGACCTTGAACTCATAAAGATCTATCTGCCTCTTATTCCCGAGTGGTGGGATTAAAGGCGTGTATCCCCAATGTTCTAAACTTAAGGCGTGTGCTACCAACATCCTGAGCTTAAAGGTGTGTGTTATCAACATCCTAAATTTATTTCTAAAATATAAACTGTAATACCTTATAATAGATCAGCATCTTTCATAAAACAAAAACTTTACATTGTCAGGCTTTGCTCAAAAATAATTTTAAATTGAAGCTCTTTAAGTACAAACATTAATAAAAACAAACATAAAAAAAACTGGTTTTAAAAAGAAATTTAAATTCCCTTAAGGTCTTTCTGTAATATATAGAAGCATTAACATTGTAAATCTCAATTGAAAAACTTGTTTCTAAGATGGTACCTCTAATTTCCATGCGGTCATCTTTAGTCAAGATGGCGGTTTAAGTATTCCTTTTTTAATTTTAGCAAAATGGCGACCAGTCAAGTCATATGAACATTTTAAAACAAGTATATATAAAACAGAATTAGCTTAATATGGTTAAAATTTTAGACATGAGAAACCATAGCACAGTTTACATTTTTCTCTGACTTATAATAACCTTTTTTCTGATTTTTAACAACTTTCCTCTGACCTTTTATAACTTGCTTTGACCCTCCATAACTTTCTGTAACAATCTTCTCTGCTATGACTTGCTTTAATTTTCTATAACCTTTTAGTTCATTTCTCTGACTCTCTTAGACATTCTTAGACAAGTTTTCTTTTTTTTTTCTTTCCCTCTTTATTATTTAAGTCTCCTACATTTTTTTTTCTTAGTTAACATCAAAATTTTATCAAAGTCCTTTTTACAGTTCTTAATAACTTTAAGGCCGTTTAGATGTCCGGAACAGGCCAGATAAGTTTATACGCTCGAGCTGAGGAACAAAGAGTAATTCATTTGCGTTTATGCACATCAATTCTCTGGTAGTGTGGGTTGTAGGCTGGTAATCCTTTACTCTATATCTAAAATCCACATATGAGTGAGTACATATCATGCTTGTCTTTTTGTGTTTGAGTTACCTCACTCAGAATGGTTTCTTCTAGTTCCATCCATTTTCCTGCAAATTTCAAGATTCCATTGTTTTTTTCCGCTGAGCAGTACTCCTTTGTGTAAATGTATCACATTTTCTCTATCCATTCTTCGGTGGAGGGGTATCTAGGCTGCTTCCATTTTCTGGCTATTACAAATAGTGCTGCTATGAACACCATTGAAAAGATGTCCTTGTTGTATGAATGTGCTTCTTTTGGGTATATGCCTAAGAGTGGAATTGCTGGATCTTGTGGTAGACTGATTCTCATTTTCTTGAGGAGTCACCATACTGATTTCCAAAATGGCTGTACAAGTTGGCACTCCCACCAGCAGTGGAGAAGTGTTCCCCTTTCTCCACATCCTCTCCAGCATAAACTGTCATTGGTGTTTTTGATTTTGGCCATTCTGACAGGAGTAAGATGGTATCTTAGAGTTGTTTTGATTTGCATTTCCCTGATGGCTAAGAATGTTGAACACTTTCTTATATGTCGTTCAGCCATTTTAGATTTCTCTATTGAGAATTGTCTATTTAGTTTTGTACCCCACATTTTAATTGGATTGTTTGGTGTTTTGGAGACTAGCTTCTTGAATTCTTTGTATATTTTGGAGATCAGCTCTCTGTCAGATGTGGGGTTGGTGAATATCTTTTCCCAGTCTGTGGGCTGCCATTTTTGTCTTGCTGACTGTATCCTTTGTTTTACAGAAGCTTCTCAGTTTCAGGAGGACCCATTTATGAATAGTTGATCTCAGTGTCTGTGCTACTGGTGTAATGTTCAGGAAGAGGTCTCCTGTACCAATTATTTCAATGATATTTCCTAATTTTTCTTCTAATAGGGTTAGTGTGGCTGGGTTTATGTTGAGGTCCTTGATCCATTTTGACTTAAGTTTTGTGCATGGCGATAGGCTTGGGTCTATTTGTAGTCTTCAACATGTCTGCATCTAGTTACGCCAGCACCATTTGTTGAAGATGTTCTCTTTGTTCCATCATATAATTTTGGATTGTTTGTCAAAAATTAGGTGTTTGTAGGTGTGGGGGTTAGTATCAGGGTTTTCAATTCTATTCCACTGGTTTACCTGTCTATTTTTGTGCTAATACTCAGCTGTTTTCAGGACTATAGCTCTGTAATAGAGCTTGAAGTCAGGGATGGTCATGCCTCCAGAAGTTTCTTTATTGTACAGGGTTGTTTGGGCTATCCTTGGTCTTTTGTTTCTCCATATAAAGTTGAGAATTGCTCTTTTAAGGTCTGTAAAGAATTGTCTTGGGATTTTGATGGGGATTGCATTGAATCTGTAGATTGCTTTTGGCAAGATTGCCATTTTTACTATGTTGATCCTACCTATCCAAGAGCATGGGAGATCTTTCCATTTTCTGATATCTTCTTTAATTTCTTTCTTTATAGAGTCAAAATTCTTACTGTACAGGTATTTCACTTTTTTGGTTAGTGTTACTCCAAGGTATTTTATGTTGTTTGTGGCAATTGTGAAGGGTGATGTTTCTCTGATTTCTTTCTCCACCAATGTGTCATCGGTATATAGTAGGGCTACAGATTTTTTTTGAGTTAATCTTGTATCCTACCACTTTGCTGAAGGTGTTTATCAGCTGTGGGAGTTCCCTGGTAGAGTTTTTCGGGTCACTTATGTAGACTATCATATCATCTGCAAATAGTGAGGGTTTGACTTCTTCCTTACTGATTTGTATTCCCTTGATCTCCTTTTGTTGTCTTATTGCTCTAGCTAGAACTTCAAGGACAATATTGAAGTGGTAGGGAGAGAGTGGACACCCTTCTTGTCCCTGATTTTAGAGGAATTGCATTGAGTTTCTCTCCATTTAATTTGATGTTGGCTGTTGGCTTGCTGCATATTGCTTTTATTATGTTGAATTATGTTCCTGTTATCCCTGATTTCTCCAAGACCTTTATCATGAAGGGGTGTTGGATTTTGTTAAAGGCTTTTTGGCATCTAGTGAGATGATCATGTGTCTTTTTTCCCCTCAGTCTGTTTATATGGTGGATTACATTGATGGATTTTCATTTGTTGAACCATCCTTGCATCCCTGGGATGAAGCCTACTTCATCATGGTGGATGATTTCTCTGATGTGTCCTTGGATTCGATTTGCCAGTATTATATTGAGAATTTTTGCATCAATGTTCATGAGGGATATTGGTCTGTAGTTCTCTTTCTTAGTGGTATATTGTTTTGTATTTGGATGGAATGTTCTATAGATATCTGTTAAGTCCAATTGCGCCATAACTTCTATTAGTTCCTTTGTTTCTTTGTTAAGTTTCTGTTTGGTGTTCCTGTTCAGTGGTGAGAGTGGAATGTTGAAGTCTCCCACTATAAGTGTGTGCTGTTTTATGTGTGATTTGCGTTTTAGTAATGTTTTTTTATAAACCTGGATGCCTTTGTATTTGGGGCATAAAAGTTCAGAATTAAGACTTCATTCTGATGGATTTCTCCTGTGATGAGTAGGAAGTGATCTCTTTCATCTCTTTTGATCGATTTTAGTTTAAAAACCAATTTGTTAGATATTGCTACCCCTGCTTGTTTCTTGAGTCCATTTGATTGGAAAATCTTTCCCCAACCTTTAATTCTTAGGCATCGAAGTTGAGGTGTGTTTCTTGTATGCAGCAGAAGGATGGATTCTGTCTTCTTATCCATTCTGCTAATCTGTGTCTTTGTATGGTCAAGTTAAGACCATTAATTTTGATTGATATTAATGACCATTGATTGCTCATTCTTGTTTGTTTTTGATTTGGTGATAGTGGTGAAATTATACATGGGATTCTATCCCTTTTTCCTTTTGGATGTACGTAAAGTGGGATTATCTATTGCCTATATTTTTCTGGTTGTAGTTAACTTCCTTGGATTTCCTTCCAGAACTCTCTATAGGGCTGGACTGGTGGATATGTATTGTTTCAATCTGGTTTTGTCATGGAATATCTTGTTTTCTCCATCTATAATCATTGAAAGCTTTGCTGGGTATAGTAGTCTGGGCTGGCATCCATGGTCTTTTAATGTAGGTAAAATATCTATCCAGTACCTTCTGGCTTTCACAGTTTCCATGGAAAAGTCAGGTGTAATTCTGATAGGTTTGCCTATATAAGTTACTTGACCTTTTTCCTTTGCTGCTCTTAATATTTTCTCTTTATTCTCTATGTTTGGTGTTTTGATTATTATGTGGTGAGGAGACTTTTTTTTTGTTTTAGTCTATTTGGTGTTCTGTAGTCTTCTTGTATTTTCATTGGCATGTCTTTCTTTAGGTTTTGAAATTTTTCTTCCATTATTTTGTTGAATATGTTTTCTGTGCCTTTGAGTTGGATTTCTTCACCTTCTTCTATACCTATTATTGTTAGTTTTGGTCTTTTCACAGTATTCCATATTTCCTGGATATTTGGTGTTAGGAATTTGTTGGACTTAAGATTTTCTTTGGATAATGAGTCTGTTTCTGCTAGTGTGTCTTCAACTCCTGAGATTTTCTCTTCCATCTCTTGTTGTATTCTGTTGGTTATGCTTACATCTGTAGTTCCTGATCATTTACCCAGCTTTTCTATTTCCAGCATTCCCTCAGATTGTGTTTTGTTTATTGTTTCTATACCAGTTTTTAGGTCTTGAACTGTTTTCTTGAGAGATTTGTTGATATCTTGTATTTTTTGGTTTGTTTTTTCTTCCATTTCTTTAAGGGATTTTCTCATGTCCTCTTTGAGATTCCTCTATCATTTTCATGAACATGTTTTTAAGTTCATTCTCTTCTGCTTTATCTGAATTGCGATGTTCAGTTCTTGATGGTGTATGGTTCCTAGTCTCCGGTGGTGTCATAACGGGTTTTCTGTTGTTGAATGTGTTTTTACATTATCCTCTTCTCATCCTTTCTTCTGGTAGGTGTAGCATGAGTCTCTTTCTCTCCTGGTAGTTATGGGACAAGGTTCCCTTCTGGTAGATGCAAACAGATCCAGTACTCTGATGTCTGTCTTCTTTTCGTGGATGGAGGCAGAACTGTTACCGGGGCCTTGGCAGTGTCTGGGTTTGTTGGATCCCATTGCCGAGTTCGTATCCAGTGAGCCAATTCCTGGTGTCAGATGTCTCTCAAACAGAGGAAATTTTAACAAAAGAGAAAGTATACTTTTATTGAACAGGTATTAAGGAAAAGCCACACATTAGACATGCATTTAAAAATGAATCTCAAAACAAGAATAACATATTTGAAAAAACAAAAAAGGAAGAATCATGAAAACACTCATTTAAAAACTCAGAAAAATGGACAAAGCATAAAAAGAAAATGAATACAATACAGGTTTCCCTCCATAATTCCCGACACTAACAATGGACATTTTTATTTTTTTTTACAGCTTTGGTATTCTACTGAATATTGGGGTTTATAACCCATTCTTTATTTAAAGACAGTTATAAATACCTTCTCATCATTAAGGACTTTTCTACAGTATCATTTAATTTCATAGTGGAAATTATGCTTCTTGCTACACTAAGAGAAATTGAATGAATTCCTTCTTAAAAGACACCTTCTTAGGTCTTTTATTTTCAAAGGTTTTGTGTTATAATCAATGGTGCTATGAATAGGGTTTCAGTTAATCTTTGGGCTGGTTCATGCTTGCTTATTTCCCCAGCATAAATCCCCAGCAGTAAATCAGTAAGTTTAATTTATGTACAATTGACAACCTGTTCTCTGGACAGACTGGATCAATACCTACTTCTCAGTAGTGTTTGAGGGCATGTTTGACAACAGAATATAGTAAAGAATCCTTCCCAGATTTAAAATGTGATATCTCTGTGCTTGCCTAATATGCTAAAGTTAATTGGTTCAATTCCTAGAACTACAAAAACAAACAAACAAACAAAAAACAAACAAACCACCCAAACAGGTATTGTTATTTGTATTTGGGTAACCATTGTATTACCTCCAATTGATCAGAGTCATAAATATAAAGCACTATTATGCAGTTTCCAATGAGGAGTAGGTAACTAAAACAATTGCCCATGCATTTGGAAAAAAGAAAAAAAATCTCTTGAAATATTTTCATAAAACTGCTGGCTAGTCATGTTTCTAACTTTGAAATTGCTTCATTATGGTCTTTACCAACTTCATTTTTAAAAAAATTTTTGAGGCAGAGTTTCTCTGTGTAGCTCTATCTGTCCTGGAACTCACTCTGTAGACCTGGCTGACCTCAAACTCAGAGATCCTCCTGCCTCTGCCTCCCAAGTGCTGGGATTAAAGGCCTGCAGTGCGCCACCACCACCTGGCTGCCAACTTCACATTTAATGTGACTCATTTTCTTTATAAAAAAGTATTCCTTTATGTTGCAGGCTTAAATTCGTTACATTTTCTCAAATGATGCTGATATTTTCTCAAAGTTTACATGTGTATCATTTAAACGTATTAATAGATTTTGTTTGTATGTTTGAAAACTAGTCTGTTTTGCCCAGATTGGCCTCCAACTTCTGATGCTTATATGATTCCTCTACTCCCTGACTCTCAAGTAGCTAGGACTTCAGTGGCTTGTGGATTTTTTGTTTTAATGAAGAAAGTTGAAAAATTGTTTTTCCCAGGCTGGAGAAGTGGCTTAGAGGTTAAGAGCATACACTGCTGTTGCAGAGGGCCCAAGTTCAATTCCCAGGGCCATGTCAGGTAGCTAATATCAGGCAACTGTCTATGACAGGTGATCCAATGCCTTTAGCCTCTGTGGAAGCCTGAACTCATGTGCACCCCTCTCACACACATATTAAACAAATCTTAAAAATTAAAATTATGTGTATTTACTTGTGTGTATATGTGCATATGTGTACATGCATCTAAACCATAGCATACATGATAAGGTCATAGGACAATTTGTGAGAGTCAGTTCTCACTTTCATTCCCCTAGGCAGGTCCTGGAGATTTAACTCAGCACATCAAATCTGGGGGCAAGTGCCATCTAACAGGCCCAGATAATTTTTAAAAATGGCTTTTATTTTTATACCCTTGCTCCCATTATTAGGAGTCCCAGGAGAAGACCAAGCTACACAACTCTAACATACATGCGGAGTGCCTATGCCTTTCTAAAAAAAGAAAAAAAAAAGACGTGAGGAATAGAAGCCTTACATTTCCAGAAACTAAGGGATTAAGGGACTATAGAAATCTGGAAGATAGGCTGAGAAAGGGCTCAATGGTTAAGAGCATTTGCTGCTCTTGCAGAGGACCCAAGTTCCTAGTACTCAGACAGCTCACAATTGCTTATGTTATGGCTCCCGGGGATTGGAGGCCTCCATGAGCACACACACACACACACACACACACACACACACACACACACACACACGCACGCACGCACGCGGCGCGCACACACACCACACACACACACACACAGAGAGAGAGAGAAGAGAGAGAGAGAGAGAGAGAGAGAGAGAGAGTCAGGGACAGACAGACAGAGACAGACAGACAGAGACATACACAGAGATAGAGAGAGGGAGCTTTTCTTTTTGGTTTTTGAGATAGGGTTTCTCTATGTAACAGTCCAGGCTGTCCTGGAACTCTCTTTGTATAAAAGGTGTGCACCAAAACTTAAGTCCAAATGGATCAAAGACCTCATCATAAATCCAGCCACACTAAACCTCTTAGAAGAGAAGGTAGGTGGTACCCTCAAACAAATTGTTACAGGAGACCGCTTCCTGAACATAACACCAGTAGCACAGACACTGAAATTGACAATTAATAAATGGGACCTCCTGAGACTGAGAAGCTCTGTAAGGCAAAAGACACAGTCAGCAAGACAAAACGGCATCCCACAGACTGGGAAAAGATATTCACCAACCCCACATCTGACAGAGGGATGATCTCCAAAATATACAAAGAATTCAAGAAGCTAGTCTCCAAAACACCAAACAATCCAATTAAAAAGTGGGGTTCAGAACTAAATAGACAGTTCTCAATAGAGGAATTTAAAATGGCAGAAAGACACATAAGAAAGTGCTCAACATCCTTAGCTATCAGGGAAATGCAAATCAAAACAACTCTAAGATACCATCTTACTCCTGTCAGAATGGCCAAAATCAAAAACACCAATGACAGTTTATGCTGGAGAGGATGTGGAGAAAGGGGAACACTTCTCCACTGCTGGTGGGAGTGCCAACTTGTACAGCCACTTAGGAAACCAGTATGGTGACTCCTCAAGAAAATGGGACTCAGTCTACCACAAGATCCAGCAATTCCACTCTTAGGCATATGCTCAAAAGAAGCACATTCATACAACAAGGACATTTGTTCAACGATGTTCATAGCAGCACTATTTGTAATAGCCAGAAACTGGAAGCAGCCTAGATGCCTCTCCACTGAAGAATGGATAGAGAAAATGTGGTAGTTTTACACAATGGAGTACTACTCAGTGGAAAAAAAATGGAATCTTGAAATTTGCAGGAAAATGAATGGGACTAGAAGAAACCATTCTGAGCGAGGTAACTCAATACAAAAAGACAAACATGATATGTTCTCACTCATTTTTACATAGAGTAAATGATTACCAGCCTACAATCCGCACTGCCAGAGAAGCTAGTAAACAAGGAGGACCCTAAGAGAGACATACATGGTCCCCTGGAAAGGGTCAAGATCCCCTGAGCAAATTGAGAGCAAGGGAAGAGGGGGAAGGGAACTACGAGAATGAGAAGGGAAGAAGAGGATGGATGCAGAGGTCACGAGGGAGCAGAATGTTTGAGTCAGGGGAAGAATAGAAGAAAGGATATGTGATAGGTAGGGTTTTATTTTGGGAGGGTGGTAGCTTCCCCTCTAATGAGATTGATGACTACCTTATATGCCATCCTAGTGCCTTCTTCAGTAGCTGATAGAAGCAGACACAAACACTCACAGCTAAACACTGAGCTGAATTCTAGAATCCAGTTACAGAGAGGAAGGAGTGATGAGAAAAGGGGTCAAGACAAGGCTGAAGAAACCCACAGAAACAGATGACCTGAACAAGGGGGTTGCTCATGAACTCCAGACTGATAGCTGGGAAACCAGCATAGGACTGTTCCAGATGCCCTGAAGGAGGAAGTCTGTTTGGAGATTTGGACAATCTACTGGGCCATTGGTAGTGGATCAGTATTTAGCCCTAGTACACAAATGAACTTTGGGAGCCCTCTCCTTTAGAGGGATACTCTCGAAGCCTAGACACACTGGGGAGGGTCTAGTCCTGCTCCAAATGATATGACAGACTTTTAAGATTCCCCCAAGGAAGGCCTCACCCTCCCTGGGGAGCAGAAAGGGGATGGAATAAGGGGCTGGTGGGGGGCAGGGGAGGAAGTGAGGGAGAGGGAACTGAGATTGACATGTGAAAGAAGCTTGTTTCTAATTTAAATAAAAAAAAAACAGAAAAAAAGGTGTGCACCACTACCACCTGGCTCACCTTTTTTTTTTTTTTTTTTTTAAAGCTGGGAGAGGGCAGGGCAAAGTCAGAAGGATCCAAGCCTGTTAACTGTGTTGACACATGTCTGGAATCCCAGAATTTTAGGAGATGAAGGCAGGAGATTAAGTGTCTCTAGGTCATACATAGGAAGTTCAAAGCTGACCTGGGCTACAAGGCCTTATCTAAGGAAGATTCTTGGGTTGGGGGATGCCTTTAATCTCATTACTTACGAAGCAGAGGCAGGCAGATCTGAGTTCAAGGCTAGCCTGATCTACATAGTGAGTTCTAAGTCAGTCAGAGCTAGCTAGTGAGACCCTGTGCAAAAACAAACAAACAAATGAACAAACAAGACCAAAAGTCTTATAGAAATACAGTGGGGTTGGCTTGAAGATCTTTTCCATTCCAAAATCTCATTGCTAGTCAAATATCAAAAGTTTCTGTAAAGGAGTCAATCCAGGTGTGGTGGTGGTACATGCTTTAAACCTGAGCACTTGAGAGGCAGAGGCAAGTGGTTATTTGAAGACAGCCTGGTCTACATAGTGAGTTCCAGATGAGTTGAAACTACATAGTAAGATCTTATCTCAAAAAAATGATAAAACCCCAAAATAACAACATCAACAAGAGTCTAATAAACCCTGGGATTCTCAGGGCTTCAACTGAATGTTTAACAAACTTCACCCACAACCCCCAACACATCTGGCAAATAGAATTCCTGAATTGCAGATTGCATTGAAAAAGAGTCATCTTGTAGTTTTATAGAGTTGTAAGGCTGAGCAAGCAACAGTCAAAACTTTTTTCTGTTTTATGCCAGATATTGTTGCTAATGACCTTCCAGGAAGCAGTATGCCATCTATTTGTTTAATTTACCAATAGACAGCTATGAGCAAGAGATTCCAAACTGGAAGATGAAAGCCAAACTAAGGATGATCTTGTAAAAGAAAATCTACAGCTGGCATTGGTTAACAGTGCTCACTAGTTCAGCTACTGAGAGAAGATACCCACAGCAATAACCCTTCCAAAGATGTGAATGATAGACACCAGACCTAGGATTCTGCCCCAGGCAGCCACTCCAATGAGCAATAAGCCCACTAGTGTAAGTCTCTCCTTTCCCTGGAAATCCCCAGGAATTCTCACAAACATTATTTAAAAATATATTAGTCAAATTTACCAATCTCTTCCTATGAAACTGTTTTCCAATTACTAGCCATAAACTTTCTTTTATGGTTCTGAAATTATTTATATATGCTTCTAATGTGTTGTGATTTTCTTCATATAGTTCTGTCCTTAAACTATTTGAAAATATTGTTAAAAACACAGAGTCTTAACCTAGTATAGCCAATTGTCCTACTCACTGGTCTACTTTTTTCTCCACTGGAAATTAGATACTAGATACCAGAACTAGAAATTATATACTGAATTTATATCTGTATCTTTTGATTCACTTATTCCTAAGGATCTATTATTTCACTAACACCATACTGTTTTAAATGCTATAACCTTATCACATTGAAAAACACATGTGAGTATCTGGGCATTGGTAGTATACACCTTTAATCCCAGAATTCAGGAGGCAGAGTCAGGGAGAGCTCTGTGAGTTAAAGGCTAGCCTGGTCTACAGAGCTAGTTACAGAACAACCAGGGCTAAATAGAGAAACCCTGTCTTGAAAAACCTACCAACTAAACAACCAAAGAAAAACCTGTGAGTGTAACCTGTGAGTGGAAATGATACATGTCAACTCCATTCATCTTCAAATACCAGGGAAAAAGGAAGAACTTGCCAGTTGTAGTGCCTCACACTTCTCTTATCCCAGCACCTGGAAGGCTGAAGCCATGAGTTTGAGGTCAACTGGGTCTTCCAGGCCAGCTTGAGCTATCTACCAAGATCCTGTCTCAGAAAACTCAAACTCAGCCAGTCAAACAAACAATAACAACAAACCTCCCAAGAATGGTTTGTTCATGTTAGCTTTAAAATTGGTGTTTTGTTAAACAGCCATGCTTGTTTGAAAGTCCCTGCTTCTTCTACACTTAGACATATTGGTCATTACACAACAGGAAGGTTAGATGATAGTAGAAAATACTCTCACTTGGGAAAACATCTAGGTTTGAAACATGACCTTGTCATTTGTTAGCTGTGAGCTGATGGCACGATGATGATGCACCTTTAAGAATCTTAGTTCAGCCACTGGTAAAGATAGAGTGATAATAACATCTTGCCTGTTTCCCGAGTCAGTAAAAAGGATTAGATGGGAAAATATGTTTACTAACATTATCAGAGGCGCTGAAAAAAATCTCAGGTTGCCTTCAGTTCTGGTCTAGGGTCTACTGTGCCATCATTTCCATACACTTCATCCCATTTGACTCATAGAAGTCTTGAGTCACCAGTGATCATATGGTTTCTGTGGTATTGAATTATATGATGATTTAATAAGACATGATGATACAATGGATATTAAATGTGAACTTAAACATTGATTTTTTAAAAAACTAAACACATTATTAAAACTTTTGCAGCATTCTTAAGTATGAAATCATCTTCAATAATGGTTTGGGACAGCAATATTTTTAAACTTCTGAACCTTTAGCCTTTTAGTGCATAGAAATAGGAATATGTGGTACACTATAAATGCCTAGTCTATAAAACAACCCTCCCTGCAGTATGCAATATATTTGTATTCTAACTTAGTTTCAACTGAGTTAACAGAATTTGATTTCTATTACATTAATATATGACTTTAATTAGAAAATTAATAAGAAGTTGTTTTTTTTTTCAGTCAAGTCACAGACTAAAGCAGACCTTAAGCTAGTAGTTTGTATTTATAATAACTTTAGAGAAAATAAATATGTAAGCCAGTATAATTTACCATTAACAGTAAAACTCTTTGAAGTCTTGAATTTGAAGCTGGGGAAGTTCCCTAGTCTCTTTCAGTCCCAGCCTCTCATGTGTAAAACAGAAGTAGCGCTGGTGTCCACAAAGAAAACTATTATGAGGGTAAATAATATTATCCAAGCATTTAGCATGTCAAGTATTCACTAAATTATTGTTGTTACTAATGGGGAGTGGCAACATCAGAGAACCACTTTGGAAGGAAGAATTTAAAACAATTTAAAGAAACAATAAAGCATCAAAGAATAAACTCATGACAAATGTAGTTTTAGTCTAAGCAGACAGGTGATAATTTTGCTTGTTTGTTTTAATGCAAATATATGTCTGGGTAGAAAGAGAATATTATTTGAAAAGTATTTGCTTGGTTTGGGGATGTAGATCAGTGCTAGAGCATTTGCATAGCACACCATTTAAAAACAAAATCCCTCCCCCGATTTTTATTTGAATTAGAAACAAGATTGTTTTACATGTCAATCCCAGTTCCCTCTCTCTCCCTTCCTCCCCTACCACCCCTCCCCAACTAAAACCCTACCTATCACATATTCTTTCTGCTCTCCAGGGAGGGTGAGGCCTTCCAAAGGGGGTCATCGAGTCTATCATATCTTTTGGCATAGGGCCTAGGCCCACCCCCATGTGTCTTGGCTCAGGGAGTATCCCTCTATGTGGAATGGTCTCCCAAAGTCCACACCTATGCTAGGGATAAGTACTGAACTACTACAGGAGGTCCTGTAGATTTCCGAGGTCTTCTCACTGAAACCCACGTTCATGGGTGTCTGAATCAGTCCCATGCTTGTATCCCAGCTGTCAGTCTGGGGATCAAGAGCTCCCTGTTGTTCAGGTCAGCTGTTTCTGTGGGTAAAAACAAAATCTTATTACAAATATTCACATATTCATTGACAGATAAGACTGAATCAGAACTTATAGAGTAGAGGTTTGGGATGTTAAAAAGCCACAGGGCAAGAGCCTTTTTGGATTTACATACAAAGACTTTGTACATAGATCCCTCTTTCAATGTTTTCAGAAGTTGTCAGCTGAACTACTTAGAATATTGAGTTTCCTGGATATTCTTCAAGCTTTTACTCCTATACATAAGCCTTACGTGAGAAGAGGAGGTAGCTGAAGTTAAAACTTTCTTCTTGATTTTAAAAATCTCTGGAGAATTTGGCAGGAGCCACACAGTGAAGCCTGGGTTGTAGTTTTTGGTGGCCAGTAGATTCATGTTCAGCTTAACTTGGCCTCAGAAGAGAGGGTACATGGATCTATTGAAACGATCTAACTCCACAACACAAAGCATACTTGCTGTTTTTTGTTTCCTATGTAATCTGCTTTGTGTCTCAAAAAATCAGCAAATTTCTTAGCCATGTGAATGTACAATTCTTTTCTTGGATTAGAGAGAAATACTTTGCTTGTGTGATTTGGAAAGGCTTCCTTTTCTGGTTGTTTTCAGAGTGGGAGGCACTGCATTCTGAAGGTCAGAGAAGTCGTGACACATGGGTATGCTCATCTCTCCTTACTTCACAGTGAATTCAGAGAAGAATGATGCAGGCAGCAAAGGAAGCCGTGGTCATGATGTTCTGTGGCAGAACATTTGGGTTTCCCCACAGGTGGAATCAGTATGAAGTGAGTCATTAGTCATCACATTTTCTGGAAGAGTCAGAAGAGAAAGGTTTAGAGTGAAATTGAATACAGACTTATAATTCACTTCTGTCATTCACAAGGGAGGATGATGCTCTGCGTTAAACTTGTTCACCAGAAAGGCTCACAATAGCCTGGTTCTTATGCTAAGTGCCAGCTAGAAAAGAATAGGAAGAGAACACATGGCTTTTGAAATCTTTATTGTATATTATGATAGGAATATGTAAAGATGCTTTGTGAAAACATGTCCTTTTTACATGATTAAAAAACTCTGGTGGAGAAGGGCATAGACAGTAATGGTAATATGCAATGTGGAGAGCTAAGTAGTTAAAAAAGGGGAGGGGACACAGGGAAATTATGAGTGCTGTGAATGACTGGGTCAGGAGGAAATGAGTAGATAGCTTCTTACCTGGGAAACTGAGTCCCACTTAACTGGTCGGCATAAAGGCAAAAGATAAATTAAGGATAATGTAACTCACCATGGATTTGATGGATGAAGATTCCCATTTAACAGATTCTCCAGGTAGAGATGGTTCAAAGAACAGGAATCTGGCTGACAGACAAGACCCTGCCAATGCTATTGTGCTTGCTAATGGGAAATTACCTGTAAATTAAAACTCTCAACAGTGGTCATGTTTCAAAAGATCAAAACTGTTTCAATACAAAAATGTACTTCTTTGAAGGCTAAAAAGTTCTTTTAATTGAGTGTTGACTCAATGTTCAAGGCTCCCACACCAGAAATGCAGATGTGTCAGGAGAAATAATCCAGGGATTTGTTAATTTGGTTTTTAGCTTGTTCCTTGTTTTGGATCAAAACTTGTTTTCACATCTGAAGGACTACCAGGGCAAACAGGAGGTAACATATAAGGAATTTGAAATGTGTGTGTGGCGGGGGTGGGGGGGTAGGGGCTTAGACTTAGGTACCTTCAGTCACTGCCTGTTGGAGGACAATGGTGAGAGCTTGCATTCCAAGATTTCCTGGCTCTTCTATCTTTTCTATGGTAATATGATTCAAGCTAATGTAACATTTCTGGATTTCATAGTCTGGAGAGAAACTGCTAGCCAGGGAAGTCTACCAAACTGTGAGGATGAAGAGGAAGCAATATGGGTGTTGGAGAGAAGGCTTTCCATTCCTTTGTGCTATCTAGCTAGAAGGTTTGGCCCTCCTCCCCTATTTGCAATTATATGTATATAGGATTTCTGGTAATTTCTCATGTTATTTTAAGAATCACTGGTAGGAGGTTATAAAAATCCATTTGGTATAGAAATTGGGTTAAAAAACAAAAACAAAATAGAATCAGAAGGTCCCCTCATCATATTCCCCTGTCCTTTCCTACTCCCTATTCTTCCCAGAAACAGCTGTTTAGTTGAAGCTCCCTTAGATCTGTGCTTAAGTTCCATACTGTGTCTTAGCCCAAGTAGCCAGGTGCATGCCTAATTAGCAAAGCCTACATGGTTGGCTTTGATCTCTTACTCAGTCTTTTCTGGTATACCACTAAGTGTGGACAGTGTTGGGTGGGAAACTTTCTTTACTGTTTCTTGGTTGATAGTTTCTTACTGCATGTAGATTTAGAATTCCAAACTCAAGAGCCTCCTAGACACAGCAGTTTAAGGCTGCACTGGAGCATCCCTGAGTTTAGCAGCTACTCTTGTGAGTAGTAGTTAAAGAGCTGCCCTGGTCTTTGAGACATCATCCTCCATTCAAAGCTAAAAGGGCTCCAGTGGATTGATTTGACCAAGTGAGATTCAGTCCCAAAGTCACATAGCTCTCAGAACCTTATCCCTCAACTTCTCATTTTCTCTCTCACAGCCCTTCCTCATTTCTCATCAACCAAGGGTTCAGCCTTCTCCCTTTTCCCCAATATTTCTGACCAAGGGCTCAGGCCAGAACTCTCAATAGGCCATATCAGGAACTCCCTGATCTCCAGAGGCCAAATTCTCCTAATTAAAGATGGCCATTGGCCAGGAAAATATCTGTGAGAACGAGCCTGTTCCAGTTTTATCTCTCAGGCCACTGCAGGGCAGGGCGGGGTGGGCTTTAGATGGCACCCAGAAAGACAAGGTCACTAAAGTTCATCCACTAAGAATCTCAAATTCGCTGCTGTGTTTTTCACTCTAGTGAGTGGAATAGGCCTCAACTCATGTGATTTTGGGGTGTTGGACCCTGAGTAACCTCTGAGGGCACCTAGGTCCAGTGAGCAAGATTGGCATAACTCCAGTGAGCTGGAAGCAAGCTGGCACTCTTGAAGGCTTGCTTATTTTTTCCTGTTTGTGGTTTCCTCCCTTAACAGATCATGAAATCAACAAAATTCCCCACACGGTGGCTCTCTTGGCTAAAGTTGGGCATTGAGTGGTGAATTTTAAACAAATAGTCTTGGAGATTTTAAAATATTTTTTCCAGATTGAACTCATTTCAGAATTCAAGTGGGAGGCAAAAGTGAGGCTTTTAATAGGGTTCACCTTTTACTTTCAGAAAGAAGGAAGTCAGGAAAGCCACTGTAGGCAATAGCTTTGGGCAAGTTTGTTAAGAAAGGCAACTCTGCTGGATTATCCTTCTTATTCACTGCAGGCTCTTTGTGTGAGGGCTGGGGAAAGTAGCCACTAAGCACATAATACAGGCACGTAGACACTCCAGCAGACAGATATAATACACAGAGAAACATCAAGAAAGAAATGTCCCCCATGTAGAAGTAGTTTGTTGAAAGTAGTCATTCTAAAGCTAGAAGGAAACTAAGAGGAAACAGACAGCTTTGGATCATTCATAGCAAGGAAATAAGGAAAGGTTTGATTCTTGGAGGAAGAATTAAATCTCAGAAAGTGGGAATAGCATTAAAACACTATGCTTCTGAAAAAGTATGCAGAACTAACAGCTTATTTAAGCACTAGCCCCAAATAACAGTAACAGGAAGCACTCCCACTTAATTGTAATTTCCTCTATTTTTGTGTGTGTATAGATCCAAATAGTTAAAATATACACTAATTGTTACTGATGCTTCTATTTCCTTTTAAAAAGAAAGACACTCAAGGTCTCTTAGTGGACCAGAAATTTATGAATCTTATGCAGGGGCTCAGAAGTTTCCCGGTGGATGTGGTTTTTCCTTATTGCATTCTTCTCATTTTAGTTTTAGTTAAAAATATTAACTATTCCCAGGGAACAGTTCCTGGTAGTAACCTTCACCAGGATAACCTGTGCTAGGAATCCTCCTGCATTCCCAGCCTGTATTTCCATAAACAGAATTCAACTTGTAAGAGAAGTGTAAGACACATTTCTCACTCTCACATTCTTAAATTTCAATTATTGCAGAAAACACGATGCCATGGCTTCAATTTTTAAAATCAGTAAGAGCCACAAAGACTGTCAAAGAGTGCAAACAAGGAAGGTAGATATTCAACTACCAGGACTAAGAAGAAAAAGCTCTGCGTTGAAATCTAAGGCAAGGATTAAGAAGGTTCTGAACACTGGGGCATTTGTGGACACAGGATGCAAGGGGAGATGGATCTGAACAGCGGGGTGATTTCGACAATGAATTGCCACAGTAAGAGCACCACTGCCAAACCTTCAGATTTAGAGGCTGTGGTGAAAATTAAGCCAGTGGCAATTTTTAACGTTTGTAGCATCTGCGCCCAACAGTTCAGCACTCAGAGCCTGGACAGCGCCACAGGCTCTGCTCTCAAGGCAGCCTTGTCTGTCTGGTCAATCCACTCAGAGACAGACAGTCAACACATCCAGACTCATTAGATATTTACTGAAAAATCCTTCAAGACTTCCCTTTAAAACACAAAACGACTTCCACATTTAATTGCCTAGCTGTAGTAGCATAAGCAAGAAATTAAGAGATCTAAATTAAATTTATTAATGAGAGAGTTTATTAAAGATCAGTGTTGTCCTCGAAGGGGCTTGAGTAAAAAGTAAAAAGAAGAGGCACAATAAAAACAGGACTTCACTATCCCCTACATTCCACGAATTCTTTACTTGACTTTGAGAAATGGGTGAAATAGAAAACCATCAAGATAATTGGACTTCTTAAAAATTGGATTGTGTGAGTGAAAGGTGTTTATGAGAAGCTGATGACTCCGGATCTTATCATCCTGGAGGACAGCACAGAATAGTTAATATGTTCCTTGAGGGACTAGGATGCTGACGTCTTTTACTGATACCGGATCATTACGTGACTGAAAAAAAAAAAAAAAAGGAAGTCATATCATGAATAAAAATCGGAGCGCAACAGTGCAATCAAAATATTCTGTACTTGAAGGCAATTGAAGACATATATTGACAAAGAGGTGTCTTGAAACCATATTCGGATAGCTTTTTTTGTGTTAACTGAATATATAAATACGAGCAGAAGGCCGGTCACCTCTGTCAGCAGCAGCAGAAGCCGCATCCTCAGACGCAGCAGCTTAAGACCTCGGAGCAGAGAAGGTGCCTTGGATTCTTGCTAGCTGCCCGATTCGCCTCCCACAGAGGCAGCCTGGGCTAGCCCTCTCCTTTTCCATCTTCCCTTCTTCCTGGACTTCCCCCCTTTTTCTTACCCACCAGCTTCTTTCCCCAGGCGGATTTAAGGCCACTCTGCTCCCCCTCCCTTTGGCTGCTCGCCTACTCTGTCTTCTACATCTCTCTCCTCGCCCACCTCCTTCAGTGTCACGCTCCCTTCTAGTTCTGTGCGTCTACAAAGTTTTGAGTGGAATTTTAGCCTCGGCAAACAAGTCCCCCCAGCTCCTCCAGCTAATTCCCGCGGCTTCTCTCCAGACACCAGCGCCAGACAGTGAGTGATGCCTCTTGAGTTTTGATTCCAGCCCGGAAACTCGAAGGAGCCCTTTGCCCTCCGTCCTACTTGGCAACCAACCCTCGCCTAGCCACGGTAAGAGTCTAATAGTAAGGGAGGGGGAAAACCTCTCACCATACCATACTAACCGATTCATTGACTACAGGATCCCTCCCCGTGCTGGCAGCAGCATCAGTGTACGAGTTAGCCTTCTTTAGTTCAAGGTTTGGCTAGTTGCTGAGTGCTGGGCACACATAAGCTTTTTTTTTTTTTTTTTTTTTTTTTTTTTCCCGAACTATACCAAGGGAGAAGTGGCCAGACGCACTAGCGTGGCTAAGTGGCGTTCAATACAGGGAGCAGCAGCTTTGCTGGCTCCCCCAGCTCCCTAGAGTTTCTTGAGGTTAGAAGGTGGGAAGCCAGGGGCGATTTCACTCACTGCGTTCCCTCTTTTTTCTCCTGCGCAGAATGACCATGTGTAGCGGAGCAAGGCTGGCCTTGCTGGTCTACGGGATAATAATGCATAGCAGCGTCTCCTGCTCACCTGCCGCAGCCGGACTCCGTTTCCCTGGGATCAGGTAGGTGCAAGTCTAGGCTGAGCTAGATCCTCCCTTCGCCAGACACCTCCCGGTCGCCTCCCTGCAGTTCTGGATCGCAGGCTGCTAAGCATCGCTTCCTGTGTGTCCAGGGCATTTCTACAGCCTTTGGCTAGGTACCAGGTCCCTAGCTAACCCTGGGGGTTAGAAAGGCTCTAGTACAGCTAGACTCCCTCCTTCCTCACCAGTGGAGCCCAGGAACCCAGGTAAAGGGAGTGAGTTTCCGACCCTTGTAGAAACCTTTCCTTGTCTAACTTGCCCAAGGGAGGGGGCAGGGTGCCCCTTACTCCGCTCAGCTTCTTTTTATTTATTCTTAGGACGAGTTGGAGAACTTCAGCTCCCATAGAAAAGCCCGGGGCTGAGAGTGAAGCTCTCTCCACTTTGCTTTGTTACTGCCTATTCTAGACTATTGGGGCGGGGTCTCTATCTCCTCCGCCCTTCCTGTTGTCTCATATAAATTCTTTTCCAACCATAACAGCTCTCTTCCAAATGAATTCTGTTTCGACTACAGTTTGAGCCCTAGACGTCTTGTGTGTGTGTGTGTGTGTGTGTGTGTGTGTGTGTGTGTGTGGCCGGGGGGAGGGGGGTCTCGGCTAGCCACGGTTAAAGAAAAGCTACTTGATAGACGGAAAACACAAGAAGGAGCGAGGGAGGGGGAATAAACGGATGTGAAGAAAGGAGAAAAAGCCAGCAGGCTGGAGGGGTTGGGGGACAACCTAGCCCACTTGAGGATGCAGAAAACGTAGTTTTTATCTTGGCATCTGCTTCTAATGAAGAGGCGCTGCCCGGGTTCCCTACCGTAGCCTCAGAACCACCCCCCCACCCTTATGCGGGACAGTGGAAATGTGTGATTCCGCGTCGATGGGTGCGGGGCGGCACTGAGGGCAGCCAGGAGCGCTCGCGTTGACGTTGAGTTTACTCTTGCAGCCGCGCCCAAGAACCTCTGCCCTAGGGGGCGTCTGCCCATTGATGTGTTGGCAGACAGGAATCCTAGCTTCTTCATCAGGATTCTGGCACGTGGGCGCTGGGAAGAGCAGGGGGTGGCTAGAAAGATCCTGGGTCTGGGGCTTGGTCGGGGCTTGGTCTGGGGGCATAGGTTGTGTGTGTATGTGGGGAGCCTGGATGTGAGCGGTGCGGAGGATCTTATCTGACTCTGGCTTCTCCAGGGAGGGCTGAAAGGTGATAGAGCGGCCCAAGTACGACTGGACCCTGCCTGAATAATGTTATTTGTCCCTATTGCATTCCACATATCCCCAAGGTCCAAAAGTCACCGGCTTTGCATTTTTGTCCTCTTCTGCCTGTCCTCTGTCGGGAATGGAGGCGGTAGGTGAGGAGACTGTAAGATGGCTGGACACCTACGGAATGTCAGTTCCCAGTCGACCCCTTTCCTTCCTCTGGGGTTGAGATGGAATTCAGCCTCCCCCATTGCTAACGGATCATCAGGAACTCTTTGTTTAATGGACTGGAAAGCCCTCTTTCACCTCTGGCTATTCGCAAAGTTCCCTGTGCCTAGCACTTTTCCTGGGTGATAGGCACTGGAGCTCTCTGCCGCACCACAGAATGAGCCAAACTAGCTAAGTTTAGGGGCATCTATTATTCATGTTCCTAGCAGATTCTCTCCAGTCTAAAATAGAAGCTGGAGGTTCTCTGTGACCTACATCCGCGCGGGGAAGGGCTCCCCTGGGCTGGGCGGCTTGGATGGGGGTGGCTCCTGCCGGAGTTGGCCTCCTGCATCCTACCTACCCATCCATCACTTCATTCCGCTCTGAGTCTCCCCGTCTCTGCTCATATCAACTCGTAGGATCTTTCCCGTGCGTTCTAAATGCTTCTTGGGGGAAGCCTGGGGAGCCAGGAGGGGAGAGGGCTGACCTTTCACTTGGCCAGGTATTGGGGTCTACAAGGTTGTTTAGTCCTCTTGCCGGGGACCTGAGGAGATGTGAGCGAATTTCCTTGTGGGGAAGGAAATGATGCTGGGTGCAGTTCCCTTATCTCGTTCCTAGGACCATTCTGGAAGAAAGGATAATTCTCCGTGGGGGGCCATAACGAAGAAGGAAAATCAATGGGACCTTCTTGGTGCCTGGTAGAATTGGGAAAGAACTTTTAATGACCCTCCTTCTGGCTATCTCGCAGACCAGAAGATGAGACTTACGACCAGGACGGAAACCCTCTGCAGGACTTCTATGACTGGGACCCTCCGGGCGTAGGGAGTCCCGCCTCCGCTCTGCGTGACGCCTATGCCCTCTACTATCCAGCGGACAGGAGGTGCGTGGCGGGAGGGACCCGGTAGTGGCTCTAAAACTAGGGCACTTCTCATGAAAGTCCTTAAGCCTCCCTTCTACCTGGGTGAATCCATGAGAGCCACAGAAAATTAGCAGGCAGATTCCTGTTAACCTGAGGCCGCACCACGGGCAGAAAGCTCTGTGGCAAGAGAGATGTCAGTGAGTGTGTAACTCGATTGGTGAGAGCTCTCAGGCCAGCGAGGTCACCCCAGAGGTCAAGGATAAACCCCATCTTAGATTCACCCCCCAGGGGCTTCCCAAAGTAACTCCCAGGTCCTGTGTCACTAGTGGTTGTTGGGTGGGTGCCTTGGCTGTCATTTGAAGGGCCGAGGCAGTGAGTGACCCAGGTCGCATACTTTGTCTCCCCCATTAGAGATGTCGCCCATGAGATCCTTAACGAAGCCTACCGCAAAGTCTTGGACCAGCTGTCCGCCCGGAAGTACCTGCAGTCGGTCGTGGCCAGGGGCGTAGGGTAAGAGTTTGTGACAGAGTTAACCAGCGAGTGATGTGTGCGCCAGGGCGGGTGACGGTACTGAGAGCGTGTAGGGAGGGCGGGGCAGCTTCTACGTTTCTGTACTCCAGCACGCCTGAGCGCCTGAGGGTGTGTCTGCGTCCGGGCATCTAGGTGGTTATTACCAGCCTCGGGCGGAGTTCTGAAAGTTGGGCGTTTAAATTTGTCCTAAGAGCCACAGACCCGGTGAGAGAGAAAGAGGGTAGGAAATTGAACCGAGAACCAAGCCAAGCTAAGCAAGTTAACCCCCTTCCCAGTCATTCAAAACCCTCGAGGTTTGCCCTAATTTGGGGGAGGAGCATTACGTTTTCTATAAAGGCCAACCTAAGGAACAAAGTCCTCGAATTGGATACTTCAAAGAAACAGTTTTTGCTCGGGCTAGACAAACCCAGGGCTAAGGTCTTGTATGAAGCTTGTGTCAGCAGAAGGCAACATTTAAATAAAGCCCACAGGGAAGCCGATTACATTTAAACATGAATAATTCATGCAGTGAAAAATATTGCCTACAGCTTGTCGCCTTAAATCACTGTCACGTTTTTCAAGTTAACATAGGCAAAGATAGAGAGAGGCGTGCCCGTGTTTGCCTAGATTTGGGGAATCGTTAACTTGGCAAAAGCCAGCGAGGCCTTTAGGAACCTTTGTATGTCGGGTGGTGGAAAGGTACAAGTCCAGACAATTTAGCTAGCAGCATGGATAGTGCAGTCTTGAGAAGAAACGTTTGGAGAAAAGATTAAAGAGCGCGTATTCTCCGGTCGCCCTGGGATGCTTCAGAAATACCTAGAAAGATGGGAGAGATCTAGTGCCAGGAAACTGTGGGTGGGAAGGAGGTTCCCCGGGGTCTCCAGCACAGTATTCCTGCCAGCTGGGGCGCCGGCAGAGGAGGGCAGCGCCGGGAAGTTCGGAGTTCTGAGGACTCCAGCGTGGGGGTGGGGCACACTTGTTTCCTTCGCACTCACTCAACGGGTCTCCCGCCCCGCCCCCTCTCCCCGCCCCCTCTCCTTGCAGCGAGAACGTAGGCGCCAGCGCAGCGGACGACCGGGCTCCCCTTACCAAACGCCACTCGGACGGCATCTTCACCGATAGCTACAGCCGCTACCGAAAACAAAT
Source organism: Cricetulus griseus (assembly GCF_003668045.3). Lineage (NCBI taxonomy): Eukaryota > Metazoa > Chordata > Mammalia > Rodentia > Cricetidae > Cricetulus > Cricetulus griseus. The sequence goes on along the minus strand of NC_048595.1, from coordinate 461,366,747 downwards.
GGCGGTCAAGAAATACTTGGCGGCTGTGCTAGGGAAAAGGTATAAACAAAGGGTTAAAAACAAAGGACGCCGAATAGCTTACTTGTAGCGATGAGTTGCCAGCTACGGTGTGTATAAAATGAAAAGTCGTTTTCCAAATTGACTGACCAATCATCGCTCATGTGTTCTTTCCAAACATGTATTTATGTATGAAGTAAAGCCATTAAATGACTATTTTGATAATAATATTGTTTTTCTTTTTACGAAGCACTAGAGAATGCACAGATATACTTTGTGGACCAATTATTGATATATATTATAAACATATATTAAGAATATATATAAGTATAACAGAGAGCAATTCATAAGCGTGCACAAGGATTGAAAATTCGCCTGAGCTGTTTATGTTTTTATATAAAATGAATAGAAAAAATAGACAATCATTGTTTTGAATATTACTCCTATTTTTGTAAACTGGAATTAAAGGATAGTATTTTTATCCACACCAGGCCTGAAGATACCAATAATGGCCATTTGCTACTGTACAAAAACAATGATACCCTGCTCCAGGGGAATTCTGAAGTAATGACTGGGGGAATTGCTGAAGGGCTTTCTTTCCCTGTGAGTCTCTGGGGCAGGCTGTTTGAACCCCAGCCTAACTCAAGCGGGCATTGTCCCACTGGCTGCGGGCAATTCCAACACTTTTGCTTTTTTTGATTCTAATTTTATGTGTATTTGTCTCTCCTCAGACTCTCAGCCCAGAGGAAATTCTAATTAAACAACAACTAGATCCAAATTGTGCTTCTCCCCAGAATTCAAGTCATTCCCTGGGATGAGAATTGAGGAACTGTACAGTGGAGACCGGCTTGGAGAGAAAGATCTCTTTTCTGTACTTCCCGATTCTCCAGGGAACCGACTATCCCAAAGCTAGGGCAATTGGAACAAAGTGAAAGAAACAGAGGCGGATTGGAAGAGGGAGAGTATGTTGTGGCAGAGGAGGACCCTGCAGAGGGACTGGTTTGAGAACTGCCCCAGGTCTGAGAATCAGGGGGCAAGTCCAGCCCCTTTGCAGGTTCCGCTGCCTGACAGATTGGGTGCTGGGTATTGGAAATGAGTGCAAAGTACAATGTGTTTTTCTCCAGTGCTGTCCATGCTTCTCATTTTGTGAAATGGCCAGGGTCCTCCCGTTTGAACCCTACCCTGTAGAAGCCACCCCTGTTCTTTGTGGTTTTTCTGGAGAACCCTCCTTTCTACCCCTACCCTCCTGCATTGTTTAAGAATCGTTTGCCATTTTTCACTCACTTCTCTTAAATTTGTGAATGCTACTCACTTTTTGTTGTTTGATGCAAGCAGTTACTGTGAAGTTTAGGAACCCCTGTGTAGCTACCACGAAGTAATTATGCACTAAATATGAACCTTTTGTTTCTTGAGTTTGTAGGTAAAATGTATTTTTATACATCATGGCTTATTGCTTAGTAAAATTTGTTTCATAAAACCAATCTTTGTCATATTAGAATGTGTAGTGTTCCAATATTGCTCAGTTTGACTTACTGATAAATCATTTAAACCCCATCTTCATATGTATGAGTACTATCTTATATCTCTGGTCAAGAGTGGGGTAAGCAGGGTCCCACATCCCAACCTTGTATCCTGTCTTGGCTGAAGAAAGCATGTCTGTTTCTTGTCAATTTCTTGAACATATATGGAGTAATCTTTATAAACAAAAGAACCTTCACCCAACAACCAGATCAAGCAGCAACAAACCACCAAGTCTCCCAAATTTTAGGCACAGATTTTCAAGAAAAAAAAAAAAAAGAAAAAAAAAACATTAGTTTGTAAAGTTTAAAGGCGTTTTCCTTTTTCCTGTACAGATTTAGTTAGTATGAAGTCAGGCATCTAAGAAAACAGGACTGTATTTGCATTCCCAGGCGGGTGGATGGATGCTGCCCCGAGATCACATTGCAAATAGAGAAAGCAGGCATTCGATCTCAGCCTGTGTCCGGCTACAGAATCAATCTTGATTTCAGCAGTCTCCTCAGGCAATGTGACCCGGGATGCAGTTTGCAGCTTTAGTGCCTTTCTTTGCCTTTTAAATCGCCACGAATCACAGATGGCTATTTAGTGGCCCTACAATGCTGCAACACATCGGCTTGCGTTTTAGTCTTAATTATTTGTTTCTTGGATAATGGGCAGAGTTTTCTGTATTTGTGTCAGCTGTTAGTGGTGAAACAAGGCTCTAGTGAACCTTTTATTTATGAAGTCTAACTTAGTGTTCACGTGGCTAGTGGCAAGCATTTTACAGTGATCACCCAATTTAATCTTTTGTATACTTTTAAGAAATGCCAAGAGCCTTACTAAACTGGAGCAAATTTATGATATAGTGATAATATAGGTAGATGTTAGTCTTGAAGCTCTTATTTTGTGTGCAACTGATTATACAAACATATTAACCAACCATTATTACACACATAATATCTATAATTAGGACTTTGATAACTGTTATATAAAGTGTGTAAAATTTGTATGAATAAATTTTTGTAAACAATTCACTTTGGTCTAATGTTTGGAGAAAAACACACTCAGGAAATAATCATTTTAAAGACATTTTAAAGTACTATATTTCTTTAGCAGCCATAAGATTTTTTTTCATTTCTGGAATATATATCAATCTAACCATTCATGCACTTCATAAATTGTACTCTAACATCTGTTTGATGGGGTACTGGACTCAACAAAAACTTTAAAGTAGCTGCTCAGATAAAGAAGCCTAAGAAAACACTAAGCCCAGAAATAGATAAGGATGCTAGAACACTTGTAAGCTACACAGTTTCTGTCTGCTGGTGTATACATATATGGCTTAGTATTCAGAAAGTTACCAGACAGTGATGACATATCATATTTGTGTGTTAGGTACACTTACAAAGTCATTAACTTTTCAAAAGGTACCTGTATATTAGCTAGGTCTTGATGACATTTTGTATAAATATGATTTAAACAATCAGTTTGGGGATCACAGAATGTGATTAAAGACATAGGGAATAATCATTCACTAAAATGTTTTCAGTACAAGGATCAAGGACATGATTAATCAAAGAGTTAAGAGTTTTTAAAAGAAAATGTACTTTGAAGCCTAAGAAAAACACATAAGGTTATTTGTGGGTAATACATGTTATTAATTCAAATTAGTAATATTTAAAGGAAAGCCTTCATGAAAATTCCATACATTTTCCAATGTATTTTTTGGTGTTCTTGTCTATTTATGGGTTAAAAATACTTTGAGAATCATTAACAGTATTTCATGCCATTTAATGTAAAATGCCACATTTTCATCCTAAAATTCGTGGACTTATAAAGTCAGAAGTATGTTTAGGTTTATTTTAGATATTTCTGGAAATTAAGCTCTAATATTGAGCCAAAATTTATCGACTTATTTATTTAAGTGAAACTCAAGTCAACAATTAATCCAGTAATTTTAAAAATCAAGCTCAATATAGTCAAAGACTAATTTGATACCTGTTGAGAAATGAGTAGGCAATACCAAAAATCTTTGTTTCCACAATTAAATCATTATGTTTGTATAAAAACATAAAACTTTCTATGAATAGTAGCAACACTGATTTCAAAACATAAAGTAGTCTTGAGTCTGAGATGAGATGCTTCAGGAAGTATTTATTGGCATTGTGTGGTTTTACAGCACACACAGTACAAACTATAAATGTATTGTGTTCAGAACAAAGGTTGCTTTGAAGTCATATGAAGCACTTCTGATTCATTATGCATTTGAGTTTGAATTACTTTTTTGTTTTTCTATTTTAGGAAACCTTTTACTGTTGTCAGACCTATTCCTGACACATTCAGTTACATGACCCAATGTGGGGTTGCAACACACAGTCTAAGAAGTTGTTCTTAGAAGGACAACTTCATAGTCTTTGAAATGAGAATGTATTTTTTTTTCCATTCCAATAATCTCTCTTTGCCTGTAATATCTCCTCTAACTGTTCAGTGTCAATCATCTGCTCAGGGTCAAGAACTCAAGTCTCCTCCCTTCCTCTTTACTCTCCTTCACGTGCACCCCCCCTCTCTTGTTGGTCTTAGACACAAAATCCCTTACCTCTACACCCCAAGTGCTAGAATTATAAGCATGCAGCACCACACCAGCTCTCAAGCTCTCCTATTCTAGAAAGCTCTATCAGACTCCAGAGTCACTATCAGCTCATTTAGAGAAAATTTACTCCTGCACTGTTTTCTTGTATCCATTCTTTCTATATTGCTACTTCAGATCTTCCTTACTCTTTAAAAAGTATTTTGTAAGTTAATGGCTTGTTACTAGCTAGACAGTCTCTTGGAGTGCTATATGGGTGGTATGTTGTACTTTGCTGCTTTCTGAAGGTTATCTGGTATACTTCTAGAGACATAAGAAATATCTTTCTTGAATGAACACATTAGCCTGAAGACGTGAAGAATTCTCCATGACATTTCTTTCATATTCTAATAGCTATTGAGCTGAAAAGTATATTTAGGAAATGAAATTAACTTATTAATTTGGCATTCATTAGAATTCTGACTCAATCTACCTTTAGGAAAAACTACATAGAAAAGAAAGGTGAATCAATTTGGTATGCTTCTGCCATAGGATAAAATGATCATTAACATAGAGGCAAAGGCTAAAATAAACTCAAGCCATATGGGTTTTTATTTTATCATTCTGATAAAGAAAAGAAGGCTTGCATTTTCACACTAAAGCAGATCATCCGATGCCACAAGATAATAATTGTTTCCCTGCCTAGAGTAAAGGAAAAGATGTATCTTGAGATTCAAACAGGGAACTAGACTTTCCTCAAATTGATACTTAGCATAATAGTTGTCTATGATTGACAGAGAAACTTTCTTGTCAACTAGAGTGTAATTTAAAACATGATTTGGTAGATAGGAAAATGGAGATTATAGATATATATATATATATATATATATATATAATATATATATACACATATATATTTACCCCTTAATAGTCATGACACTATTGCACTAGTGTACACATTTTCCAGGCAGGTTTGTAGTACATCAAGTCAAAGCTGATAAACTGCTGCTGAATTTCCTAAGCAGTCTTCATTTAGTCTTTGCAAACTATGAAAGTTAATATGGAGGAAGCTCCTAGCTCAGTTTCAGCTGGATTTCTCTTTGTCCCAAATGGAAAGTATGTGGCATCTTCAGCAGCAGGGTCTTGCTATCAGTTGTTAATCAAGTGAAATGGCAACAACCTGTACTGTTTTGGAAGTCTCTGGTGCATCCCTGACCAATGACCTTCAGGGAAGCAGCCTATCTCCGGCTTTTCATTTGATAGCATATCTTTTAGAAAGCTTTCTCCACCCATGCAAGGTATCTTTTTATCCTTTATCTTTCTTTTGTTTAAATTAGGAACAAGCTTGTTTTACATGTCAATCCCAGTTCCCTCTCCCTCCCCTCCTCCCCTGCCCCCCACTAACCCCCTATCCCATCCCTTTCTGCTCCCCAGGTAGGGTAAGGCCTTCCATGGGGTTCTTCAAAGTCTGTGATATCATTTGGAGCAGGGCCTAGGCCTTCCTCCATGTGTCTAGGCTGAGAGAGCATCTCTCTATGTGGAATGGGCTCCCAAAGTCCATTCATACACTATGGATAAATACTGATCCACTGCCAGAGGCCCCATAGGTTGCCCAGGCATCCCAACTGGCACCCACATTCAGGGGGTCTGGGTTGGTCCTATGCTGTTTTCCATGAGCTCCCCCTTGTTCAGGTTAGCTGCCTCTGTGGGTCTCTCCAGCCTGGTCTTGACCCCTTTGCTCATCACTCCTCCCTCTCTGCAACTGGATTCCAGGAATTCAGTTCAGTGTTTAGCTGTGGGTGTCTGCTTCTGCTTCCATCAGCTACTGGATGAAGGCTCTAGGATGGCATATAAGGTAGTCATCAATTTCATTATCAGGGAAGGGCATTTAAGATAGCCTCTCCATTATTGCTTAGATTGTTAGTTGGGGTCATCCTTATAGCTCTCTGGACATTTCCCTAGTGCCAGATTTCTCTCTAAACTTATAATGGCTCCCTCTATTAGGCTATCTCTTTTCTTGCTCTCCTCTATTCTTCTCCTGTCTCAATCTTCCCATGCAGGGTATCTTTATTCAAACTTACTTAAAGCCATTAGTTTGTAAACTACAACAATTCCTTGAGAGCATCTCAGAAAGTCTCTATATTCTATACTGAACAATTTTATTGGAGATACGTTCTCATGTGGTCCAGGCTGATCGAAAGCCTGCTATGTAATTGAGTGGTAAGATCATAGGCATGCACCTGATCTCTAAGGCCTCCAATTCTTTCCCTCCCCACCCTACTCCCTTCTTCTTCATAAAAATTTGTTCACAATGTAGCTCAGACTAGCCTCACACTCACAATCCTTCCATCTTTGGTTCCTAGGTGCTATTAGAGCTGGAACTGCAAGAGTGCACCACATACCCAGTTGAAAGTACGAACTACTCTCCTGTTCTCTGATGGCTATAAAACTTGTATTAACAAGTCTCTTTAGTCTTTCAATTTCCCAATGTCTCTTCTCCTTTGTCTGTTCGCTGTTTTCTTCTTCCCTCTGTGCTTAGTTTAATCACTCTCCCTATGTGTTGTTTCTTTGATCATTTTTGACACCCTCACTTTAACATTCCTGGGTCAAGTCAACATGTTTTTTTCTCTGGTTGTTGAAAGCTCCTTCTTCTTCTTCTTCTTCTTCTTCTTCTTCTTCTTCTTCTTCTTCTTCTTCTTCTTCTTCTTCTTCTCTTTTTCTTCTTCTTTGCAAATGGACATGCTTTTACTGCTTCTCTACAAATTCATATTTTTATCTTTCTGTGGTCTTTCCCATACTAGTCAGTATCTCTAGCCTTGTCTCTCAGATGTCATCTGCCATATTCTGAAAACAAATGAGAGTTAAATAGAACTCCTTTGGCTTCTTACCCTCACCCTTCATTTGTTTTTTCAATTTTCTTCCATCTTTTATTTCCTTTAACTTTTTTTGGAGGGGTATCTTTGTCTTTAACTGTCCCCTATTTACAAAACTTCAATAACTTTGCAGATCCATTTGGTATAACATCTTCTTTGTTCCTAGAACTTAAGATGATTCATCAGACTGTATTTTCTGTTTTCTGTCTCCTATCTCTCCATCTGCCACCCCTGTCTCTGCCTTTTTTTCATTGCCTTTTCTTTATCCTCAGTGTGTCCAGGCTAAAGTTCTACCTCAGCCCCCTACATCCTGTCCCTACTCCACAATACTTCTACACTGGATTTAAGTCCTTGTTAGAATGTCCAAATGCCTCATTGATTAAGCTTCCTTCATGTGCACTGGACACCCTCAACCCAGTGTATTCCCAAATGAAATCATTAATCACACATTTGCCTTCCTGGTTGTTGTCACCACTCTCTACCATACTACTCAAACTATATACTCTAGAGTTTCTTCCCTTTCCTCCATTCATGTGTAGCCACTCAGTCTTAGGGAGTTTCCATCCCCATTCCTGCAGAACTTCACATCTGACATAATCATTTTGACTAAAGTCAAGTTAACTTTTTCACCTATGTAGGCTAAACATGATTATCCAATTATTTCTTGGTTACCAAAGTCTTTGAAAAATTTTTTCAAGCTCTTTTAGATGACACCGAGGAAATCCTTCAGAGACATGAGATGGAGGCTTGGTAAAATAAGCACTGGTCACCTGCATGTTCTAGAGTTTTCTGTCACTGTGGTAAGTATAGGATAAACGTTTAGCAACAGATTTCAGAAGACATCAGGGTAGAAGAACTTTGGTAAGCATTGTTTTCCAGGTCCTCATTGTTCCTTGGGTCAATGGGTGGGCAGAGTAGCAATGCTAATATGCCTGCTCAGGGGTAAGTTCTTTCAGGTAGAGGGAAGATAAAACCTAAGGGATTTCTATTTTTTTTAAATTTCCAACTACAATATTGTACTGGTTTTGTGTGTCAACTTGACACAAGCTAAAGCCATCAGAGAGGAATGAACCTCTGTTGAGATCCTCCATGAGATCCAGATGTAAGGAATTTTCTCAATTAGTGATGAATGGAGGAGGGTCCACCCCATGGTGGATGGTGCCATTCCTGGGCTGGTGGTCCTGGCTTCTATAGGAAAGCAGAGTGATCAAGTCATGGGAAGCAAGTCAGTAAGCAGCCTTCCTTCATAGCCTCTGTCTCAGCTCCTGACTTCAGGATCCTGCCCTGTTTGAATTCCTGTTCTGACTTTTTTCAGTGGTAAACACCAATGTGGAAGTGTAAGCTGAATAAACACTCCCCTTCCCAACTTGCTTTATGGTCATGGTGTTTCATTGCAGCAATAGAAACAAATGTCCTAAACGTCTAGCTTAGTTTTTTTTTTTTTTTTTTTTTTTTTTTTTTTTGCTATTCACAGGATTATAAAAGTTTTCTTAGCAATCCACCTGTGTTCCAAACTTTTTGTATTTTATATTTTGCCCTATTGCATACAAATTATCTAGTAATAGTTAGAGCATACTGTTGTATAGCAAATTGATAGAAAATTTTCATCTTACATAACTAAAAGCTTATACTCTTTTTAACTCTTTTTATACTCTTTTTTTAAACATTACCCAGCAGCCATCATTCTAAATTCTGCTTTGATGAGTTTGACTACTTTAGATGCCATTAAAAAATGAAATCATGTACTGTTTGTCCTTCTGCCACTGGATTATTTCATTAAGCATAATGTCTTCAAGGTTCATCCATGTTGCAGTATATGTTGTCCTTTTTACTGGTGCCTATTCTGTATACCAGGCTAGACTTAAACTCACAGATATCTGCCTATCTCTGCCTCCTGAGTTCTGGGACTAAAGATGTGAGACACCATTATCCAGCTGACCACATGGTCTTTTTAAAAATACATCTTTTTTCTTTAATTAATTAATTAAAATTTTACCCAGGCATATCACAGTTTCCCCTCCCTCCCTCCTTTCCTTTCAATCCTTCCCCCAGCCTCCCCCCTTCTCTTCCTCCTATCCACTGCTCCTCCTTTCTCTTCAGAAAAGGGCAGACTTCCCAAGTTTATCAGCCAGCCCTGGCATATCAAATTGCAATAAGGCTCTCTTGTTAAAGACTCCCTCTCCTGTTAAAGACTGGATGAAGCAACCCAGTAGGAGGGAAGGGCCCAAAAGCAGGTAACAGAATCAGAGACAGACCCTGCTCCCACTGTTAAGAGTTCCACAAGAAGACCAAGCTCCACAACTGTAACATGTGCAGAGGGTCTCGATCAGTCCCATGCAAGCTCTCTGGTTGGAGGTTCAGTCTCTGTGAGCCCAGGTTAGTTGATCTCTGTGGATTTTCTTGGGGTGTCCTTGAACCCTTTGGCTCCCACAATCCTTCCTCCCCCTCTTCCACAGGATTCCTGAGCTCTACCTAATGTTTGGCTGTGGGTCTCTGCAACGGTTTTCATCAATTGCTGATGGAAACCTCTCTGATGACAATTAGGCTAGGTAACAATCTATAAGTATAGCAGAATATCATTAGGAATCATTTCCTTGACTTTTTTTTAATTGTCAGTCATGTTTGGCTCAATCCTGAGTCTCTGGACTGCCTTAGCCTCTGGGTCCTGGCCCTCTAGGCAGTGTCAGGGGTGGGCTCTCATGGTATGGGTCTCAAACTGGACCAGTCATTGGTTCGTCACTCCCATAATTTCCATGTCACCTTTACCCCAGCACATCTTGTAGGTGGGGCAAATTATAGGTCAAAGGTTATGTGGCTGGATTTTGATCTTAATTCCTCCACTGGAGGTCTTGCCTGGTTAAAGGAGATTTCTAGGAGTCTTACCTAGAATCACCCTCATAGATTCCTGGGAGTGTTCATTGCATTAGGTTTCTAGCTGGTCCCAGAGATGCCCCCTGATTCCAGTTATCTCTCCTTGTACTCTCTCCCTCCATCTTCCTCCAACCTGATCCCTCTAGGGTTCCCATGCCCACCCCCATCCAGACCCCATCCCCTACCCTGTCCACCTGTGATACATATTCTATTTCCCCTTAACAATGGGATTCATGTCCCCGTCTCCCCCCATCACCCGAGCCCTCTTTGTTACTTAGTTTCTTTGGGTCTGTGGATTGTACCATGGTTATCCTTTACATTATGGCTAATATCCACTTATAGGTGACTATGTACCATATTTGTCTTTCTGTGATCACACATTCTTAATCCATCCATCTGTTGATGGGTATACCAGTAAACGAGAGTGTCTGTGTCTTGGCTGATGTGTATGATGCTACAATGAGTATGATGTTTTAGTAACCAATAATGGTACACCCTTTAAGAAATAGATTTCAAGTATTAAATAAACATAGTCAAGCAATTTTAATGATTTTGAAAACCATCATTTATTGAAATGTCCACTTTGGTACCCAATAATGTGAGCATCAAGACAATATTCCAGAGAACTAAACACATGCTAGGAGCATCTGAAATGATCCAGGGCCTTATGCTGTGAGGGCCTATTGTGCAGGAGGCTACCTTACTAGTATGAATAGGGTTGCATTTCATTAACAGAGTGAATAAAGCAATCACTATAGAGAAGATGTTTTCTTATTGAGTAACTTGCCAGTATGGCCTCAACCCCTCTAGGCACAGGCATGGGGCAGTCATCTGCAAAGGTTCTATTATATGAGAGGGGTTCAGCTATAGTGTGTGAACAATGCCTTTAACAGCACCACTAGGCTCCAGGCTCATTCTGGAATCTGTTCCCTTATTTACCTCAGACTCAGTTGTAGTTAAGTTCTCATTCTTGATTAGAGAATTTTGGGTGTTTACTTATGGTCTTCACTTTGCTTCAGGAAAAAAAGGGGGGGACTCAGGTTGCAGTAGGTTCAGGAGCCAAGAGTTTAGGTTAATATTCACATGGAAAGGGAAAACCAGAGACCCAGCTAAGGTATTAGTGGCTTGAGTGATCTATTTTATTTTACTTTCCAATATTAATAACATTTTATTTAATCTAATATATCTAAAATATTATTGTTTTAATGTGTATTCAATGTAAATTATTCTTTATTTTAAAAATTATTTTTAATTATGTGCGTCTTTGTGTGGGGGGCATGCATGTGAATACAGGCATTCATGGCATCAGATGTGGATGCTGGAAACTGAACTCATTCAGGTACTCTTCAAGAACCTGACACTTTCATATGGGCACAATGAACTTTTCTCATAATTCCTCCTTAGCCTCCTCTTACTCCTTCCTCTTCTCTAATCATCTATCTTGTACTTTCAGGTCTTTCTTTCCTCCTTGATTCCATGTATGAGAGAAATATGATACTCTGGGCTTGTTTTTCTTAACACACCAATTTGCAGTTCTATTAGATAAAATGGCTTACAACAACAACAACAACAACAACAACCACGATTTCATTCTTTATGGCTGAATACGACTCAGATTTTCTTTATTCCATGATTTGCTGCTGGGTACTTACGCTGATTGTGTAACTTGATTGTGAATAATTAGTAATAAGCACAGGTATATAGGAAGCTGTGTGGTGTGTCGACTTTGATTCTTGCATCCATGGGTATTGCACTATAACTGAATAATGCAGCAGCTTTGAGTTTAGGGTTCTGAGGGACCTCTAGTATGATTTCTATATTAGCAGTAGTAATTTATTTTTCCACCAGTAGTGTACAAAGATTGCCTTTCCCTACCTTTCCCTACATCCTTACCAGAATTTGTCATTTGTCTTCTTTTCAAACCTTTTTTTGTTTTTGTACATATATGCAAATTCCCTTGCGAGTTTGGATAGTTTTTATTTTTCTAAGACAATGAAATGCATCATAAAGTTATATGAGAGCCTGAAAAGATGTGGGAATGACCTATCCTTCCATCCCTCTGCTTCAGTGTTCTCTGCTGTGTTGTGGGGGTAGATGACTAAGAGCATGTTTTCAACTCCCCCACCTCTAAACCATGCCTCCTATTTGGAGCCTGGTGATTGGCTATTTTATTATTTATTTATTTATTATTTATCATTTTTAAAAAAATCTCTCCTACTATTTTAATTAAACTATTCATGGAAGCTTGAGTGGAGGGTATGATGTACATGGAGCAATCTTAGCTAGGTTGGAAGTGTAGTTCATTGGCAAAGCATGTGTACAGTGCAGTCAAAGTGTCCTGCTCTATCCCCAGAGCTGTGCAGAAAGGGGAAAGAAATACCAGTAAGAGCAGCAGACAGCAAGGAACCAGAAACATAAAGTTAAAAACAAGTGTCAACTATGCCCTCCACAAGTTCTAACACCAGGAGTGATGGGGCAGAAATGATAAAAACCAAAATGTTTTAGAAGATGTCAAAGAAAGAGGGAAAAAAGAAATTAAGAGGATAATTGGGAAAATAACAAAAGAAAAGAGTATTCAAAAAGTGAAAAGGGGCTAGAGAAATGGTTCTGCTCTTAAGAGTGCATATCGTTCTTACTGAGGGCTCAAGTTCCATTCTCAGTGCCTGTGTTGGGATGCTCAAAACTGCCAGCTCCAGAGGGATCCAACATTCCTCTCTGGATTCCCCAGACACCTGTATTCACGGATGCACACACTGCCCCATCCCCAGGCAACATATACACTTAATTAAAAATAAAGTAAAGCTTTCATGTAAGAAAAGAGGGGAAAGGTAAAAAGGAATAAAACAGGAAAATGTGTACTTCTCAGTGCAAAGGCTCTAAAATATTATAAATTAATCCCTCCCTATAAATTAATGGCTGTGTGGTGTGTGTGTGTGTGTGTGTGTGTGTGTGTGTGTGTGTGTGTGTGTGTGTGTGTGTTTGTGTGTGTGTGTAGGTCCAAGGAAAAGTTCCAGAATCAGTTCTTTCTTTCCACCATGTGGGTCCCAGGGATTGAACTCAGGTTATCTGACTTGTTGGCAAGCACTTATACCTGCTAACCATCTATCTGTCCCCCCTTTCTTCTTTTGTATGTTGCTTACTAGTCATTGGTGGCAGTGATTTGACTCCAGACTGTTTGGAATGGTATTCAGTATCTCTGCTCACTAATCTAAGGCAGCATGAAGCCAAAGTCTTCCATTGACCAGAATTTACCCTGAACAGATTTGCTGTGGTTCTCAAAGACAGTTCTATTATGTGTTTGGATCTCAGATTTACCTTTGAAGCCCACATGGAGGATAGGGCAACAAGCCATAGTAGGTAGAGGGGATGCAAGAGTTTCCCCAATTTTTTTAACCATTTAGAATTTTCTGAGGTTTAGTCCTATGCAATCCCATGTGCCTTCTCAGTCTCCAGACCCTCTTTAACCACCTGTCTGGCTTGTGAGTCTTAAAGGAAAGCTTCTTCTGCTTTCTTCTAAATACCGTATCCCATCCCACCACTTATAGTTTTTCTATGAGCTTGCTTCAGGGGTCTTCCTTCTAGACCACACTGAGTAATAAAGTAGATGCTGGACCAGAGAGCATGACACTATTTTCTATGAGTTTCAAGAAAAATGGAAAACAGCAAACTTGGGCTCAGCTTTCCTAAGATGGTTCCTCAATATAGCACCAGGCTTTCATGCCAAAGAACAGAGTGCTTTCTCAGTGTCACACACTCTGCAGCTCCCTGATCAGCTGACTTGTTTGCTTTTCTGCTCCGCACCTGTTCTTGTGCCAATTTTCCTTTTGTACCTCCCTCCCTCTCTTTCTCTTTATGTTACTTTTCCCCTCTGCCACAGCCTTGGGTCCAACTTGCAATTCCTTCTCTCCCTCTGTTCCAATAACTGGAGTCTCTCATTCTTTCGAAGTCTGTATGTGGCCAACATTATACTTTAGTATGTTCTCCCATTGCTTCTCAACAAGAAGCTGCTTTCTGTCCATTTACATTCCCAACCATGAGAAGCTGAGAGGTGTTGCTTGAATTAAATCCTGTCTTGGCTCCCATCTCCTCACAGTGGGTGCTGGGGCTGGACCTATGATATCATCCTTGTTAGTTTTATGTAGACTTGACACAAGATAGAATCAAATGGGAAGGGGAACCTCAACTGAGAAAATGCCTTCCTTCATCAGGTTGTCTGTAGGAAAGTCTGTGGGGACATTTTCTTGATTGCTAATTGATAGAGGAGGGCACAGCCCATAGTTAGGCACACCCTAGGTTAGGTAGTCCTGGATTCAGTAAGTGGGGTGAGCTTGCTGTGAATTCCTGCCCTGATTTTCCTGTAATGAGTCTTTTTCTGTCCCATAAGCTAGCTTCCAAATAATGACATGGAGACTTCTTATTAATTATGAAAGCTCAGTCTTATCTTAGGCTTATACCACTAGCTCTCATAACTTAAATTAACTTGCTTTCACCAATCTACATTTTACCACGCGAATTTTTCCTTTCATTCAACTTGCAAACCCTGTTTCCTCTCCATGTCTCCTGGCATCTTCTCTATGCCTTGATTATCTCCTCTTACTTCCTCTATTCCCAGAAGTTCCCACCTATACCTCCTGCCTAGCTATTGGCCATTTTTCTCTTTATTAAACCAATCACGGCAATATAGCTTCACACAGTGTACAAATAATCCCACAACACTTCCCTTCATGATGACTACAACTGTAGGTTGAAATAAGTCATTTCCTCTACAAGGTGCTTTTGGTCATGATGTTTACCATAGGATTAGAAACCTAACCAGGACACATATCTTCTTTACCTGTGTTAATATTTGTCTCTCTTAAGTTTCTCCTTATTTTCTATGTTTTAGGATATACCAACTTCTCTGATATATGCAACCTGGTCATCATCTCTCTTTGGTCAGATTTGGGGCAGTTAGTGGAAACTCAGACATAGAGAATAACTATGGCTTGTTTGTATAGGGAAGTCTAGAGTCATTTGGTATAATCTCTTCTTGGCTTGACAAATGTAGACACAAATTTGTATTTAAAAAGTACACAATACTAGATTTTGAAGACTTTGGTTTGCAGTCCTGTTCTGTCTTTTACCAGCTAAGTGACCCTGGGTCACTCAATTTTGCAAAACAATTCTTCCTTTATAAACTGAGAACTTAAATTATAATACTTGACTTTCTTGGATTCTCTGGAGTTCTAATAAGATTGTAATGTTCTCTGCAAACTGTAAATTCCCATGTGCTAAGTGGTCAGCTCACAGTTGCTGAATCTTACCTATTACTTGTTCCCTGGCACTCAGGGCAGGCTTCTGAGCTGTCCAGATTTCCAACTCTCTCCTTCCATGTCAGATTCAGTTTCTTTTAAAAGTCTCTCTGTAGGCAATACTTCCTTGTCTCATCCCTTCAGGGTCCTAATCCTAAAGAAGTGAAGTAGACAGTGGTGGGCTGATCAGATAAACTAACCTTTCCAGTCACTTAGACTTTAAATGGATATCCTTTGTTGTGTAAGTGGCCTGACTTACCAGATCTCATTGGGCAGTGTCTTAATGCATGTCTTAATGTGAATGGCAATGTTTAGGGAGAAGCCAGGGACAGAAGAAAAGCAGTTATTCCTGTCTTCCTACAGAGACACAGACAGACAGACAGACAGACAGACTCTCTCTCTCTCTCTCTCTCTCTCTCTCTCTCTCTCTCTGAGAATAATCAATTCATAAAGGTTAGGCTGAGGGCAAGCTAGACTCTGAACATTTGTCAGTAAAATAGTGCTGCTCCTTAAAATAACTTGAAGATGTTTCTGTACAAGTAACTTTCTATGGACATTTTCATCTATATATGTATATATCTGACATTTATCTTTATGTAGAAGGTATATCTTTAGCTTTAGTACAGACATAAACAAATACTCAGTCACATGCTCCAATATAAGTCATGAAACAAAATGGCGGAAGTCACATAAGTTACAATATTTATGTCTCAAGGGTGGCTAAACTTAGCTACAACATCTAATTTGCAGTGACGTCTTTCTTTAACAAGTTTTATAAGAGGGATGATTTAAGTCAAGGAGCAGCAGTGACTCATTCACATGGTGCCCAGTGGCTGAGCTAAGTTTAGAACATAAGGGATGCTAGTGCTTTCTGGGGCTCAGGTTTTTACTGTTAAGTCATTTTGCTTCCACACTGTTTTTGTTTTTTTGTTTTTTTTTTTTTTTAAACATTCACTTAGGTAAAACCAGAAACTTGTAATGCAATCGTAAAACTCTCATTTTCCTTATTTAATTAGTTAACTTTAAATAGCTATCTGTTTTAGGTTCTATTTTTGGGTTCCATTCAATTGAGGTTTATTTTGGTTGTTACATGGTTCATAGCTTGAGATTTTATCAAATTCAGTTTGTCTTTAAGTTATTAAGGTAAACACCATTAGCAATTAAATATGGGAATGCAGAGACAAATTTAAAGAGTAAGAAGTTCTTTTGCCTATAAGGAAGGAGTAATGAGATGAATAATAGCTTGTTGTTCAACATTCATTCCAAAAACATTAATTTAATACCCAAGCTAGTTAGGTACTAGGGTTACCAGGAAGAGAAAGATTTTTTTCAGGAGTCCTTATATTTTTTGGAGGAATATGGAAACACAAGTAGATGATTACAAGGCAGGAAGAGAAATTTAACAGGAAAGACAAGGCGATAAAAATGACTGTGTGAAGTGGGAAGAAGTATTTATCAATTACATACTGGAAACCAAGCTAAGTATTCAGCTAGTGAAATCCTGGTTACTGGAGGAGAACCTACAACCATTAGTTTACTAAACTAGCATAATCCCTAATAACATATCTATAATCATTCGTTCTCATACCCACAGATAAGTGTAATCTTCACCCCTCATCAAAGAAAGTTCCCTTTGTAACAGATGGAGCTGACTATAGAAAACACAATCAATTAAAATGCAGAGTTGTGGAGCCCAGTCCCCATGGATATGTCTATGAGACCTTCCCCTCCTAAGGCTCAGAGAGCATTTTAGAAGAGAGGGCAGAAAGATTTTAAGACGCAGAAGATCAAAGAGTTTGCTATGAGATTGTGTCTTCTAGTGATGTGAGAAGCTACACTCAAACTATTACCAACATGAGCCCAGGTATGAGCTGAACAAGGACAACACTAATGGTCATGCCAAAGTTGATGGGGAAAAGTCCATGAGGCCTCGACCCTACACAAAGAACTACAGGCAACTGAGGAAAGCTTGGAGTAGTGGAGGTAGTCTTCCCAGGGAAGGGGCACACCAATTGTTACATATACAAGTAACATTATACAGACCAAGTAGGTTATATTTAGGAATAACAATTAATGCAAAAAAGACTACAAGTTGTTGAAGGAAAGCAGGAGAGCAGAGAGGGATATATGGGAGGGTTTGGAGAAAGAAATGGAAGGAAGAAATATTGTAAATATATTATCATCTTAAAACTTAAAAAAAAACAGACAAAAAGAATAGGATAGACTGAGAGATGTTGATGATTGAGGGGAGTAGAATTGGGTTTATGGGAGACAAGCTAGGGGTGGTGGCTATTTTAGGCAGTCAGTAGTATGTGCCAGCACTTGGAAGCAAACTGTATGAGTTGCAGCTAGGACTGAATCCCAATACACCAATGCTGCCTTCAACTAGATTGTTTAAAGGGAATTTTGGTGGGAATTACAGGAGGAAGCTTAGAGTTCATGATTCTTTAATTTTTTTCAATGGACTCTTAAGATTTTCCACAGATTTGGATTGATTCACTCTTGCTAACTTACCAGGTGAAAGATATGGTAAGACTTAGGGCCAACACTTCTTTTCACATCTGATGTACTACAATTCAGGGCAATGTTTTGTAAGACAATTCTGATATTACTTGAAGGAAACTGAAAAAAATCTTAATGGACAGAGTGAACTTCAGACAAGATATCCAGATTGTCAACACTGGGGAGGTTTCAGGAAGCAGCACATTAAAAGCCCTCTAGGTGGTGTCTGTATATGAGTACAACTGAGCATCAATAGCGTGGGGGCAAAGTGTAGTCTATGGACAAGCATCAGATTTCCCCAAGAATCAGAAACATATCCTTGGATTCAATCTGATAACTACTTATGAGAAATTCTGGAGGAGAGGCTAAACCAATTGAATTTTAACATGTTTTCTAGGTGGTGACACTGTTAGATTGAGGGTAACATTTATTTCAGAAACTCCATTGAGAGGGGAAGTACTTCTGTGTATGTTTATCTTATTGATTGTTGAATAAAGTTTTGTTTGGCCAATGAAACAGCAAGTTAGACAGGACTAGGAGTCAAAGAGGATTCTGGGAAATGTAATAGAGAAGTGGTGATCCAGGCAGGAAGTGACATAGCAAGGAGACTCATATTTAAGCAAGGAGAAACAGGAAGTGTCCCTTTTCCCCTCTGCGCCTCCTCCAGTGGTGCCATGTAAGCCACTAGCAAGAGAGGGTGCCAGCGGAAGGCATCCTCTATAAGAAAAGTCTTATAAAATATATAGATTTATGCTAATTAAGAATGAGCCAGCAGATGAGATTCCTAGTCATTAGCCAAGCAACTTTGTACCTAATATGTCTCTGTATTATTTTGTCCATCCACGTGGCGGGCAGAACTTGGGCGGCTAGTGGAGACCGCCCACGTGGCGGTAGGGCTTGGGCGGCTTTGGAGGAAAGATTTATTGGAACACTCCATCTTCGTAATGACTCAGCAACCCTGAGGCTCACTGATTTTCTACATATGACTACTGCTCTCATAATAGAGGATAGAAGGGACAGATAGGGACACTATAAAGACACATTTGTACTTCATATAGAAAGAAATCTGCATAAAATCTGCACATTTTAAGTAGCCCAACCTAGGTGTCATTGAAATGGTGACTCAGGAGGAATGCAAGACTCAGTGACTTTGTATGTAGAAACCCCTGCTATAACATTCAGAGATGCCAATGAGGAAAACATTTAGGAAGAGATAAAGAGAGAAGCAGGGAGGGACCCCAGAGATCTCAGAAAAGGATGACTACTCAGTCAGAGGAGCAAGACTAGGCTTTGAAATGAATGACTGTCTTTGTTTCTACTCCCTATGGAACCTGCTGGCTAAAGATGAAGTAGGAGACAGATCTCAAGGATGTACCTGCTGTTTTCACAGATTACTAGTTCTTAGAATAAAACGTAGTTTGAAGGTTCAGTTCTTACCTCTACTTGTTGGGTTTGTAGTGACAAGCAGCATAGACTGTTGTATTCTATTTACAAAATGAACTCACTTGGCCATATGTCTTAGTCAGGGTTACTACTATTGCAGTGAAGAGACACCATGACCATAGCAACTCTTATAAAGGAAAACATTTAATTGGGATGGATTGCTTACAGTTCAGAGGGTCAGTCCATTATTATCATGCAGGCAGACATGGTATTGGAGAAGTAAGTGAGAGTCCTACATTTTGCAGACAACAGGAAGTGGTCTGTCTCACTGGGTGTAGCTTGAGCATGGGAGACCTCAAAACCCATCCTCACAGTGACACACTTCCTCCAACAAGGCCACACATCCCTTTAGTGCCACTTCCTTTAGGGAGCATTTTCTTTCAAACTACCATACCATAGAAAGGCTATTTTCTTTATGGCTCTCTAGGTAAAAGTCAACTGTGCTGCTCCCTTTTCTGCCTGGTCCAATTAGAATTTTCAAAAAAACCTTTACTGAGAAGTGAAAAGAATACAGTTTTGTTCAAAAGTACAAAATAGCCAATTATTTAGAATAGTGATAACTAAAAGTTAACTGAAGTCTATCTATTACCCATTTAACAAATGTGCATTCTACTCCAGAGACACAAAAGTAAATTAGAAACATCTCTAATGTGAAGAGGTTTAGGGATTCATGGCAAGACAGATATAAAGAAAGGTGTAGAATAGCACACTAAGAGAAGATATGAGAAATCTATTTTTAAAAGAACAGGGGTGGGTCAGGTTTCATGGGATCCAAAACTTGTACATTTTTTGTGGGACCCATTTAAAGAAAATAATACAAAATTATTTTTAGAAAGATCTTAGTGTGTGTGTGTGTGTGTGTGTGTGTGTGTGTGTGTGTGTGTGTGTATGTGAATATATAACATACATGTGAAGACGCCTGCAAAGGCCAGGGAGGGTGTCAGATCCCCTGGAGCTGGAACTACACAAATCATGAGTCACTTGCCATAGGTGTTAGAAACTGAACTTGAGTCCTTTGCAAGAGTGATAAGTGCCCTCTTAATGCTAAGCCATTTCTCTAGCCCCAAGAATACAAAATTATTTTTTTTTAAAAGTTTTAGAGCCATTAGCCTACTAGTGCTTGTGTTAGGTGGGTCTTGTTCGGGGCTAAGCCTACTTTTCATTTCTGTCACTACTCTTTCCTCATTTAGCACAGTGGCTGGCAGTTAGAGTGGTTTAGTAAATTGGATGGAAGAAGAAAGACTATTAAGGATTAAGCACAAATCAGCATTAGCCTTGCTCAGCCTGAGGCACCTAAAACTTTAACTTTGGGTTGACATTGGTCTTGTGCAAGGTCTAGAAGGATCTCCTTCATAACCTATTCTTTTCTGTGAGGTAATTGCTTGAAATGTCTATAATACTGGTATCATCTGGTTCTCTCATTCATTCCTAAGATCTGGATCATTAGGTGAGAAAGTTGTGCCCATGCTAGCTTCACAAATCCTATCCTGAGCATTGTTTTTTTTTTTTCGGGGGGGGAGAATGGCATTGACTTGTCTTTCTTTCTACTAGAAGCCCAAATATTCATTTGAAGCACCACATTCATGTACAGTCTTTCCTCGGCAAGTAGAACTCACATGTTTTCTTAGTCAGATGTCTACCCATGTCCATTTTTCTCATCTGTGGCCACTTATTCTCCTTTCCATGTTTAATTCAAGAAGTCTTGCCCTTTCCGCCAACCGACCCAGGAACTAGGTGAGTGAGCCTCTGCCCTTACTAAACCCCCACCCAAACCATCACTCACCCGTGCCCCCCCACCCCCCCACCTGCACCTGCCTTCTTGGGGTAGACATGCCCAGGCAGGGAGGAGCTCCCTGCTCCCTGAATCTGGTAGCACCCCACTCTTCCATCCTTTCGGCCGACCGACCCAGGAACGAAGTGAGTGAGCCACTGCCCTTACCCAACTGCCACTCAAACTATCACTCACCCCAACCACCCTGGGCCCGCGCCTGCCTACTTGGGGTAGACACACACAGACAAGGAGGAGCTCCTTGAATCTGGAAACACCCCACTCTTCCATTTCTTTCCACCAACTGATCCACAACGAGTGAGGAGACTACCAGGAGAGGCAAGACCATCCAGAGTTGTGGACATTGAATTCCTGGCCCCAATACACCACTGGGTCACAAGAGGAGATAGAGAGACCCACCTGCACCCACTAAAAGAAGATATGGGAAGAAGACAGAATAAGATTTCACTCAACAACAGAAAGACCAATGACACCACCAGAATCTAGGGACTCCACTCCAGCAAGATCTGAAAAGCCCAACACAGAGCATGAAGATGAGATGGACCTCAAAAATTATCTCAGCAAGATGATAGAGACCTTTAAAGAGGAAACAAGAAAATCCCTTAAAGAAATAGAAGAAAAAGCAAACAAAAAATTACACGAAATAGAAGAAAAGACAAACCAAAAAATTCAAGAAATAAACAAATCTCTTAAAGAATCTAAAGAAACCCAAGAAAAAACATCCAAACAAGTGAAGGAAGTTCTTGAAACAGTTCAAATCATGAAAGCTGAAATAGACACAATAAAGGAAACACAGAATGAGGCGATGCTGGAAATGGAAAGGTTGGATAAACGATCAGGAACTAAAGATGTGAGTATAACCAATAGAATTCAAGAGATGGAAGAGAGAATCTCAGCTATTGAAGACTCACTAGAGGATATACATTCATCAACCAAAGAAAACCTCAAGTCCAACAAATCCCTAACACAAAATATCCAGGAAATATGGGACACCGTAAAAAGACCAAACCTAAGAATAATAGGTGTAGAAGAAGGTGAAGAAACACTGCTCAAAGGTACAGAAAACATATTCAACAAAATCATAGAAGAAAACTTCCCCAACCTACAGAAGGATATGCCTATGAAAGTACAAGAAGCTTACAGGACACCAAACAGACTGGACCACAAAAAGAAGTCCCCCCGACACATAATAATCAAAACACCAAATCTACAGAATAAAGAGAAAATATTAAGAGCAGCAAAGGAAAAAGGCCAAGTAACATATAAAGGCAAACCAATCAGAATCACACCCGACTTCTCAATGGAAACTCTGAAAGCCAGAAGGTCTTGGATAGATACCCTACAAGCACTAAGGGAGCATGGATGTCAACCCAGACTACTGTACCCAGCAAAACTTTCAATCGCTATAGATGGGGAAAACAAGATATTCCGTGACAAAAACAGATTTAAACAATACATATCCACAAATCTAGCACTACAGAAGGTTCTGGAAGGAAAACTCAAACCCAACAACCGTAACTACACTCACAAAAACACAGGCAATATAATCTAATTTTACCAAACACAAAAAGAAACAGGAGGGCGAAATCCACACGCAATGACACCACCAACAATAAATCCAAAACAAAGAAGAACCAATGAACAATGGACATTAATATCCCTAAATGACAATGGTCTTAACTTACCTATGAAAAGATAAAGGATAACAGAATGGATAAGAAGACAGAATCCATCCTTCTGCTGTTTACAAGAAACACACCTCAATTTCAAAGATAGGCGATACCTCAGAGTAAAAGGATGGGAAAAAATTTTCCAATCAAATGGGCTCAAGAAACAAGCTGGTGTAGCAATCCTAATATCTAACAAATTAGACTTTAAACTAAAAGCAATCAAAAGAGATGAAGAAGGGCATTTCATACTCATCACAGGAAAAGTCCATCAAGATGAAGTCTCAATCCTGAACATCTATGCCCCAAATACGAAAGCACCCACATTTGTAAAAGAAACATTACTAAAGCTCAAACCACACATAAAACCACACACACTTATAGTAGGAGAGACTTCAACACCCCCCCTTACACCACTAGACAGGACCACCAGACAGAAACTTAACAAAGAAACAAATGATCTGACAGACGTTGTGACCCAACTGGGGTTAACAGATATCTATAGAACATTCCATCCAAACACAAAAGAATATACCTTCTTCTCAGCGCCACATGGAACTTTCTCAAAAATTGACCACATATAGTTGGCAGCAAAGCAAACCTCCACAGTTACAAAAGAATTGAAATAACTCCTTGTATCTTATCAGACCACCATGCATTAAAGCTAGAATTCAACAGCAATACAAACTGCAGAAAACCTACATTCGCTTGAAAAATGAATAACACCCAATTTCACCATTCCTGGGTTGAGGAAGAAATAAAAAAAGAAATTAAAGACTTCCTAGAATTTAATGAGAATGTAGACACAACATATCCAAACTTATGGGACACTCTGAAAGCAGTGCTAAGAGGGAAGTTCATAGCACTAAGTGCCCACATGAAGAAACTAGAGAAAAGTCACATTAGAGAACTGACAGAACAACTGAAAGCTTTAGAGCAAAAAGAAGCAAACTCACCAAGGAGGAGTAGACGCCAGGAAATAATCAACCTGAGAGCTGAAATCAACAAAGTAGAAACTAGGAAAACAGTACAAAGAATCAAGGAAACAAAGAGTTGGTTCTTTGAGAAGATCAATAAGATAGACAAACCTCTAGCCAAACTAACCAAAAGGCAGAGAGAGAGCATGCTAATTAACAAAATCAGAAATGAAAAGGGGAATATAACAACGGACACTGAGGAAATCCAGAGAATCTTCAGGTCATACTTTGAAAACCTGTACTCCACAAAATTGGAAAATCTAAAGGAAATGGACAGCTTTCTGGATAAATATCACTTACCAAAATTAAATCAAGATCAGATAAAACAGTTTAAATCGATCTATAAGCCCTAATGAAATAGAAGCAGTCATCAAAAGCCTCCCAACCAAAAAAAGCCCAGGGCCAGATGGCTTCACTGCAGAATTCTACCAGAAAGTCAAACAAGAGTTAATTCCAGTACTCCTCAAACTGTTCCTCACAATAGAAGCAGATGGGATATTGCCAAACTCTTTCTACGAGGCTACAATCACTTTCATACCCAAGCCACACAAAGATATGACTAAGAAAGTGAACTACAGACTGATATCTCCCATGAACATCGATGCTAAAATACTCAATAAAATATTGGCAAACCAAATCCAAGAACATATCAGAAAAATCATCCACCATGATCAAGTAGGCTTCATACCAGGGATTCAAGGATGGTTCAACATACCAAAAACCATCAATGTAATCCACCATATAAACAAACTGAAAAAGAAAAACCACATGATCATCTCACTAGACGCTGAAAAAGCCTTTGACAAACTCCAATATCCCTTCATGATAAAAATCCTGGAGAGAACAGGAATAACAGGAACATATCTAAACATGATTAACGCGATATACACCAAACCAATAGCCAACATCAAACTAAATAGAGAGAAACTCAAAGCATTTCCTCTAAAATCCGGAACAAGACAAGGCTGTCCACTCTCTCCATATCTCTTCAATATTGTACTTGAAGTTCTGGCTAGAGCAATAAAACAAGAAAAGGGGATCAAAGGGATACAAATTGGAAAGGTTGAAGTCAAACTTTCACTATTTGAAGATGACATGATAGTCTACATTAGTGACCCGAAAAACTCCACCAGGGAACTCCTACAGCTGATAAACACCTTCAGCAAGGTAGCAGGATACAAAATTAACTCAAAAAAATCAGTAGCCCTACTATATACAGATGATAAATCCAATGAGAAAGAATCAGGGAAACATCACCCTTCACAATATATACAAGCAACATAAAATATCTTAGGGTAACACTAACAAAAAAAGGGAAAGACCTGTACAATAAGAACTTTGAGACTTTAAAAAAAGAAATTAAATAAGATACCAGAAAATGAAACGTTCTCCCATGCTCTTGGATAGGTAGAATTAACATAGTAAAAATGGCAATCCTGCCAAAAGCAATCTACAGATTCAATGCAATCCCCATTAAAATCCCAACACAGTTTTCCACAGACATTGAAAGAACAATACTCAACTTTATATGGAAAAATAAAAAACCCAGGATAGCCAAAACAACTCTTTACAATAAAGGATCTTCTGGAGGCATCACCATCCCTGCCTTCAAGCTCTACTATAGAGCCATAGTTCTGAAAACAGCTTGGTATTCGCACAAAAATAGGCAGATAGACCAATGGAATCAAATTGAAAACCCTGATATTGACCCATGCACCTACGAAAACCTTATTCTTGACAAAGGTGCTAAATCTATACAATGGAAAAAAGATAGCATCTTCAACAAATGGTGCTGGTACAATTGGATTCGGACATGCAGAAAATTGCAGATAGATCCATTCCTGTCACCATGCACAAAACTTAAGTGCAAATGGATCAAAGATCTCAGCAGAAATCCAGCCGCACCAAATCTTCTAGAAGAGAAAGTGGGAATTACCCTTGAACAAATTAGCACAGGAGACCGCATCCTGAACATTATGCCAGTAGCACAGACATTGAGGTCTGCAATTAATAAATGGGACCTCCTGAAACTGAGAAGCTTCTGCAAGGCAAAGGAAACAGTCAGTAGGACAAAACGACCACCCACAGAATGGGAAAGATCTTCACCGATCCCACATCTGACAGAGAACTGATTTCCAAAATATATAGGGAGCTCAAGAAGCTAGCCACCAAAACACCAAACAATGAAATTAAAAAGTGGGTTGCAGAACTAAATAGAGAATTCTCAACAGAGGAATCTGAAATGGCTGAAAGACACTTAACAAAGTGCTCAAAATCATTGGCCATCAGAGAAATGCAACTCAAAACAACTCTGAGATACCACCTCACACCTGTCAGAATGGCTAAAATCAAAAATACCAATGACAGTCTATGGTGGAGAGGATGTGGAGAAAAAGGAACACTCCTCCAGTGCTAGTGGGAGTGTGAACTTGTAAGACCACTCTGGAAATCAGTATGGCGGTTGCTCAGAAAAATGGGAATCAGTCTACCTCAAGATCCAGCCATTCCTCTCTCGGGTATATACCCAAATAGTGCATGTTCATACAACAAGGACATATGTTCAACATGTTCATAGCAGCATTGTTTGTAATAGCCAGAACCTGGAAGCAACCTAGATGCCCTCAACTGAAGAATGGATAGAGAAAATGTGGTACATTTATACAATGGAGTACTACTCAGCAGAAAAAAGCAATGGAATCTTGAAATTCACAGGCAAATGGATGGAACTAGAAGAAACCATCCTGAGTGAGGTAACCCAGTCACAAAAAGACAAACATGGTATGTACTCACTCATATATGAATTTTAGACATAGAGCAAAGGATTACCAGCCTATAATCCTCTTCACCAAAGAAACTAGGAAACATGAGGGATTCTAAGTGATAAATGGTCCCCAGGAATGGAAGTGGCATGAACTCCTGAACTAATTGGGAGCATGAGGGTAGGGGGAAGGGAGCTGCTACAGTAAGAGCAAGAGAAGAGGCGTGGAGGAGAGGAAATGGAGGGGCAGATATATTGAGTTGGGAGAAGAATAGAGGAGAGAGAGCAGGATGAGAAATACCATATCAGAGGGAGCCACTATAGGTCTGAGAAGAGATCTGGAACCAGGGAGATCTCCAGAGACCTACAAGGATGACACGATCTGACAATCCAGGCAATGGTGGAGAGGATAACCTAAAAGCCCTTCCCCTAAAATGAGATTGATGACTTCTCTTTATGCCATCCTAGAGCCCTCATCCAGTGGCTGATGGAAGCAGAGACAGACAACCACAGATATACACTGAGCTAAAATCGGGAATTTAGTTGAAGACAGGGAGGAATGAAGAGCAAAGGGGTATGTACCAGGTTGGAGAAACCTATAGGAACAGTTGGCCTGAACAAGGGAGAGCACACCGACCCCAGATGCTGTCGGGGAGGCCAGTACAAGACTGATCCAGACCCCTGAACATGGATGTCAATAAGGAGGCCTCTGCACTCCAGGGAGCCTCTGGTTGTGGATTAGTAATTTTTCCTGGTGCAAGAAGGGACTTTGAGAGCCCATCCCATGTGAAGGGTTACATCTGGCCCTGGACCCATGGGGAAGGGCCTAGGACCAGCACAGGAAGATTTGGTGGACTTTGCAGAGGCCCCGTTGAGGGCCCTACCCTGCCTGGGGAGTGGTGGGTGGATGGGGTGGGGGGTAGGCTGGGGGTGGGGGAGGAGGGATGGGGGTGAGGGGAGGGAGAGGGAGAAGGGACTTACATGTGAAACAAGCTTGTTCCCTAACTAGAACTAATAAATACATTAAAAAAGAAGTCTCTCTATTTAGACATTATTCAGTTTGCCATGGTGCATGGCATACCTCAGCCCCTTTATGCTCAGTGCCTTGGCTGCTTCGATTTCCCAAGCATTCCTCATAAAGCTTCCTTATTACAAATTCCACAACTCTAGTAATGGTTCTTTTGGTGGCAAGAAGAGTGTTCTCTTGGAAGAGTGTCACTGTGACTGTCCTTGTTACATTCCTATTTCTGTGATGAAACACCATGACCAAAGCAATTTAAAAAAGAAAGCAGTTCCAGAGGGCTAGAGTCCCTGACCATCATGGGCAGGAGCATGGCAACACACAGACAAACATGGTGCTGGAGCAGAAGCTAAGAGCTTACATCATGTGACACAAACACAAGGCAAGGTAGAGAGGAAGAGAGGGGGAGAGAGAGAGGTAGGGGAGAGAGAGAATAGAGAGGGGGAGGCAGAGAGAGAGAGAGAGAGAGAGAGAGAGAGAGAGAGAGAGAGAGAGAGAGAGAAAGAGATAGAGTGTGTTTACTGGGAATGGTGTGGGATTTTAAAACCTCAAAGTCCATCCCCAATGACACACTCCTCTAACAAGTCCACAGCCTCTAATCTTTCCCTCTTTTAAACCACCACCACAGTAGCTTCTAGGGTTCTTTCGATTCATTGCTTTTCTTTGCTGCCTTTTAGATTTGTTTCAATAGCATGCATTTCACTCTTTATCTCATTTCAACTTTTCTCTATTGTTGGATGTTAATTTGTTTTCATTTCAAAAAGCTACTGTATCCTGAAGTACTAGTATTTTTGGTTCTATTGAGTGATGTTACATGGGTAGTTTTAGTTTGTGAAAATTTATTAAATTTTATACTGATGAAAGATACAGTTTCATGTAAGTATTCAGTACTTAAACAACAGGTAGAAAACCTACTATTAAATATTATCAAGATGCTCATATTTGCATATAAGGGTATTGCCATTTTAGTTTTATAGGTATAACATGGCTGGGTTGTATGCTTTATTAAATGCCCTGATCAATTGATTTTAAAGAAGTGTATTGATTTTTATTTTCACCATCAACACTAAACATTATCACTTATAAAACTTGGAAAATTTAGAAACAAAACCATTGAATTCTTCTGATTTAAATTTTGGTAAGTATTCAGGCAGTTAAACAGAGCCAAATTTAGAAATTGTAAGTTGTAAAATCAATCTGTCATTGTATATTTATACACACACATGTATTTATATATATAAGAATCATGTATGGATATGCGTCTCCATATGTATAAATATATGTAAATATATATGTTACAGTTACCCACATGCACATTGTAGAGAAACTGGAAATGTAGAAACCTAGAATGAAAAATATTTGGTTAGATTATCTTTAAGCTGTATTTTCTATGACCATAATGTCTTAAATTTCATATCTAAAGCTATATAGACAAAGTCCTGAAAGAAGAAACTAGCATTGAAATAATCTCTGATGAAAAGTTTTTCATTCTTAAAGAGAAACCTTAATACATTTTAATCTAATAGAAAGCTCCTTGAAAGAGAGGACACTTATTGTTGTGTGCACATAAAATGTACAACCACAGCTCTAAGGACAAAGAGACTTTCATGTAGCATTCCAGGAAACATTCCAATGATATTTCACTCATGCTCTGAGTTATATTTTTCTTCATGTGGGAAAAAGTAACTAGAAAGTCAGGAGCGATTGCTGCCCACAGGTGCATCTTGTCCTCAAATGCATCACTGTGTTTCCACTTCTCAGCTCTGACAATCCTCCATCTTTCACACACAGGATAAAGTGCCTACAGCTACTCTTTCAAATTCTCAGAGAATACAAAAACTGTGTGTGCTGAGCCTTCCTAAGATGGGAACATTTATCACCCAAACAGTCCTTTCTAAGCAGGCTTTGAAGGCAAGTTCTCACACCAGACATCACTTAGGTTATTTCCCAGAAGTAAATTGTAAGGATAGAATTCCTCGGAACACAATTAATCTGTGGGAGGCATCTCCTCAGGTCCCCTCAGAGAGTGTTGGGAAGTGTGACTTGGGAAATGAAGAGCCAATGTGAAGCCCAGTTCAGCTAACTGGGAAGTTGTCATCAACTTGTCAAGAAGCCACAGCTTCATTTTCTGTACTTGTCAGTCATGGGTAAAGGGGTGCCCCCTTACCCACTGGGAGTAAAACTTGTGACAGACCATTCAGGCAGCAAAGTAAGTTCAGAATGCTGGAGAGGATGCCACCAAAAACTAGATGCAAGTGCTTGAACTTGGGATTGAAAATGCACTGGGATGCACTCAGCAAGCAAGTGGCAGAGAGACTGGAGGCCTGGGAAGTGGTTCACAGTGAGTACTATAGTGGGAGATTACCAATATGGAGCCAAGTGGAAATATAAGGGTATTTAATAGGGAAAAGCCTTACTTACAGAGCAACCTAGCCAGTCGGTGTGGCAGCGGTCTGTACGCAAGCCCAAAAGTGAAACCGAAAGAGAGAACCAATCCCCTTCAAGTCTCGCTCTTCATCACCCTGACCACGCTCTCCCAAGCGTGGTCAGGCACACCTGTAGCCAGCCCCTAAGTAGGCGTGGCTACAGCTTCCCCTACAATTCCCCTTTTAGTCTAAAAGAGGATTAAAACTTAACAGTGTAAAGTATCCAAAATTAACAATCATAAAGGTAAAATATAAGATGATACAACAATCTGCTTATGTCACATCCTAACTATCTATGTTAACTAAACCCTAAAGTCATCTGAGAGAGGTATCCAAGCCTGAACACCTCCTTCCAATCCCAACCATAAACAATAGGAAGCTATCCCTAACTAGGTATATACACTATCCTAAGTGACAACAGTGGGGGTAGGGGGCATAGCATCCTCCAAGTTACTTCCTGCTGAAATGGGACGATGACAGCCTTGTGAGGTACTGTAGGAAGAAAATGTTAGTATAGTGAAAGTCTTGAATGGATTGTATCCAGTCCAAGTGTAGGGGAAGCTGTAACCATGCCTACTTAGGGGAGGGCGAACACCTGTAGCCAGACCCTAAGTAGGCGTGGCTACAGCTTCCCCTACAGAGTACAGCACAGGTCAAGGCAGCAGGGAAACCCATGTTTTCATCCTTATCAGCAGATTCTCCATGGCTTCAGTTCCACCATTTTTCATTGTCACCCAGAGAAGGGAGGACTTTTGGGTGTGGGAGGGAAATAATGTCAGTAATAACCTAGACCCATATTTTTGCCATGTTTGGCTAAGCACTTTCCATGTATTTCTTTGTTTCAGGCCACTGTGACATAAGTAGCTTTTTCTAGGTCACTCGATTAAGTTGCATCACAGCTGAGTCTTCAATGGTGGATAGAGAGCAGCTTCCTTATAGCTGCCCCCAGGTGTATTCTCCAAGGCTTGTCGATGAAGTCTCTGACTTAGTTTTGCAGAGAGAATCTGAGAGGGCCAAAGTTTTAATAAAGACAAGGTAACATTCTTTGGGCATCATTTCCTGACAGTACTTACCAGGGATTGTTAATGCATGTTTTTTTTTTTTTTCTTGTTTATGGTCATCACTGCTTCAGTATGTCAGCCACTAGAGCTGTGTTCCAGTTGTCAGTCCACTGTTGACTAATGTGTTGTGAGCCTATCAGTAGGTGGGTCAGTTTCTCTTTACCTCCCAGACTTCTGTTGGCCATAACAATGGGCTTCTCTTTTTACCTTTGAGAATTTGAAGGATAGATTTTCTATACAGTGACTGTGTGAAAAAGGACACATTATTTAGCTTCTCTGAGTATCAATTTCCTAGTGAAAAGAAGAGATAATGGAGCCTTCTTCAAAAGGTGTTGAGATTCTTCTGTGATAATTATACAGAGAGTCTAGTATATAATAGGGCTTAAAAGTATAGAGTGCCATCAGGTGCAAAAATACAGTTGTTGTGAGGGTAACTGAGAGAAGAATTTGTGTTTTTGAGTAATCAGATGTGCAGATTTTTCAAAAAGTTTTCTATGGTTTGTATATGGTTTTAGTCTGTTCCCTAAAGCTTCATATACTGGAAGCTTTACCTACCACCCCACCCTAATGTGGCAGTGTAAACAGAGGGTAAAACCTTTAGGAGGTGGGGAATTACCCATGCAAGATAATTGGGTGATAGAGTATGCTGCTTGGAAGAGATCAATGTAGTTGCAGTAGGTACCTGATCAGTTCCTTTGAAAATGGGATTTTATAAAGCAAGATCACTTTGGAAAACCAATCTCTTCATGCTTGTCCGCCATATTGTAATACAGACACAAGGTCTCTCAGGACAGGAATAACTGATAGTGCTTCTTAGTCTTGGATATTTGGCCTTCAAAACTGTGACTTAAATACATTTTGTTATAAAGTGCAACCTTAGGGATTTCATTATAGCAATGTATTTTGTTATAGTAAGAGAGAGATTCAAGGTTCCCCATGTACTTTGTCTCTAATAAGCTTTTCTGAACCTTGACATGGGCCATGTCTTTGAAGGTCATGCCTATATCTTTGCCTTGTGCAGAATCTCAAGTCTCATGTAAGCTTGTGTTGACAGTGGGTTCCTGCACATCCTCTCCTGCTGCCATCATCAGGTGAAAGAGCTGAATTGTATGTGTTGTCACTTAGCCCCACAGTTTAGCTCTTGGGGAGATTCAGGTTCATGATGGTACTTTCATTAGCCACTTAATACGCTTAGGAGACTGTAATACTGGAGGCATCCATTATTATCAAAGAGAAAGTATGTCTCAAGTAGGTCAAAACATATTTGTTTATCTACTCTTCTGTCCATTCAGAGTAGATTCTTGCTGCCATGGTAACAGAGACAAGAGCAAGCAAGAGTTTTTGAGTGTCCTAGATGCTTTTTTACAGGGAGAGAAGTGAGGTTGAACTGAAATGTGGACTTAAAATAAAATATCATTTTCATCTGTCTCTCTCTGTAGAGGGCAGATGTCATGATTATGCCTGAATCTATTTTTCAAACCAAGTATATCCTTGGGCTTGAAGATTAAATGGAGAGAAAAGAACCTCAACATAAATCCAGCTGCACGAACCTCTTAGAAGAGAAATTGGGAGGGACCCTTGAATGAATAGGCACAGGATACCACTTCTTGAAAATAATGCCAGTAGCACAGACACTGTGACTGACAATAAATGGGTCCTCCTGAAACTTAGAAGCTTCTGTAAGGCAAAAGACACAGTCATCAAGACAAAATGGCAGCCCAGAGAATGGGAAAAGATCTTCACCAACCCCACATCAGACAGAGGGCTGACCTTCAAAATATACAAAGAGCTCAAGAAGATAGTCACCAAAACGCCAAATAATTCAATTAAAAAGTGGGGTACAGAACTAAAAAAGTTCTCAATAGAGGAATCTAAAATGGCTAAAAGAAATTGCTCAACATCCTCAGCCATCAGGGAAATTCAAATCAAAACAACATGAGATACCATATTACACCCATTAGAATGTTTATGCTGGAGAGGATGTGTAGAAAGCATCTCCATTGCTGATGGGAGTGCAAACTTGTATGACCACTCTGAAAATCAGTATGACACTTTCTCAGGAAAATGGGAACCAGTCTACCTCAAGATCCAGCAATTCCACTCAGGCATATACCCAAAGCATGCACATTCATACAACAAGGACATCTGTTCAACTATGTTCATCGCAGCATTATTTGTAATAGCCAGAACCTGGAAGCAACCTAAATGCCCCTCAACCAAAGAATGGATACAGAAAATGTGGTACATTTACACAGTGGAGTACCACTCAGCAGAAAAATAAAAACCAATGGATTCTTGAAATTTGCAGGCAAATGGATGGAACTAGAAGAAACCATCCTAAGTGAGGTAACCTAGTCACAAAAAGACAAACATGGTATATACTCACTAATATATGAATTTTAGACATACAGCAAAGGATTACCAGCCTACAGTCCTCTTCACCAAAGAAACTAGGAAACAAGGAGGACCATAAAAGAGACATACACGGTCCCCCAGTGGAAAAGACAAGATCCCTTGGACAAACATGAGGGATCAGGAAGACTGAGTGGGGAGAGGTATAGAGGAGAACAAGAAAAGAGACACATCAACAGAGGGAGACACTATAGGTTTAAAGAGAAATCTGGCACTAGGGAATTGTACAGAGGTCCACAAGGATGACCCCAACTAGGAATCTAAGCAATGGTGGAGAGGGTACCTTAAATGCCTTCCCTTATAATGAAATGATGACTACCTAGAGCCTGATGGAAGCAGAAGCAGAGATCCACAGCTAAACACTGAGCCAAACTCCTGGAATCCAGTTTCAGAGAGGGAGGAGTGACCAACAAAGGGGTCAAGATCACGCTGGAAAAACCCACAGAAACAGCTGACCTGAGAAAATAGGAACTCATGGACCCCAGTCTGACAGCTGGGGAACCATCATAGGACCAAACCAGGCCCCCTGAACGTGTGTGTCAGCTAGGAGCACTGGGCAGTCTATGGGGCCTCTGGAAGTGGAACCAGGGTGTATCCCTAGTGCACGAATGGACCTAGGGGGCCCATTCCCCATGGTGGAATACTCTGTTAGTTTAGATACACAGGGGAGGGCCTAGGCCCTGCCCCTGTCCCAAATGACTTGACAGATTTTAATGATCCCTCATGGAAGGCCTCACCCTCCCTGGGGAGTTGATAGGGGGGTCTGTGGGAGGCATGGGAGGATGGGAGAGGGATATATATATATATATATATATATATATATATATATATATATATATATATATATATAATCTTACTTTTTCCTCAAACATTTCATTCATGGTTTTCTTGTGGGGTCATTTTCTCTCTTGCCTGTATAAGGGACTCAACACACTCAGCAGTTTGGAGAATGTTAAAATTCACCCCCATTCCTTGGTTTTTCTCTGTCTGTCTGTCTGTCTGTCTGTCTGTCTGTCTGTCTGTCTGTCTGTCTGTCTGTCTCTCTCTCTCTCTCTCTATATATATATATATATATATATATATATATAATTTATTTTGTGTATATGTGTGTGAGTGATATACATGTGCTATTATGTGTATGTGGAGATAAGAGGACAACTTGTATGAGTCACCTCTGTCCTTCACCATATGGGTTCAGGCGATTGAATTCAGGTCAGCAGTCTTGACAGCAGATAACTATACTATCTGAGGAATTGCATTGATTCCTGGTCTCTATTATTTTAAACATAAAATTAATAAATTCTATTAAAACATAACTTTTGAATAAAGAAGTGAAAAGACTTGAACTTGGTTTGAAGTTTTGTAAAGAGTGAGTTTTACTTACATTTTGAACTGCCTCAACTGCATGTCTCCCCTTCATTTGGGCTGGGTTACTTTGCTTCTGTCTCAGCTCTGAGGCTTATATCTTTGCACCCTCTCTTCTCAGTTCTGCCATTTTTCTGTTCAATCTTCAAGGTATATCCAACATACAATTACTCAACACAGTGAGCTCTGGGCATGGTGTGACCTTCATATACTCAACAGCATGGGTTTAGTGTCTCTCACTTTGTAGTCTCCATGACTCAATCTGTTCCCCTCAGCCTACTAGGAGCAGAGAGACTGCCTGATTCCCAGTTACTCCTTCACTCTGGACCATAGTTTCCTTCTGAGTGTGTGTGTGTGTTTGTGTGTGTTGGATAATAGAATGAGAGTTGCCTCAAAAATCTTGAAGTTGCCCACTGTGAAGATGGTTCAGTAAGTAGAGGGGTTGCCGCACAAGCATAAGGACACCTAGAATTTATGTAAAAAGCTGAGCATGGTGGCCTGCACAGGGAAGGCAGAGATAGGCAGATCCCTGGGACTTGTTGGTCAGCTAGCCTATCCAAATCTGTAAGTTCCAGGTCCCAGTGAGAGACCCTGTCTATTCAAAGAAGGCGGGTGGTTCCTCCACTCACATGTCTACCCCAATGTGATCATGCTCACATACCTATATACCTTCATGTCCTTCAACAATTTCCCCCAGAAACCCGAGGCTAGAGGCTTGAGATCCAGGTTGGGTTGGGAAAAGGTTATCGTGAGAGGACCTGAGGAGAGGTGATGGAAACTAGGGGGTGACTATGATGCTGAGGCAAGCAATGAAAGAGAAAAGGAACAGGTGCTGTTCGGCTGCAGAATTCAGCTGGCCTCCAGGATGCTCTTCTTTCTAGTTGTGGAAATGGGACAATTTACTGAACATTTTAACAGCAGTTTCCTCATCTGTAAAATAAAATTAGTTCCACCTTAGGGAGATCTTTTTGTTTGTTTGTTTTTGAGATATGGTTTCTCTGTGTGTAGCTCTGGCTGTTCTGGAGCTCACTTTGTAGACCAGGCTGACCTTGAACTCACAGAGATCCATCCGCCTCTGCCTCCCAAGTGCTGTGATTAAATGTGTGCACTATCACTGCCTGATAGAGTGATCTTAAGTATAGGAGCAGAATGCTTTTGTAGTATCAGTTTGCTATTGCTTGTTTATAGCTTAATAAAGTACTTTTAGAACCAATACTATATGTTGCCGAATTAATTAAAAAATTTTTGTGTGTGGCCTAAAATATGAGTTATAGATTTCAAGAGTTCATTTACTCCTGTGACAAATATTTATCAGGCACTTCCTTAGTAGGTACCTGTGAGGTCCTGTGCTGGGCACTCTTAGTACTATTAACAACAATGGGAAAGTAACGAAGAGTGTGGATCTGCAGGTTATGACACTGACACAAGGCATTGTAATGGAGATTCAGGCTCAGGGATAGAAACTCCACAAGCTTTCTTTCTTTTCCTTTCTTCTTCCTTCCTTCATTCCTTTTTTGTTTTGGTTTTTGAGACAGGATTTCTCTATGTAACAGCTCTGGTTGTCCTGTAACTCGCTCTGTAGAGCAGGTTGGCCTTGAACTCATAGAGATCCACCTGCTTCTGCCTCCTGAGTACTGGGATTAAAGACGTGCACCACAACTCCTGGCTCATCTAGAAGCTTTCTAAAGATGATTTTGCTGAATATTGGGTGAGAAAAGTATTTATTGATTTATAAAATTCAACAGATTGGAATTCCCTATGGCCTAATTACTTTGTACTAATCCTACCTGTCAAAAGCTCTGTTACTTCTTAGTGTTGCCATGATAGAGACCAAGATTCCAACACATGGATCTTTAGAAACATACTTACACCACATGCTTGTGGTGACCAAAGGTCAAGGTGAATGGTGAGGTGTCTGTCCAGAGATGAAAGAACTGGATGATGAACAATGACTGAAGACAGATCTTAGTGCTTAGAATGTCACTCACGCTCAATAAAAGCTTATCAGATATTAAATATAAAATGTTCTTCACAGGCTCATGCTTGTTCCTTAGCTGGTAGAGTTCTTTTGGGAGGCCACAGAACCTTTGGGAAGTGGGGCTTAACTGAAGGAAATAGGTTACTAGGAGTGAGACTTGGAAAGTTAGAGCCTGGTTCCCATCTCATTCTCTGTTTTTTGGTCTGGCATAATTTGAACATCTGCATCTTCTGCTATGACAGACTAAGCTGCTCAGACATGTCTTTCCCCCAGGTTGGACCAAAGCACTCTGAAATTATGATCCCCTAATGCCTTTCTTTTCTTAAGTCCTTTAAGTCAGACATTTTGTAATGCCAAAAGTAACTAATACAGATACCTAATGCTGTGACAGAGGCTTGTCATTAAGGTTTAGCTTTCTGATGCTACTGGTACCTGGCCAATAGTGTTCTGCTGGCCATTAATTTAGTTGTTGCTTTGCTTTTGCCTTATGTCTGTGTATACAGATGGGAAGCAATCGGAAGTGACATAAGGGAGTTAATGTGTGGAGTTGTGAAGAGTTAACAGCAAATTATTAAGGCACAGGCTTATATTTTAACCACATTAGTGTTCTTTCACCATTTATTTTCTGGTTAGCATTTACTACCTGCATAAACATAATCCTGTAATTTATTGAGATCTTGTCAGTTTGAAAACAGAAGGGGAAATGCACAAAGATCAAACCATTCAGGGGTCAAGGGAGTGCCTCATCACCACCACCCTTCAAACATCTTCCAGTACTATGAGAGGTCAGACAAAAGAGGTGCTTGCTTTGCAGGCAATAGTTACCTTCTTCAAGAAGTGACAATAGATAGCATCTTTTTATCCCTATGGTATTGAAATTTTAAAATTTCCTCAGGCACACATATCAAATCCATATTTCATCTTTAAGGATTATATGTGGTTAAATAATTTCTCTATAAAATATGACTACTCTGGAAAATGGATCTTAGAATACATTCAAGCATACCACTTTATTTTTAATATCCTGCTCAAGTCAGCCACACTGAAAAATGGAAATCTGGGAGTAGATAGTGGATGGGAGTTGGCATTAGAAGAGTGGGCTGAGAAGATCCTGAGTGCAGGCTCCTGGAGCCATCAGGACCACATAAAGGAGGGAGGGGAGAAAGCAGGGACACTGCTAACATCTTTCTAGTTTTGCCACTTTGTCTTAGACCAAACCATGTGAATAGTTTAAAGTTGTGAAATACCTCCTTTCCTGAGTTAGAAGAATAAAAGCTATCCCCTTTTCTTTTTATGCATGTTTGTGTTTGTTTTTTTTGTGTGTGCAGGTACATATGTTTATATTTGTGTGTGCATGTATTTGGGACTATTTTTGTGTGCTCATGTGTACCTATGTGATTGTATATGGGTATTTTCATGTGTGTAGGTATATTTGTGTGCATGTGTTTGTAAGTATTTTCTTGTGTGCAGTTGTACATGCGTGCATGTGTGTGTGTGGAGGCAAGAGGGGCAGCCTTATGTGTGGTTCCTCCTCAGATGTCCACTTTGTGTTTTGAGATAGGTTTCTCACAGGCCTAGGGTTGGTTCCTGTGGTGGTTTGAATAGGTATTGCCCCCCCCCCCCCGACTCATGTGTTTGAATGCTTGACTTATAAAGAGTGTCACCATTGGGAGGTATGGCCTTGTTGGAAGAAGTGTGTTACTGTAGGGTCAGCCTTGAGGTCTCTTATTCCCAAACTATGCCTAAGGCAGGGGAGAGTGCACTTCCTGTTGCCTTAAGATCAAGATTTAGAACTCTCAGCTACCTCTCCAGCACCATGTCTGCCTGTGTGCTGACTTTCTTCCTAACATGATGATAATGGACTAAACCTCTGAAACTTTTTTTTTTTTTTTTTGTAAGAGTTGCCATGGTCATGGTGTCTTTTCACAGTAATAGAAACCCTAATTAAGACAGTTTTCTTGTCTGTTTCACCTAGGCTGGTTGACCAAAAGTTCCAAGACCCTGCCCCTTTCTGCCTCTTCCAGCACTAGGGTTACGAGTACATCATTACTTTTCCCCCCATGGGTTCTGGGAATTGAACTCAGTTCCTCATGCTTGCATAGTTTTACTGATTGAGCTAACATCCCAGCCTCCCACCCCCCTTTTGAGTGCAGGCTACAGTGGTCACATTTTGGTAAAGACAAAAAATCAGACTTGGCCACAGATTCTTTTTTCTTGCTTTAGCATACCTTTCCTCTGACCACCTAAGGGCAGAGAAGGCAGCAGAGGGTCTGGTCTCCCCAGGAGACACTGAGGTAAGCGTTAGACTAAGGTCACCTAGACTTGTCATAGTTTTGTTTGTTTTAGGTAGTAGCTAGTCTTATGGTAGATGCGGATCTTCTGATTTACGGAGTTATTTTAACTCTTGGAGAAGGAATGATTCCTCAGAGAAAATTTAAAACCTTTTTTTTTTTTTAAAGTTGGCTCTTGCTACATAGCAGAGGCTGGACCTGAACTCATGATCATCCTGCCTATGACTTCTTAATGCTAGGTATTCTAGGAAAGCCTGTACCCTACTCTTTGAGATTGTATTTTCAAGTGCAGATCTTGAGATGAATAAGATGAGCCAGGCACCTCCACTAACTTCCTTTTCATGTTACCTAAATTTTAGGTTAAAAGCCCTGGTTCTCAAGGCCCAGCACTGTAGGTTTGGCTACCTCTTCAGTACACCAGTCACAAAGTGATGTTGGCCTGGAAAGGCTACTTCTGTCAGGATGGCCACTGAAGAAAGACTAGATAAATGGATTCAGTGATCCTAAAGTCTGTCTTTGAGAAGCTGACAGGAATGTTGAAATTTTGCTGAAAAGCAGAACAAAGGTAGTGAGCAAGGGTTGCATGGCTTGGGGGTTCCTAGCTAACAGAGTAGGTAATCTTAGCCAGGCTGCATGGTCTGGTTGATCATTATCTCAGGGCTGGAAGTCATCATTGCTTGAAGGGACAGCATTTTCCCCATTGAACCCACTGAAAGATCTCCTTAGGGGTCAGCCTGGGTTTCCATCATGGGATAATTGCTCCTTTTTGTGGTGATCTTGTCTATGAGGTTCTTAGTTGCTTGGAGTAGTTTAAGGACTTTGTCATAAAGATATTTACTGATCAGATTTGTCATTTCTAGAATCCTAGGTAACTGCAGAAGGGAGTGACTCTAAAGATAAAATGGAGCCAGAGAGGAAGGAAATGGGGGTGATTCAGGCCTCAACTAGGAAAAGGCTTCCAGGGACCACTGCAAATGTTCAGCCTCGAAGAGGGTTTCAGACTCTGGGAAAGACATTTTTCAGCTTTTCCAAACTATGTTTTGTATAGAAAGACTCAGGAATGAAGGTTTTTGTTTTGTTTTTTAATAAATAAGCTCTGAATGGCACTAATTTGCAACAATACTCAATGAAAAGAACATTACAAGGCTCAGCAGAAAGTGGTGAGCTGAAAGCATGGTTCTGCTCACACTTGCTATATGAGTCTGGCTACAGGACTGTGTTGCTAAGCCTCAGCTTTCCCTCTGAGCATGTGGATGGTGATTATTACAGTGGACCCAAACTGTGAGAACACTGATAGGCATTTGATATGCATTGTGTAGGCAGGGTCTGGCACTTAGGGATTTTGGTGCAAGTACTCACCAGTTTGCCTTCTTTCCCTCTCTCTCTGTTCAGAGGTAATATAGAGCGAAGGGGACAGTTCCTAGTTATCCATGGGTTTGAACTTTAAGTTGTTCCTTAACAGATGGAAGTGTTGAACTCTTATGATATATAAAGGGCAATTGTGGGAATCATAGGCAGAGGACCTTACCTTTTTTTTTTATTGTGAGCTGAGTCTTCTCTCCAGTTCAGGGACTTCAATTCTTTATTGTTAAATATAAGAATAAGAGCCTAGATTCAGGAATTAGAATTTCATCTCTTCCATATTCTCAGGATAACTTTGGGCAAGTTATTTAGTTCTCTGTGCCTTTCCTCACTTACAAAATCCTGTAACATTGTTGTAAGGATTGAATAAATTCTTTTATGTAAAAATGCATGCCAGGGACCCCACCTTTTCTAGAACAGAGAAAGCATCAACCTTTACTGGGCTCTAAATGCATAATTTGATTTTCTTGACTACATATTGCTGGTTGTGTTCTTTAAGTCTAAAAGGCTTTAGAAACAAGCATCCTACAAGAATAATGAAATGTAATTTTACCATAACAGAGTAATAGGGAAGCCTCTGGAACTTCTTAACATGCTCTTTTTTTTTTTAATTAGTTTTAGTCAGGCATAGTAGTTCACACCTTTAGTCTCAGCACTCATGAGGCAGAGGAAGGAGGAACTCTGAGAGTTCCAGGTCAATTTGGTCTACAGAGTGAGTTCCAGGGACAGCTGAACTACATAATGGGATCCTGTCTCGAAAAAACAAAACAAAACAAAAACAAAAACAAACGAAAAAATAGTTTTGTCCTTTATTTGTATGCTTTATTCAAGTCACTTAGTCAGCCATGTGCTGACTAAGGTCAGGTTACTTTGCCCTTCTGAATGTTTCCTCATGTGTGGGGCAGCAATGGTGATTTTTATGTTGAAAGGTTATAATTGGAAATAAGCAAATTGACACATACAAAGGACTTAATCTAGTCTGACCATGAACAATGTGATTATTGTTCATGGCTGCTAGACACCAATTTCCCTATTCATTTCTGAATAAATGGATAATGATTTTGTTTCTTATATACATATTAATTAGTCTTCTATATAATCTTTGGGTTACTTTAAGCATGCAACTGCACAGAGAACTCAGGTACTGGGTACTTATTGTGAGCATAGACTTGCCTCAGCAGGGATTTTTTTTTCTGAGACAGGATTTCTGTGCTAACTAGTCTTGGCTGTCCTACAATTCACTCTGAGCCCAGTCTGGCCTCAAACTCAGAGATCCACTTGTCTCTGCCTCCTGAGTGCTGGGATTAAGGGTGTGCACCACCACCACCCAGCTGCCTCAGCAGGAATTTTACTGATAATATTGATCATATAAATGTGTGGAGCTAATCAAAATGCTTGTGAGCAGATATTCTACAGTAGGCATCTCTAATGTTCACATGCTCTGCTTCTTTTCCAACTTGATGGGTCCTTATTTTTAATGCAAAACCCTATTTTTCTACATGTAAATTGCAGCTTTACTAAGTGACTTCTTTAGGCTTGCTTCTAGTAATTGGTTCAAACTGTGGGGGGCACATTTTGTACTGGGTAGATTGGGTAAGGGAATAAGAGGCTACTGAGATAGCAACCAAGATTGTGGAGACAACTCTTGAAGAAACAGCAATTAAATATATACAGCTGTCCCTGCATCTCTGTGGAGTCTCTACTTCCTTATATAAGATATCATAGCATTTCACAAACCTATGCAATATTCCCATGTGAATCACATAGTTTTTTAGATGCTTGCTAGTGCCTAGAACATTGTAAATGCTTTGCAAGTAACCAGTATTCTTTATTGTTTAGGGGCTACTGATAACAGGTATGTTCAGCACCCCACTCAGGTTTTAAAGACTTTTTTTTGTCTGCAGCTGACTGAATTCACATGTTTAGAATCTATGGTCACCAAGAGCCAACTGCATACACAACACAGTAGTTATGTAACTGTGCAGGGGAAAGAACACTCAGAATGCTCCATTCCATCTGGAATCTACTTTGGGTATTTGAATGAGTCTAACTATAGTCCTGAGTTTAATTTCCCACTCATAACACAGGGACAAAGATAGAGTTGTGAGGATAAATTGGTAAGCTATGCAGAGCACTTAATAAACCGGATGGGAGGAAGTTGTAATGCTCAGAGCCAGATTTAAAAAATTATGATAAGAATATAAAAGAAAACCTAATTTGGGTTTCAGATCTTATTCTAAGAATTATCAAATCAGCAGTAGATATACTTGATTAAAATCAGTTTTATTATTCTAGGCAATAGACAACAAATCACACACTTCCTTGTGTATTTCCCAAGTGCAAATGGTTTAAGGCAAATCAATGATACTGACCCCAGTTTGTGGGCTTGTGCCAAAGCCATTGCACAGTCCTGGAGAAAAAAGGTGACAGGCTAGAGAGGGTAATAACACAAATTTGTCACCAAGGCAAATGAAAAATATTTAGTCAACTCTGGTGATGTCTTACTTGTACAAATAAAGCCTGTCTGAAGGTCAGAGAATGAACCTTGCCACTATCTAACCATAGAGGTCTGGAGTTCTGTACAGACAGATAGGAAGGAGACAGCTGGGCAGAGAGTCGCTGCAGCTTGCTCCTTTTTCTCTCTGATCTCTCAGAATTTTCCTCTATATCTGACTCTTAGTTTTTTATTAATTAGACCAATTAAGAACTCCATTTACAGTCAACCCCTTAACACTTACAGAATGGACCTGAGATTTTGTCCCCACTGCTTATTTGCCTGCTGTGGTACCTGCCCCCAGCCTCCCCACACTTTAAAGGGAGTGAAAGAGTCTTTTCAGAATTGGGGGAGGAACTCTGAGTCTTTTTCTGTGCCCACTATTTGTTTCCACAAACAGGTATAAATATGAACTGTAGCAACTGAACCCATTTTTGTGTGCTTGTTGATGGTCCCAAGTTTTATTGACATTGTCTCATCAGAAGCACTTTGCTTGCAAAACTAGTTTATTTGCTTTTAATGTCTTCTATTTCCCATCAAAAGCAGTTGTGTCCCCCTATTTCCAATCCTCTGAAGGGGTGATAGGGGATTGAGAATGGGCTTAATCTGCTTGGTCTTTGGAGTCTGGCAGTGGGGGATGTCTATTTCACATGGTTGAGTGTGACATGAAGAATAATTGCTCTGGCAAAGATACATTTGGAAAGTTAGGTGTTGACAGACTCTTTCATAGGAAAGGCAGTAAGCACACGGATGGTTAGATCAATAGTATATTTGTCTAGTATCAAAGTCACCTTTCTCTTGGTGAACAGAGTTATTGGTTCTTAAAGATAAGCTTGAGGATTGTTCTAAAGGACATTGAGAATTCTGACTTTTCAGGAAGAATTTCCAGGTGCAGGATAAGACTCCAACAGGAAATGGGCTGCATTCCCTATAGATGCTGCGGCAAACTTTGGTTGCCTTGGATGCAGACTACAACACTTTAAGTAATTGAATCAAATAATTTCTCTAAAGTAATTTGGTAATTTTTTTAAAAAAGTCAGTTTTGTATGCAAAGCCTTCAGATGATTTCTGTGTGGTTAGTTCTGTCTTAGGATATTTCTTTTTCCCCCTTTTTATTTTAAAATTTGTATTCATTTTACATACCAACCACAGTTGCCTTTCCCTCCCATCCTCCCATCGCCCCTCCTCCAACCCCCCCTACCCCCCCCATCCACTCGCAGAAAGGGTAAGGCATCCCAAGGGAAGTCAGCATAGCCTGGCACATTAAGTTGAGGCAGGACCTACAAACAATCCAAGCACATGGAACTACTTTCAGACATTCTGGAAATGATG
The DNA here is from genome assembly GCF_003668045.3 of Cricetulus griseus. NCBI lineage: Eukaryota > Metazoa > Chordata > Mammalia > Rodentia > Cricetidae > Cricetulus > Cricetulus griseus. The sequence continues at coordinate 461,322,774 of NC_048595.1, read as the reverse complement.
TTATCTACCTGAAATCCAAGTTCCTTGCTGTCAACCAAGAGCCAGCCTTCTAAGTTGGTCTTTTAAGGGCGTGCTTGTTAGTGTTTTTGATTGCTTTGTTTTTGTTAACTTGAGACAAACTAGAGTCATCTGGCATGAAAGAACCTCAAGTGCCTCCATCAGACTGACCTATAGGCATGTCTCTGTGGCATTTCCTTGATTGTTGGTTGATGTGGGAAGCCAAACCTACTGTGGGCAGTGTTACCTCTGGGCGTGTGGGCCTAGGAAATATAAGAAAGGTAGCTGAACATGGATGGACCTGAGAGCAAGCCATTAAGAAGCTTTCCTCCGTGGTTCCTGCTTCTACTCCTACTTGAGTTCCTAATTTTCCCAATAATGGCCTGTGATCTAAATGTGTTATCCAGATAAACTTTTTCTCTCTAAGTTTCTTCTGATCATACATAGTGTTTATTACAGCAACAGAGAAACTGTACCATTCTTGCTGCACAGGGTATAGAGATCACTAACTGGTGATTAAAGGTAGTACTCTTCACTCTCTTTTTAGGGACACAGGCTTGTCAGCTTGAACCAGTGCAGCCTAGTGGAACATTTTTGGCAATTATGGAAATGTTGAAATTCAGTGCTGTCCGCTATGGTGACCACTAGCCATATGCAGTTATTGAAATTCGGCTAGTGTGACCCATGAATTGAAATTGTATGTGTGTGTTGTTTTGTATTATTGTGCATATGTTTGTTCCAGTGCCTTCAATGCTAGATGTCACCCTCTATTAAGGAATTAATATGTTATTTATTGAGACAAGGTCTATCACTGCACATGAAACTCATTATATATGATTAGACTAGGTGGTCTGCAGACTCCCAGGACCCACCTGCCCACCTGCCTTTGCCTAACACCACTTGCCCCAGCACAGGGTTAAAGGTGCACACTACCACACCCACATTTCATTCAGGTGTTGGGGATATGAGCTCAAATCCTCATGCTAGAGCACCTTCCTAGCTGGAAACTGAATGTTTATATGTGTAAACAATTGATTCTAAATAGTCCCACATGGCTAGCTAATTTCTACTTTGTTGGGTTCTTTAGTCCTAAATTGCTAATCTTTGTGTTTTAGTGGTCTATTGAAAAGCAGGATAACATGTTTGAAGGTCTGGCTGGAGTGTCTCCCTACAGATCTTGTATTTCTTCACCTCCTGCTTTAGCTCATGGGACCCCCACCACCTTTCTTCCTGATGGTCCAGGCCTCCACATTAAAAGCAAGGATGTTTTATTCTTTTAAGAATAACTATCCTTGGTAGGTTATTGATTATTGAGAGAGAAAGAACTTTTCTTACAGTGTAACGTGTCTCAATATTACTGATTGGGTAGGACATTTGGACTTTCAATAATAGACTGGTAAAATAGTGTTACAGAAAAAAATTTCAGAACCACACAGTAGTCACACTGTACAAAGACATATTACAATTCTCTAGGTTAGCTCTCCTAGGAAGCAGACTCTGGGATGGATTTGTGTGCAAGTAGTTTACTGGATACTGCTCTTAGGAACTGCAACTGCAAGGAATTGCACTTAGCAGATTTGAGCCAGGGGGTGGTGACCTGTGCTGAGGTAGCAGTGGGTGCCTCAGCTGAGCACTGTTCTGACTAGAAATTGAGCTGTAGTCAAGCATGGTGGCTGATTGTTATACTTCCAGCATTTGAAAAGTTGAGTCAAGAGGACTGCTACAAGTTTAGTGCCAGAAGGGGTTACAGAGTGAGATAATGTCATAAAACTAAAACAAGCAAGCAATTCCTACATTTCCAAACAAAAACCAAACCAAACCAAATCACCAGAAGAAAAGTAACAGGGCTTTGGAGCTAGTTCAAGTACTCAGTCTTTTGAACTTGAACATGTTATTTATTTTCTTTAAGTTTTGGCTTCATCAATTAGAAATTCAGGCCCTGTGAGGAGTACTGTGAAAACGAATCAGCATGACATGTGGGAAGCACTTAATACGTGGCCTGATTCTTGGTAAGCACTGAAGAAATGGTGGCTACTGTCAAAGCTTGGGGAGTTTTGTAAGACACAACTTTTAGAAGCACAGTGGACTAAGTTAGCTGGCTTGGGCAACAGGACTACATGGAGCGGTACTTCCCAATTCACTGGAGACATTTCTAAACCTGTCCATTCTCATCTGGCTTTCCTATTTCTCCAGGCAGAGGGCCTATAATTAGGATGAGCTGACAGGGGAAATCCAACCATAAGAACATGGGCTGGCCGAATGCTGCAATTACTGAATCCAGAGAGGAAAGAAGTAAAAGACACAACCCTCAGTCCTAGAAAGTTCCAGAAGGGTCACTCATTGTTTAGCTGAATCAAGAAACTATTTCTTGAAGTTTTTTTTTTCAGACTCTGTACCACCCATTATAATCACATTTCTTTAACCTGAGGCATATATATCGTGAAAACAACCCTTTGACACTTTCAACAAAGTTCCTGTTGACACTTATTAACTAATTAATCCATTTCATGAAAGATGAGGTTTTTTTCCTCCCCTCTCCTCTTTTGACTGGTATTGGCAGCAAGACTCTCCAGTTTCAATACTTGTTTGACAGAGAGTTTAGGACTCAGTAAACTCTCAGTAACTTTAGTAAGACACTTCTCCCAGTTGGACTTCCGGTTATGTTTTCAAAGGAAACAACTGACAAACGCAGCCCTTGATAGCAAGCCCACGGGTGTCATTGCGTCTATAATAAAGGGCTCTCCAAACCCAGCAAGTTAAAAACTTGGGTTTTCACATACCAGTAGATTTTCAAGAGAACAACCTCTTTTCTGATGGAGAAATAAAAAGTCACAACTACTTTTTTTTTTTTTTGCCATCATCAGTTCTCTCTCTCTCTCTTTCTTTCTTCCTTTCTTTCTTTCTTTCTTTCTTTCTTTCTTTCTTTCTTTCTTTCTTTCTTTCTTTCTTTCTTTCTTAGTTCTAGTTAGGGAACAAGCTTGTTTCACATATAAGTCCCTTCTCCCTCTCCCTTCCCTCACCCCCATCACTCCTTTCCCACCCCCAACCTACCCCCCACCCCATCCACCCACCACTCCCCAGGTAGGGTAGGGCCCTCAACAGGGGCTCTGCAAAGTCCACCAAATCTTCCTGTGCTGGTCCTGGGCCCTTCCCCATGTGTCCAGGGCCAGAGTGTAACCCTTCATGTGGGATGGGCTCTCAAAGTCCCTTCTTGCACCAGGGAAAAATACTAATCCACCACCAGAGGCTCCCTGGAGTGCAGAGGCCTCCTTATTGACATCCATGTTCAGGGGTCTGGATCAGTCTTGTACTAGCCTCCCTGACAGCATCTGGGGTCAATGTGCTCTCCCTTATTCAGGTCAACTGTTCTTGTGAGTTTCTCCAACCTGGTACAGACCCCTTCGCTCTTCATTCCTCCCTGTCTTCAACTAAATTCCCGATTTCAGCTCAGTGTATATCTGTGGATGTCTGTCTCTGCTTCCATCAGCCACTGGATGAGGCTCTAGGCCATCATCAGTTCTTAAAAAGGAATTGTAGAGGCATTCCCTTGAAACCTACAGGCTACTACAGCCAGAGAAGTAGATCGGCTAATTGCAGATCTTCACCTCTCCCTCCATCCCTCCAAATCCAATCCCCTGGTCTCAGGTCTCATCACCAGCTCTGTAGCCTAGGTTCTCTCCTGGCCCCATTTCCAGAGGATCACACAGATTTCCCCCTCCAAATTTCATTTCTCCCACTTACTGCTTTATCACAGGCCCCAACTTCAGCAGATATCCTCTGGGAACCCATCAGCAAACCTTGCTAGAGGAGCAAGTAGACCAGTAAAGCAGGTAGGCAGGCTGGCTTCAGATCTTCAGTCTCCCTCTTCTCCTTCATATCCAATCCCCCAATATCACCCCCAAATCTGTAAGAGACTATGTATTGTGGCCTACCCTCACTTACTGCCCCAAATCCTAGGGGACTGAGACGATTCTGGTTGAACACCCTGTTTTCCTCCCTCCTGTGGATTTCCTAACTACCCCTTTCTAGCTCATTTCCATTCCATTCCTAAGTGCCTAATACCTAGAAACACATTTTACATTTCACCTTCAGTGGCCACAGCTAGAAGGATCCCAGAAGAATTCCTACCAGGAAACTCATAGCCACCACACTCTTCTAAGAGCCAGAGAGGGCGACAGAAACCAAAGAACAAAACTCCCACCCAAGAAAGACAATACCAAATATTAGCACCTAGAATTACAATCATTCCAAACCCAGATGCCTAGACACCAGTGTAAAAATGTAATAACAGGATAAGGTATCTCCACTAGAGCCCAGCAACCCTACCTAATGACTGTTTCTGAGGCTTGCTAGTGACTGAATCTGAAAGGAAGACACTCATTCTTTGTAGTTTTGAGTGAAGAAAATAAAAAAGGAGGACATGTCTGCTTCTAGGTATGGTGAAGGGGAGGGTTTATGTAGATAAAAAGAAGAGCATAGACAGAGGCAGAGACATCTGGGAGAGCCAAGAGTAAACATGATGCTAATTCCACTGATCAAGAATAGATCACTATCACAATTTTGAGCCAAATTTGAAGCAAGCTTTAATTTAATACTGAGCAGGAGGATGGACTCTGGCCAGGTCCATTTCTGGGTTCCCAGAAAATGGCCACGCATTGCTTTTTGCAGAAGTTTAAAAAGGGCAAAATCACAAGGCCACAATATTTCCCATCAGAGCCAATCAGGGGCAAGCATATGTCCTGATATATTTCCTGCCTATGTATATCCCACTTACATCCAATCAGGGGCAAGCATACCTCCTGACATAGCTGATGGGTCAAACAAACATAGGACAAACAGGAACTTATTCTTAACTGCAAACAGAACTTTTAACCTGCAAGGTCAGCATCCAGGCAGGGCCCTGGGCTGACTAGGTATTTACATGGATGCTGACAAGTACATATGTTGCTGTAAGATTCTGAGACTGGCTAGGTATTTGCCTAAGTGCTGGCAAACACATCCTGCCAGGTGCCAAGGAGCCGGCCAGCATAATACCTGAATGCTAACAACCCTTCTCTATATAACCCAGCCATTTTGGCTACACGGGTCCTTTTTTTGGGGGAGAAAGGAGGCTACTGGCCTCTTGGTTTTTTAGTCTCCTGGTTCTCTTCTCTCTCCTCCCCCATCTCCTTACATGGCCCAGATCAGGTTCATTGTGGGACCAACGCAAGAAAAATATACTTTGCAGGTTTGATACCTAACAGCTTTACCCTTCTCAGGAACCTCAGTTGAGGAAGTCATCCTTGGGGATTGAGCTACTGATTTAACGTCCTAAATATGAGGGCCTAGAGAAGCTTGCTACACATTTTATTTTGTGGTCTGGAAATCAACATCAAAACACTTTTTCTTTGCTCTTTTCTTTTCAAGAGTATTTTTAAAAATCTGTTTTATTATTTTGTCAATATTGTTACAGTATCAGCAATACTGTGTCCCATGATCCACTATGTGCAATTGAGTTTAAAAGTCTATTAAATCTTTGATGAATAATACAGCAGCCATTCTCATTTATACATATTTCAAAGCCAGTTAAATTCCCAGAGCTTGAAGACAGGTTGAGTAAACTTTGTGACTCTTTCCACATTCCTAATTCACTCACTTTCTATAGGGAGTCTTCTTGTCAAGATCAGCCATAGGTGAAGAGTGAATTATTATTTAGATACAGGATTTGTATGAAATTTCATTTGTCTGCCTCTCTGACAGGATCAGGGCTTGGAAAGTGATCTCAGAGTGGATCAGAGATACTTTTTTTGTTTTGAAGGATGTTGAGTGTGTGACAAGTGTTTGGCCAAAAAAGAATTCATTTTTAAACAATATTTTTATTAATTTTTTTATTTGAATTAAAAACAATCTTATTATACATACCAATCCCAGTTCCCTCTCCCTCCCATCCTCTTACTCCTTCCACCACTTCCCCATCCCACCTCCCATTCACTCCTCAGAGAGGGTGAGGCTTCCCATAGGGGATCATCAAAGTCTGTCACATCATTTGGGTCAGGACCAAGGCACTCCCCACCTGTATCTAGGCCGAGAGAGTATTCCCCCATAGGGAATGGGTTCCAAAAAGCCAGTTCATGTAGTAGGGATAAATACTGGTTCCACTGCTAGTGGCCCCATAAACTGCCCAAGTCCCCCAACTGACACCAACATTCAGGGAACCTAGTTCGCTCTTATACAGGTTCTCCAGCTGTCAGTCTGGAGTCTGTGAGTTCCCACTTGCTCAGGTCAACTGTTTCTGTGGGTTTCCCCAGCACGGTCTTGACCTCTTTGCTCATCAATTCTCCCTCTCTGCAGCTGAATTCCAGAGTTCAGCTCAGTGTTTAGCTGTGGGGTCTGCTTCTGCTTCCATCAGCTACTGGATGAAGGCTCTAGGATGGCATATAAGGTGGTCATCAATCTCATTATTGGGGAAAGGCATTTAAGGTAGGTTCTCCACTATTGCTTAGATTCTTAGTTGGGTCATCCTTGTGGATTCCTGGGAATTTCCCTAGTGTCAGGTTTCTCGTTAAGTCCATAATGGCTCCCTCTATCAAGGCATCTCTTTCCTTGCTCTCCTTCTCTGTTCTTCACCTACTCCCTTTCTCCCCTCCTATTTCTCCTCCTTCCCAGTTCCTTCCCCCAGTGCTACCAATTTACTCATGAGAGCTTGTCCCTTTCCCCTTCTGGGGGGAGGTCCACGTATGTCTCTCTTAGGGTCCTCCTTGCTTCCTAGATTCTCTGGGGTTGTGGATTGTAGGCTGGTTGAAAAAGAGTTCTTAAGACAGTACTGTAATGGGTTGTTTGCTTCTTAAGATAGCAACCATGGTCTGCTTCCTGTGTGCTTCTGTGGGAAGACAGAGGGCTCATTTTCAATTAAGTTTTGTGTGAATTAAAAGGCCTTTTCCATTAAGATTTCATGGCCTTGTTTCTAGTTCAAAAGTGGCTGGAACATAACAATGCTACTGTTTAGCATTGAAGAAGTTCCCTTGGTATGCTATTTGCTGTATGTTGCCTTAAGAGCTGTTGGTGTTCACTGAGATACTGACAAATTGAAGTTGCTTTTTGTGCTATTTTAAAATGGAGTGAGGATTCCTGGGTGACTGATTATTAGTGGCATGCTATTTGGTGGCAGCATGGACTCAACAACTTCACAGAGTTGGGACAGTAAATATGATTCTGACTGGTACCTCCACCATGAAGCTAGGCTCTCAGGAAACCAAGGAGTGGGATAGAGCCAGTGCCAAAGCTGCTGCTCACACCATTTAGCAGTTTAAAAGCTCATGTGGTCTGAAAAAGATAGAGATATGTATTGAAGATAGTTTTTAGACAAAAAACCTCTAAATAGTTTATAGTGTGTTTAAAAATATACATAGGCTTGGGAGAGAGAAAATAAAGAGCATATATAGTCATAGATTAAAAATATAGTTTTAAAACAATAAATAAAATAAAGTCCTTAAAAAGGGAGTAAAGTAATATGAAAGAAAAAATGGCCACATAAAGATGGGATATACAGAGAAAGTCTGAATCCTGTATATTATTGTAGTGTCTTTGAATATTTTGGCTGCTAAGAGACACTGGATTATGAAAACTGCTAGATTCAACCAACCTATATATTTCAAAAATATCTTGACTTCAAGATTTAAGTCAAAAGTTGTGTTACTTTGGGAGAGAGGTTAGCTTTTATTCCCATAGGAAATGAGAGGCTGTGGATTTATTTTGGGTTAAAGAAAATCAGGTTTGTTGGAAGACCCCCTGAAAATTCCGGCAACAAACATAAAGAGATAAACCTAAAAAATCTACAAGGCACATGATGTATATTTTATCTGCTTAAACACATAACAAAAATCATCTAAATAACATCTTGTCCATAATGCATAATCTATATTTGTATTGATACAGATATGTATGTTACCTTTAAAAATTTATATATTTTTGAGAAAAAGGGGACCAGACACCCATGAAAGTGATGGCCCAGGTGGTTCAACATCCAGAACAACTTCCAGGCTGCTGACTAAGATGATCCAGCCTCACAGAATACTACATCCAAGACTTAACAATTATCCTAAATTTTCCCAGGGTCCAAAGATTATCAGTGCCTCCATTCAATAGGAAATAGTCTAGAAAACTGTCCTCATTTTCCCCAAAATGGGTGATGAATGAATGATCATTAAAAGGGGTTTTGCTACAAATTGCTATTGGTCATACTGAGGAAAAAAGATAAAAAAGGAGTTAAATTCAAAGATGTCTTTCTAAAGGAAAAAAAGAGGGGATAGTATAAAAGTGTAGATTATTGAATCTACTTTTAAACCAACAAAACAACTAGTAGTCTTAAATATTTTACATTGGTACGGATTTTTATATATTGATACAAATTTAAAGTTATTTGTGTCATACAGTAAGTATGTTTCCACTCTTATTTGGGTTATTGTGCTTATGTAACACACTTGAAAATATAATATACAAATAAAAACAGATTAATAATCATTATAATAGACAAAAATAGTCATGTTAGGTGTGTATTCAAGGTCATACACAGATATATTTAAATAGATAGTCTTCAAACACTTCAAAGACTTACAGAATATGGCATTTAATATGTTTAATAACATACAGGTTTCATGACAGTGAAACACATATGCTCCTGGAAGCACCAATTTACTTCAACAAAGATGATGGGCATAAAAAAAAACTTGCTTTCTTTGTGGCAAAAGTTAGCTACTGGGCATGAAACTGTCCTTCCCTCAATTGCTGACAATATACTGTCTAAACTGGATTATCAAGACACAGAAGAAAGTGACAGCCAAATTTTGCCAAGACAAGGTAGGTCAGTCCTTCAGAATTCCCTGCTTCACAGGAATATCTGTGAAGATATTCACAGATATGCTAGGCCTATAGGCAAGAGTTGGATGCCCCAACATTGCAGAGAAACTTTGAGTGACTCTCCAGGAAGCCTGATGTTTCTGTCATTAGCTAACATTTCACTCTTCTGGTGTCTTTGATGGAATTGAAGACTAGATAGTTATAGATTTCCTTAGTTATGATAAAAAGGTAAATTAGATGTAAAACTTTAGATTCACCAAGATAAGATAAATAAGAGTATTTTCTCTAAATTTGCCAAATACAAATGGATTGGATATTGTAACTGTAACTCTTACTTGATAACTGTTTTTGTTGTATATAATTTTACTATGTTAATATTAAAACCTTCCTTTTTATTTAGACAAAAAGGAGGAAACACTGTAGAATATTCTTTTACCCTGTGTGAATATATGTTACTGTGATTGGTTTAATAAAGAAGCTGAGTGGGTAATTGCTGAACAGAATAAGGTTAGGCAGGAGTGCCAGGCTATGAGGATGCTGGCAAGAAGGGTGGAGTTAGAGAGGCACCAGCCAGCCACCAAGGAAGCAGGATGTGTAGAAATGAGGTAACAAGCCACGAGCCACCTGGCAAAGCACAGATAAGAAATATGGGCTAATTTAAATGTAAGAGTTAGGTAGTAACAAGCATGAGCTATCAGCTAAGCATTTGTAATTTATATAAGCCTCAGCATGGTTAATAAGCCTTAGCATTGTTATTTGGGAAATGGCTGCCAGGACAGGAAAACTATGCCTACAGGATCCAATCCACTTGCCTCTGCCTTCCAAGTGCTGTGATTAAAGATGTGCACCACCATGCCCACAACCCTTTTATTTTTATAAGCTAATGAGCTCTGATATAATTAAAGCACAACACTGATTTAGTGGGATACATTCTGATATTGTTAGCTCTATTTTACCCTTATTCTATTTTATAACAACATGTCTTTTGATACCACTTAAATTTCATCTCTCTGTTGTGGTCAGTCCGCACCTTTTTGAAGAAAAAAATAGTACCTTCATTGGATAACTTTTGTAATTCTTTAGAAATTCTCTGCACAACATTAAATATTTCAGCATTTCTTTAGAGGATTTTCAAGTTGTGAGAAAGAGCCAAGGTGGAGTCAACATTAGAGGCCATTGAAGAGGGTGGTACTGTATTTTGCAAGAGAACATAACTATACATCTGGTTTATTTTGGAACACTGAGAACTTTAGAATCAGAGACCCAGAAGAATATCTATTATGGCACCAAATCCAGGTAGCCTGTGAATAAACGCTTGAAAGCTTGATCTACTCAGGCCAAGGGTTCTTCAAGAGTCTTCAAGACACATACAATCTTGAAGTTTTAAAAACAGTTCCCGTAGCTGAGACTCACCTCTCCTCTATAACAGCATACTGAGGACTCAAGTGGGTCATGGATTTTACCAGAGCAGATTCAGCTTCTGAGAAACACTGCAGTTGTTGACTGGTTGGTTGTCATGGTGTCATGGACCAGCTGCCACTTAGCAAGCACAATGAAAGTCTAGAATCAAAATGAAAGTTAGGGGAAAAATACAAATTACTCATAGGCTATTTTTGAAGCTGTCAGGCACTTGTTGTTTTTACTGCTTAACAATTATTTGACTTTATTTTATGCATACAGGGGTTTGTTGGCATGTTTGTCTGTGCACCATTTGTATGCCTAATGCCCACAGAGGCCAGAAGAAAGCACTGAACCACGTGAAACTAGAATTGTGAGCTGCTGTGTTGGTGCTGAGGATTGACCCTTAGTCCTCTGAAAGAACAACCAGTTTGCCCACTTGAATGTGAGTTTCAGAGACTGAGGGTTAGAGATTATTGTGGGAGGGGTCTGTACAGACCAGTGTACTCTTCTTTCCCTGTGTACAGTTATCAACTCTGCAAGTGGTATTGTGGTGTTGACTCTCTTGCTAATGAAACTTCTCTTTTGTTTGCTCAGATTCTAATTGTCAATGGAATAACTGAAAATTTCTGGATGTTATACTCAAATGTCTGGAATTTAGTGCTTTAGTGACATCTGTCCAGGTGGCCAAGATGGATAAGGGAGAACAAACATTGAAGTCCTTTAAGACAGTTGTCAACTTTATATTAATTCTTGAGTTTAGGAATGAGATTTCACAAGCTATAAAAGGAATATACTGATAATTACATACTGATACTGTGGCAAAACATAAAAAAAACAGTTTTAAGAATGGGACTAAATTAAGAAGAAAAATAATATTATCATTGAGTATGTATTAACAATAACTAAAAGGAAAACAATTGGGAGAGGGAAAGGGCTAGAGAAACAGCTGAATGGTTAAGAATTCTTACTGCTCTTTCAGTAAGTTCAGGTCCCAGCACCTGCATCAAGCAGTTCACAATACTTTGTAACACCAGCTCCAGGGGGGTGGGTCTGATACTTTCTTCTGACCTTCATAGGCAACTGCACTCAAATTTGCACACACAATCATAATTAAAAGATAAAACAGATATTAAAAAAGAAAAATGCAACAATTGAAAAAAGGTAATAGTGATAGAAATGGAACTTTATATGGAAAAGTCATTCTGTGTTCTTTGAAGAACACTTTTATCTTTTTTTATTGTGAAGTATTTTGAGCATTTTAAAAATTAATTTATGTTTTTCATTCCAATCCCACTTCCCCCTCCATCCTTTCCTCCTTTTCTCCCTACTTCCCCCCTCCCATCTGCTCCTTGGAAAGGGTAAGGCCTCCCCTAGGAAGTCTACTAAGTCTCTTTCACCATCTCATTGAGGTAGGACTAAGGCATCTCTCCATCCACATACCTGTGTCTAGGCTGGGCAAGGTATCTCTCCATATAGAATGGGCTCCACTAAGTCAGTTTGTGCATTAGTGTTAGATCTGGGACCCACTGCCAGTGGCCTCATATATTGTCCCAGTCACACTATTGTCACCTATATTAAAGGAGTCTAGTTCAGTCTTATGCAGGTTCTCCATTTGTCAGACCTGAGTCAGTGATCTCTCACTAGCTCAGGTAGCTGATTCTGTGGGTTTCCCAATTATAGTCTTGACTCCTTTGTTAGTATTATCGCTCCTCCCTCACTTTGATTATACTCTAGGAGCTCGGCCCATTGGTTAGTTGTGGATTTCTGAATATACTGCTTCCATCTGTTCCAGCTTCTCTGGGGTTGTGGATTTTAGGCTGGGTATCTTTTGCTTTTTGTCTGATATCCATTTATGAGTGAGTACATACTATATTTGTCTTTCTGGTTTTGGGTTATCTTACTCAGGATGGTTCCTGATTGTTTACCCAGATTTTCATTTCCAGAAGTCACTCAGTTTGTGTTTTCTTTATTGTCTCTATTTCAGATTTCATGTCTTGAATTGTTTCCTTCCCTTGTTTGATTGCTTTTTCTTGGTTTTCTTTAAGGGATTTGTTGATATCTTTCAATTTTTTGTTTGCCTTCTTTTCCTCCATTTTCTTTTTGTTTTTTTTTTTCTTTTCAGATTTTTATTTGAATTAGAAACAAGATTGTTTTACATGACAATCCCAGTTCCCTTTTCACTCCTGTCTTCCCATACCACCCTCCCCAAATAAAACCCTACCTATCACATATCCTTTCTTCTATTCTTCCCCTGACTCAAACATTCTGCTCCCTCATGATCGCTGCATCCTTCCTCTTCTTCCCTTCTCATTCTCATAGTTCCCTTCCCCCTCTTCCCAAGCTCTCAAGCTCTCAAGGGGATCTTGACCTTTTCCAGGGGACCATGTATGACTCTCTTAGGGTCCTCCTTGTTTACTAGCTTCTCTGGCAGTGCGGATTGTAGGCTGGTAATCATTTACTCTATGTAAAAATGAGTGAGTACATATCATGTTTGTCTTTTTGTGATTGGGTTACCTCACTCAGAATGGTTTCTTCTAGTTCCATTCATTTTCCTGCAAATTTCAAGATTCCATTGTTTTTTTTCCACTGAGTAGTACTCACTGTGTAAATGTACCACATTTTCTCTATCCATTCTTTGGTGGAGAGGCGTCTAGGCTGCTTCCAGTTTCTGGCTATTACAAATAGTGCTGCTATGAACATCGTTGAACAGATGTCCTTGTTGTATGAATGTGCTTCTTTTGGGTATATGCCTAAGAGTGGAATTGCTGGATCTTGTGGTAGACTGAGTCCCATTTTCTTGAGGAGTCACATACTGATTTCCTAAGTGGCTGTACAAGTTGGCACTCCCACCAGCAGTGGAGAAGTGTTTCCCTTTCTCCACATCCTCTCCAGCATAAACTGTCATTGGTGTTTTTGATTTTGGCCATTCTGACAGGAGTAAGATGGTATCTTAGAGTTGTTTTGATTTACATTTCCCTGATGGCTAAGAATGTTGAGCACTTTCTTATGTGTCTTTCAGGCATTTTAGATTCCGCTATGAGAATTGTCTATTTAGTTCTGTACCCCACTTTTTAATTGGATTGTTTGGTGTTTTGGAGACTAGTTTCTTGAGTTCTTTGTATATTTTAGAGATCATCCCTCTGTCAGATGTGGGGTTGGTGAATATCTTTTCCCAGTCTGTGGGATGCTGTTTTTTCTTTCTGACTGTGTTCTTTGCCTTACTTTGCTTCTCAGTTTCAGGAGGTCCCATTTATGAATAGTTGATCTCAGTGTCTGTGCTACTGGTGTAAAGTTCAGGAATCAGTCTCCTGAACTGCAATTAATTCAAGGGTATTTCCCAGTTTGTCTTCTAATAGGGTTAGTGTGGCAGGGTTGATGTTGAGGTCTTTGATCCATTTTGACTTAAGTTTTGTGCATGGCCATAGGCTTGGGTCTATCTGTAGTCTTCTACTTGTCCACATCCAGTTATGCCAGCACCATTTGTTGAAGATGTTCTCTTTGTTCCATAGTATAAATTTGTTTGTCAAAATTCAGGTGTTTGTAGGTGTGTGGGTTAATACCAGGGTTTTCAGCTTTATTCCCTTGGTCTACCTGTCTATTTTTGTGCCAATACCAAGCTGTTTTCAGGACTATAGCTCTGTAATAGAGCTTGAAGTCAGGGATGGTCATGCCTCCAGAAGTTCCTTTATTGTACAGGGTTGTTTGGGCTATCCTGGGTCTTTTGTTTCTCCATATAAAGTTGAGAATTGTTCTTTCAAGGTCTGTGAAGAATTGTCTTGGGATTTTGATGGGGATTGCATTGAATCTGTAGATTGCTTTTGGCAAGATTGCCATTTTTACTATGTTGATCTTACTTATCCAAGAGCATGGGAGATCTTTCCATTTTCTGGTATCTTCTTTAATTTCTTTCTTTAAAGACTCAAAGTTCTTACTATACAGGTCTTTCACTTTTTTGGTTAGTGTTACCCCAAGGTATTTTATGTTGTTTGTGGCAATTGTGAAGGGTGATGTTTCTCTGATTTCTTTCTCCACCAATGTGTCATCGGCATATAGTAGGGCTACAGATTTTTTTTTTGAGTTAATCTTGTATCCTACCACTTTGCTGAACGTGTTTATCAGCTGTAGGAGTTCCCTGGTAGAGTTTTTCGGGTCACTTATGTAGACTATCATATCATCTGCAAATAGGGAGAGTTTGACTTCTTCCTTACCGATATGTATTCCCTTGATCTCCTTTTGTTGTCTTATTTCTCTAGCTAGAACTTCAAGAACAATATTGAAGAGGTATGGAGAGAGTGGTCAGCCTTGTCTTGTCCCTGATTTTAGAGGAATTGCATTGAGTTTCTCTCCATTTAATTTGATGTTGGCTGTTGGCTTGCTGTATATTGCTTTTATTATGTTGAGGTATTTTGATGTTATACCTGATTTCTCCAAGACCTTTATCATGAATGGGTGTTGGATTTTGTCAAAGGCTTTTTCAGCATCTAGTGAGATGAGCATGTGTTTTTTTCCCCCCTCAGTCTGTTTATATGGTGATTACATTGATGGATTTTTGTATGTTGAACCATCCTTGCATCCCTGGGATGAAGCCTACTTGATCATGGTGGATGATTTCTCTGATGTGTTCTTGGATTCGATTTGCCAGTATTTTATTGAGAATTTTTGCATCAATGTTCATGAGGGATATTGGTCTGTAGTTCTCTTTCTTAGTTGTGTCTTTGTGTGGCTTGGGTATTAAGGTTATTGAAACCTCATAAAAAGAGTTGGCAATGACCCTTCTGCTTCTATTATGTGGAATACTTTGAGGAGAATTGGTATTAGTTCTTCCTTGAATTTCTGGTAGAATTCTGCACTGAAGCCATCTGGCCCTGGACTTTTTTTGGTTGGGAGACTTCTGATGACTGGTTTTATTTCATTAGGGTTTATAGGTCTATTTAAGTTGCTTATCTGTTCTTGATTTAATTTTGGTAACTGAAATCTGTCCAAAAATTGTCCATTCCCTTTAGATTTTCGCACTTTGAGGAATACTGGTTTTTGAGGTATGACCTGATGATGCTCTTGATTTCCTCTGTGTCTGTTATTATGTCTCCCTTTTCATTCCTGATTTTATTGTTTGCATGTTCACTCTCTGCCGTTTGGTAAGTTTGGATAAAGGTTTGTCTATCTTGTTGATTTTCTCAAAGAACCAACTCTTTGTTATATTGATTCTTTGTATTGTTCTCCTAGTTTCTACTTTATTGATTTCAGCCCTCAATTTGATTATTTCCCGGCATCTGCTCCTCTGGGGTATATTGGCTTCATTGTGTTCTAAAGCTTTCAGTTGTGCTGTTAATTCTCTAGTGTGCTTATTCTCCTGTTTCTTCATGTGGGCACTTAGTGCTATGAACTTTCCTCTTAGCACTGCTTTCAAAGTGTCCCATAGGTTTGGGTATGCGATATTCGTATTCTCATTGAATTCTAGGAAATCTTTAATTTCTTTTTTTACTTCTTCCTCCACCCAGGAATTGTGTAATTGGGTATTACTTAATTTCCATGAGTGTGTAGGTTTTCTGCAATTTGTGTTGTTGTTGAATTCTAATTTTAAAGCATGGTGGTCTGATACAATACAGGGGGTTATTTCAATTTTTTTTGTACCTGTTGAGGTTTGCTATGTTGCCAAGTATGTGGTCGATTTTAGAGAAGGTTCCATGTAGTGCTGAGAAGGTGGTATATTGTTTTGTCTTTGGATGGAATGTTCTATAGATATCTGTTAAGTCCAATTGCGCCATAACTTCTATTAGTTCCTTTGTTTCTTTGTTAAGTTTCTGTCTGGTGTTCCTGTCCAGTGGTGAGAGTGGGGTGTTGAAGTCTCCCACTATAAGTGTATGCTGTTTTATTTGTGATTTGAGTTTAATAATGTTTCCTTTACAAAGGTGTCTGCCTTTGTATTTGGGGCCTAAATGTTCAGAATTGAGACTTCATCCTGATGGATCTCTCCTGTGATGAGTAGGAAGTGACCTCCTTCATCTCTTTTGATTGATTTTAGTTTAAAGTTCAATTTGTTGGATATTAGGATTGCTACCCCTGCTTGTTTCTTGGGTCCATTTGATTGGTAAATCTTTCCCCAACCTTTAATTCTTAGGTGCCATCTGTCTTTGAAGTTGAGGTGTGTTTCTTGTATGCCTCAGAAGGATGGATTCTGTCTTCTTATCCATTCTGCTAATCTGTGTTTTTTTTTAATAGGCAAGTTAAGACCATTAATGTTGATGGATATTAATGACCATTGATTGTTCATTCTTGTTTGTTTTGATTTGGTGATGGTGGCGAAATTATGTGTAGGATTCTATCCCTTTTTCCTTTTGGCTGTTGGTAAAGTGGGATTATCTATTGCCTATGTTTTTCTGGTTGTAGTTAACTTCCTTGGGTTGCAGTTTTCCTTCCAGAACTTTCCGTAGGGCTCCATTGGTGGATATGCATTGTTTGAATCTGGTTTTGTCATTGGTTAATGAGTCTGTTTCTGCTAGTGTATCCAAAAGCAAATGATCAACCCTTAAACATATACATACTAGCAAGACTAAATGGACTCAGTAGGTTATATTTATACATTTATATGTAAATATAATAATTAAAGAGGCAAAATGAAAACACTAGAGATAATACATGAAAGTAGAAGGAGAGCTTGGAGATAAAGGAAGGGAAAGAGGTGGGGGAGCAGAATAATAGTGTATTGAAAATGAACAAAATCCATTATATACATGTATGAAATGTCATAAGGAAACAAAGTATTTTTATAATCAATAATTACTAATAAAAATGAAAAATACTACCCTTTGTAGAGGATTTTAATAGGCCACTTACTCATACATATGTATGACCATGTAATACATAATGCTGTTCTAATATGCATGAATGTCTTGTATTCACATACATATATTAACAAAACATAATACTATTGCTTTTGACACTTCTTTCTGTCCATGTTTGAACTGAACTATTTCTTTCCTTTTCCTATATAAGAAGGGGAAATAGATGACTTTAGAAACACTGTGCCTTCTAAATGATTGCTGTATAAGTCATTCAAGTATCCAGACTTCTCGTCTGTGAGTGCTCAGTCATTTTTTGTTTATTGAAATTAAAGTAAAATTTTGGAAAAACCTAGGATACTGTGGGTTGTTAAAAACAGATTTTTCCAATGGTCCCTAAAATTTTCTATCAATAAGTATTGTCTATATTTGAAATGTGTTATGAAAAGTCTGGCTAGAGAAGATTTTTTTTTAAAATATTTAATCAACCTGAAATTGATTATGTATATTGTGAGGTAAGAGTCCAGTTTCATTGATAACATATGGTGCAGTCTGTTGTGAACCAATACCAAAGGTTCCAGTATCATTTACTGAGCAGTGACTCTTCACTCCGCATGTCTTGAGTGCCATCTTTGTCATCCATCACCTTCCATGTAAGAGTGGGTCTATTCTCCAAATCAATCGATCTCTTTACTAATATTGCAATAATTGCTATTATTTTATAACACACTTAGGCATATGTGAAGACAGGTCTTACTCTGCAGGATGAGAAGGTTTTTTTTTTGTTGTTTTTTTTCGTTTTGTTTTTTTAACTTGGCGGAGTAGCCACAAAATTTGAAAATTTGAAAATTTGACAGTGACCCCTGGAGGCTGGATTTTGAACTGTCATGGGTATGATTTCATTAGTGTTTCTAAGCTAAGGAAAGCAAGCATTCTTTTGTTCTCTTTTCTAAAGGCTCAGGAGATAGTTGCTCAGGGGCCCACTCCTGTTGTTGGCTGTCTGTGGGGGAGTCCTGTCATTCTGTCTTTCCATTGCATATTCTCAGAGCACCAGGGACCCACAAATGATTCTGTTTGAGAATTGCCTTTCAGTAGTACTTGCGTTGCTTAGGGATTGTTTTGAATAAGATGAGAAATATCTTTCTTCTAAATGAACACTGTTTCTCTAATGAGAAAGTGATCAACATTTGAAATGTCTCCTGAGGAATGCATTGGTAAGAACACATTTCTTCCTCCTGAGTTTTGTGTTTTACCAGGAAAATACAATGGTGAAGAGTATGAGGAGACATACAGATTTTTTACCAGTTAGGTCTGAAGGCTTCTTTTGTTTTTTATTTTAAGGAATGAGTTGAGAGATGGAGTACAGAAGAGCCACAGCTAGTCACTCCACAAAACCCTTGATGAAAATGAATTGTTGCTTCTGAAAACAATTGGAGTGTATATTCAAAGCAGATAAATATTAAGTGATGTCTCGCTAAACACAATATATATTGATTAAAGGCAAATACTGCATATTTACCAAAGAAAATGAAGCAAGAAGCAATCAGAGCTTTAAACTTAATTGGTTTTTGTTGCTGGTTTAAAATTTCTGTCTTTATAATAGCTGCCCTCTTCTTGTAGTGGATTAGGTAGGATGCACACATGCTTAAAAATGTCAGTGATAATCAATATAGACATTCAGAATGACATTAAAGGTCTGCCCACGTCAAGGCCTTATTGGTTGTTTTTCTGATGCTTAGTGTGGAAACTAACTTGGTTCCTGTTGTCTTTGGTAGCAGCAGTATGTGGATCAGAGGACAAGTGGACCTATAGGCCATCTGGGAACTGTGATCAGAGTGAGTTGATTTTGTTATTGAAAGAGAAACTTGTACTCAGCAAGAGGAAATCACAGGGAAGTAGAGGAATATTTTAAAGATGCTTCAGCCCACATTCTTTTGAGATATACTTAGGGTCAACATTAAAACTCATTCATAAGCTGGGCATTGGTGGCGCATGCCTTTAATCCCAGCACTCGGGAGGCAGAGGCAGGCAGATCTCTGTGAGTTTGAGGCCAGCCTGGTCTCCAGGGAGAGTGCTAGGATAGGCTCCAAAGTTACACAGAGAAACCCTGTCTCGAAAAACAAAAAACAAAAAACAAAAACAAAAAAACAAAAACAAAAAAAAGAAAAGAAAAAGAAAAATCTAATTCATAAGTGTCTGTTATTGACAGGAATAGGTTTTTAGTTGTGTTAGCTTTGGGATAGAGTAGAGCTTGATGGCTAGGGGATGTAAAGTGCACCATGAAGCAGCAAAGAGACTGCAGGGTTTGTGGAAGATTCAGTCCTTCCTTTGCCTCCTCAATGTGAGGCTGGAGTGACTCAAAATTGTTTATACTTAAACAGTTGTCTTGTGCATAGCACAAAGCACTCTTAGGTTAACAGAGTGAATAACGGAAAGGAGATGCAGAAAACAAACCAACAACACAAAACCAAATAAATGGCAACTGCCATCAGATTTCATTGTCTATCCTAAATGGTGATACCACTTAACTGAGACACAGTTCATAGCTATTGGCAAAGCAGTAATTTAATTCAATTTGGGAAGAAATAAGCAGTTATGCAGTAGCTGATTCTTCCTTGGCCAGCAAGGGACTCATATTTGTTCAGTTTATGAGAGTCTTGTGTTATTGGAAGTTTGAGGTGCATGGCACAGCCCTTAGTACATATTAAGCATGTTCTCATAAGCAGTGTCAGTATTGTGAATAGATATTCTCTTTAGTATGAATAATTTCAAGCAGAAAGGCAAGGAATGACTACAGAGCCAGCATCCCTGATCACATCTCTCTCTTTCCTGTGCCTCTCTTTGCTCAGTTGGCTCTTTCTTTCCTGTCATCTGCTTCTCCATTCAGCTGGGGATGTTGTAGCCGGGAGCTTTGTCCTATCCATTTGTAGTTTGGGAACAGATAGAGTTAATTCTGTCAGCTGTATTAAACGATCCTCAAGTAGCAGAGAACCTTCACTGGTATGATGTAGCCCATGTGTCCATATTTTGAACGAATTACTAATCAGTTTTCATGAATTAAGTTTAATTAAGTGAAGCATTTGTCAATTGTGAAGGCAGGATACATGGGTCTTAAATTGTAATTGTTATTTTACTGTTACCATTTTCTGCATCTCTTTATCTGGCTCATTTCTACTTGTTCTTCAGAATTTGCTGCATGACTTGGGAGGAGAAGGCTAAGTAGGTAAAATGCTTGCTATGCAAGCACAAAGATATGAGTTTGAATTTCAAGAATCTAGCTGCATTGTGGTAGCACATACCTTTAATTCCAGCACTTGAGAGGTAGAGACAGGCAGATCTATGAGTTCATGGCCAGTCTGGTCTGCAGAGTGAGTTCCAGGATAGCAAGGGCTAATCAGAGAAACCCTGTCTCAAACAACAACAACAACAATAACAAAAACAATAAAAAAGAATTTCAAGACTCTCTCTATAACTAGACACAATAGAATCTGTAATTTTAGTGATTCTACCATTAGATGGGAGGTAGAAACAAATCATTAGAAGCTCATGGGTACCTAGCATGGCTTATGCAATGCAAGCAACAAGAGGCTCTGTCTCAAATAATGTAGAAACAAAGGACCTCCCAATGCATGGTACCCCCCTCCACACACACACACACACATTTTTTGAGGGAGATATGGTGTTTCAGAGTATTTGTTTAAGTAGGTAAAGATGTGTTGCTGTTTTACCTTGCCTGCCTAAGATGACTGATTAGTCTTATAAAAAGCTGAATGGCCAATAGAGAAGGAGGAGGTATAGATGGAACTTCCAGGCAGGGAGAGTAAATAGAACTAGGAATTTAGGCTCGAGGAAGAACGAAAAAGAGAAACCAGGGAGATGCTAGAGGCTAGCCAGCCAGATACAGAGGAAACAGGAATGTAGGACATGACATACAGAATGAAAAAAAGGTAAAAAGCCCTGAGGCAAAACATAGAGTAATAGAAACAGGTTAAATTAAGTTAAAAGATCTAGTCTAAGCTAAAGTCAAGCATTCATAATTAAGAATAAGTCTCTGTGTCTTTATTTGGGAGCTGGTTGGCAGCCATAACAAGAATCACAATTACACTATGTCTTTTCAAAAGGCTCCAGGATGAGTTGTATATTCTTTTTGTGTGTGTGTGTTCTAAAAATTCCCCTTTGTCTACTTTTCCTGAACTTGAACTTGCTGACCAGATGCAAATTTAAATTCTGATCTCTCTGTGAGAACTTATAGCTGATGTCTCTGATTCTTTGCATGCATCAAACAGGTGGTGCAGCATACAGAACTATCTGCCAATTTGTGAAGCTAACTTGCTGAAGCAAAGTTACCTGAAGATAATATAGCAAAAGTCAATTTTGATGATTCCTTGTTACATGTCAGATATGATTGGAGGGACTCCACAGGTTTTCTTTTTAATTTTTAAAATATTTTATCAATACATACATTAATATTACAGACATTAATAGTGGTTCTATATGATAATTGACACATTCACATAATGTATACTTATCAAAACTTGTGTTTATCAACTATATGCCTACCTTCCTAACCTCTACTAAGGCCCATTCTACAGGCAGATACTTACATTCTTTAATAAAACTTAATGTTTTCCAGTTCCATTTTTTCTGCAAATGTCAGAATTTCATTCTCTATGGCTAATATACCTATAGCTATATGGTCACATTTTTCTTTACCCATTCATCCAACTAGATTGAGGCCAGGGGACTCCACAGGTTTTAACTCATGCATTAAGAGTGGGTTTGCTGCCATTTCTGTTTAACAGGTGAGGAAAGAAGGCAAAGAGAAGTTAAATGGCATGCTAAAGACATAGAGAAAATAAATAAGTAGTGGGAGTGGGTTTCAGATGTAGTCTGGCTTGAGAGCTCAATGCTGGGTTGCTAGTTTTTAGGTTTATGTAAATGGGTTTGAATCACGTGGTGCAGTCAAAGGATATTTTCATTTTCTAAAATCACAAATACATGTTTAAAGGTGATAACATGGCCATGCTGAATGGTGCTTAGTAAATTCTTCTATTGGAAGACATGTTTGAAAGGATTCTATTTAGTGAGAGTAAGATGCTGTTGATCCAGAGACCCTGCAGATTGTTCAGAACTTAGCTGTGCCATGTGCTTTGGACAATTCATTCCCTACCCAGCCAGGCAGAAACATGACTCCACCCTTTGAGACAGACATCTGTTCAAATATAAATTTCCTGTTTGGTGAGGCTTCTGTTCTATTGAAGTAAAGGTCTCGATACGGCCGAACAAGTCAATCATTATAAACCTTGTTAGTGTGACAGCCCCCTGTGTATTGTTAACTGGAAATGAAACACAAACACACCAAACCCCTGCAGTATCTGCTTCATGGTGCATAAATCTACCGTGCATCATGTCACTTGAAATTTGATGGCAATCTACCAAATGGCAGAAAAGACTTCATCCTCAGAGGGTTATGCAAATGAGCACAGGCTTGGAACAATAAGGTGAGGGGACACAGCCTGTCCTTTGCCCTCCATCCCCCACATTCTTCCCAGAGAGCATTCCCCAGGGTAATTTCTTAGTGGCAACTGGTGAATTATCCAAATACAAATGACCAGTGTTCAGTTCTACAAGCATATCTGGCTTCAGATGGACTAAATAGGATGGGAGCATTCTTCCTGCTCCTCAGTCTCCAAGCTGGAAGATTGCTTGCAGCAAAACCTTCTCAAGTCCTCATTAAGCCTTCTTAATTGCTTTCCTCGACTCTCTTTCCCTTTTATTTAAACCTCAGAGGTGAGGGATAATCTGCTGTTAGTTATGCTAAGATAAAGATGCTTATATATCCCCCTTCCTCCCCCTTCTTCCCAATTTATCACAGGTCTTTCTTTTTATTTGAGGTCTGAACTAGCTCTCTAGGCTGCCCCTAATAGGTCTCGTCTGAAGCTGAATTATTTACCACCAGTTAGTTTCTGGGGTAGACACCACATGTCTCTCTCTCTCTCTCTCTCTCTCTCTCTCTCTCTCTCTCTCTCTCTCTCTCTCTTTCTCTAGCTCTCCTGGGAAGATTTGTAAATTGTTAGAATCAGAGCTGGAAGTCTTAAGGAATCACTCATGCCAGTTGCTTTTGGATTAAATCATCAGGAAGTTGGCCTTCTGAATCCTTTCTTCTGGGTCATGGCCCACCCTTGTCAGGGCTGCCCCTGAAGGGAGCTGGGACAAGCCAGTACAGTCATTAGCGGTTCATGGGAGGAAGAAGCTGGCTGAAGTCTGGGGAGGTTGGGCTCTCAGAGTACATAAATGGGCACACCAAGCAGAACAAGCAGAAGGCTGGCAAATGAAGCAATCACTTGGAATGGTGGCCAGATTATAGAAGGAATGCTTCCAGCAAAATCACTGCCTACCTCATCAAGTTTTTTTTCTTTTTTCTTTTTCTTTTTTTTTTTTGAGAGCATCTAGAGGCAATGTGACTTGTTTTCTTTGTTTCTTCTCTGTCTCTCATATGTGTACATGAGTGTATGCATATGAGGTAAATATGTGCTTGTGAGGCTCTGTATGTTCATATGCAGAGTGTGTGTATGTAGGTGTGTGTGTGTGTGTGTGTGTGTGTGTGTGTGTGTGTGTGTAGGCCAGAAGTTACCATCAGGTGCTTTCCTTAATAGCTCTCTACCTTGATTTTTAAGATAGGCTTTCTCAGTGAGCCTGTAGTTCGTCTACTGGGCTCTGCTGGATGGTCTGCACATTATGAAGTTTGCCTCTTTTCACTACCCAGGACTGGGATTATAGACATGGGCTACTGTGCTCAGCTTTTACATGAATGCTAGGGACCTGAAGTCAGATCCTCACATTTGTGGGGTAAGTAGTTTATTAACCAAGCCACCTTTCCAGCTCCAGCTGTGGATTTCTATGGGCTGAAAGTTAAAAGGACTACAAGAGTATAATAATCCCAGTTCAACAACTTTCATCTTTTGGTTGTCGTTGTTGAGAAAGGGTCTCATTCTCTATCTCAGACCAACCTGGAGCCACCATTTAGCTCAAGTTAGCCTTCAATCAGTGGCCATCATCCTGTCTCAGCCTTACCAGTGTTAGAGATTGCAGAAATGTATCACAATGTCCTGCTTCAGTAATTGTTTATTTATTTATTTATTTTTATACTTATATTGAGACAGAAACTCATGTGTCCAGGAGTGGTCTTGAACTTGTTTTGTAGGTGAGGCTGGCCTTGAATGCCCAATATTCCTTGCCTTTACTTCCCAAGTGCTAGGATTGCATATGAGTGTTACAAAGCAACACTTCCTTACAAAACATTTATTTATTTATTTATTTATTTATTTATTTATTTTGAGACAAGGTAGACTGGAGCTTCTTATGCAGACCAGGCTGGTCTTGAACTTAGGCTATCCCCCTGCCTAGGTCTGTGGAGTATAGCCATTAAATATATCTGCCACTAGGCCTTAAAAGACTTAATGATCCTCCCCCATTGCCAGATATAGCCTTCTTTTCATGGTTACATGCTGACCTTTTGAGCAAAAGAAGAATTTATTAAATTGTGTAACAGTTTATTCCTATTCATCTTTAGTCAGATATTTCTAAGTTTTGAGAGGATAAGTATGGAAAAATATATTCTATCTAACAATCTGACTCTATTTGAAATGTGTTTTATGATAAGTAGATGAAGACTTTCCTTAAATCTTCTAGCTTCACTGTACCTCAGGAATAGCAGATTCTAGTTCTTGCTGTTAAATGGAGAAAACAGTCTCTCTTTGGAAAGCAAATTATTTTTTCTTTTTGGTACTGAAGAACATTTGACCTTGTGTAGGAAAGCTGTTGGTTTCTTAGTAGAAGCAGTTTATTTTTTCAGGATGAGAGAATTCTTCCATTATATTTTCACTTGACTCAGGAATGCCTATACTTTTATAGATTTTAGAACATATCCATGCTGTGCAATTTTACACAGTGCAGATGCATTATATAACTTTCATGAAGTTTTTTATCAGCTTGATCTTCATTAAGAAGAAGGATGACATGTTAAGCATTTTTTTTTTAATTTTGAGAATGGAGCACGTTTCCTAACTATTGTTAATCATTAAAAATGTTTGCTTATCTCTAAAAAATTGTGTGTGTGTGTGTGTGTGTGTGTGTGTGTGTGTGTGTGTGTGTGTGTGTGAGCTTGCAGACAGAAGAGGACATCCTGGTCTCTGGAGCTGGAGTTAGAGATGGTTGTGAACTCCTAACGCATAACTTTGGCTACCATTTTCTAGGGCTTTCTATGTAACTAAAGATTTTATAATGCACAGGATTTTGCCATCTGTTTTGCAAATGAGGAAGCTGATGTTAAAAGAAGTTACATGACTTTTCCATGATTTTCCCAATAAGAAATGACAGAATCAAGATGGAATTTGTCTGCGTCTGACTTCCAAGCCCATTGTCCTGTCTCCTTAGCAGGGACTATGTCTATATGGTTCATGATCTTACCCTAGCACTCTGTACTCTGCTTGGTACAGACAAGTAGGCACTTAAGGAAGATTTGGCAGATTGACAGAGCCCTGCTAAATAAGTATCCTGTTGGAAACTGGTAAATAGGTCATTGGGTTAAATTTATTTTCTCTGAAATAGCCTTTACCTGGTTAGATGCAGGACTCATCCTCTCTAGGACATATGGTAGTTTTCTCTAGTTTCTTTTCCTGAACTTGTCTTTGACAAACTGGGGTCAGTTTTGAGTTTAAGGAGAATAGTGTTAGAATGATACTGACAGGAGTATTCCCACCTCTGAAGACCCTCAGTTACCACTTCTGCAGATAGGACTGTGTTTGCCATTGTTTCCTAGACATTCTTAAAAGCTTGAGTAGGAGGAAAAAGCAAGGGCAGACCTTTATCTTTGAGCCATCATTTGCTCAGCTTGTGTCTTCATAAGTGTAGGCTGGGAAATATGACTTATTATCACTCATTAGAAGATCGCTCTAATTTACAGGCCTTCGAATGAAGTTATGTGCATGCTGCACTTTTGAACTCATCATTGAGTATATTAAATCATATCAAAATGCTGTTTGTGTAGCAGGTGTACTGGTGACTTGAGCTCAGAGAGGGCCTTGTGTATGAAATGTCAGCATGGCAACATATTTCCTCTTCTTCTAGGCTTGTATTCCTTTCCCAATTTGTAACATCTGTTCATGTTTGTTATTGAACTCTTGGGGATCACTTGCCCCAAATCATGCTTCACTTCACAAAATTGCAATTTTGAGGATGGTTTCCTGCCACTTGGCTAGAGACGAATAGTGTGTCATGAGAAAGCACAAGGGTAGAAAGGATCGTGACACTTTAGCCCTTTCAGTTTGCTGCTGCTGATTAGAGGGTGAAGACACTCCTCAAGAAGGAGAATGATCCTAGGTGCTTGTGGACTCAAGAGTTCTCTGCTGACTGGCTGGCCTCCAAATATTGTTTTAAACCTAGCCTTTAGGATAAAGAAGTCAGACTGGAAAATGACAATGAGAACAGGGGTGGGGTTGCTGGCCTATCTGGTGGTCTCTGGACTGTCTCAGTGACTGGGACTTCCATACTACACAGGACCCCATGCTGGGTGGCTTAAATGGCAGAACTTTAGCATTTCACTTCCAAAGGACAGAGGTAGGAGAGTGAAGTGTCAGCAAGATTGCTTCCTCCTGAGTGCTGTTGGGGAGACTCTGTTTCTAGCTTCTAGTGGTTGGAGAGCAAGGGTAGTATTGGCATTCCTTGGCTCATAGCTGCTGTGTCTTAGTCTTCACTTGCATCTTCCCAGGGCATTCTTTCTGTGTTCAAGTTTACCCTTCTTGGGACACTTGCCTTAGGGCCCATTCTTATGACCTCATTAATTTTTCCATACACAAAGACTTTCTCTAAATTTGGTTACTATCAGAGGTTTGAGGTTAGGGATTCAGTACATCTTTTTTTAAAGATAATTAATCATGTGTGTCTGCATTCGTGTAAATGTATGCCATGTATGTGCAGATGCTGAGGAATCAAAAAGAGGGCAACAGATACCCTAAACCTGGAGTTAAAAGTGCTTGTGAGCTGTCCCATGTGGGTGCTAGGTACTGAACTCGGGTCCTAAGGGAGAGCAGGGAATACTTTTTAACCTTTGAGCCCTCTCTCCAGCTCCTAGAATGGTATTGAAAGGCTCATATATGTTATAACACTGATCATGTCACATGTTTCAACTGTTCAGCATAATGTACTTGTTTCTTTAGTTGCTGAATACTATGCCATCATATGGATTCATCTCACTGCATTTATCTTCATCAGGCAATGGGTATTTGGCTATATTTATATTTTAGCTTTTGTGAACAACACCCTACTATAAAGTTTTGCATGAATGTACATATTCAATTTTTAGGAGTGGAATTGCTGAGATTTCACTGGGATGTGGATGTGAAATAAATAATTTCTCATTTTGCTGAGTTTTAATTATCTGGCGGAGTTTGCCTGTGTAGCCCCAACTAACCTCAGTTTTTGATCTTTCTGCCTCAGCCTCCCAGTGTTAGAAATACAAGAGTGTCCTCCTATATCCTGTTTTCTCATTGCAGGTTTTATTTGTGTTTCCTTCATAAATAATGATGTTGAGTATCTATTTAAGAGCATAGTGACTACTTACACATTATTTTTAGAGTAATGCAATTGTCTTACACTTAAGTTTTGCAAAACATTCTTGTTTACTTAGTAAATATTTAAGACCACATTTCTATGAGTGAGTCATGGAAAGTATGGAAGAAATTTCAGACTGAAAGTATCTGAGTGTGGATAGAAGTTTCTGTCCTGCCCAGTCCCGCAGCTGTTTAGTCCCAAATAAACACACAGAGGCTTTAATTAATTATAAACTGTTTGGCTGATGGCTCAGGCTTCTTATTGGCTAGCTCTCTCTTAATTATTAACCCATTTCTATTGTTCTGTGTATCTCCACATGGTCTTGGCTTGACAGTGATGCCTGGACCCCTTTCTTCCTTGGAGTTACATGGCGTTTCTCTCATGAGTCACTCTCTGCATTCCTCTTCCCAGAATTCTTCTAATCTGGTAGTCCCGCCTATACTTTCTGCCTGGCTACATCCTGCCTGTTCATTGGCAAAACAGCTTTATTTATCAACCAGTAAGAGAAACATATGTTCACAGCATACAGAAGGACATTCCCCCATCACCTGAGTGTACTTTTAGGAAGATTTGATCCTAACGGCAGTATGTTAAGGGCCATGAAGCTTTAGGTGAGAATGGCAGTGCAGAGAGTGGGATAGGGCAGGAGGGCAAATGAAAGTTATTTGGTCTCTATTTAGCCCTCCACAGACTTGGGTTCTCCCTCAGAAGGTAGAGAATCATAAATAAGACTTAGAATGATTTAACAATAATTTTAGTGATGAATTTAGAGAAATAACACCCTTGTGAAGCCTAAGGCAAAAGGAATTCCATTTGTTTGTTTCTAGATATCACTGGAAAATTCAAGAGCAAATACTGAGAATGACACAAAGGACCATGGCAACAAGAAGCTGAGACTAGGCTGATATACGGACAGGGGTATGCACAGTGGCTTCCATGGTAGATTCTGGATGTTTTAAAAGCTATCTGTGTGGTAGCTTCACTAACAAAGCTGCTCCTGTTCTCAGCATCACAGGTGACCTTTCTAGACATAGGTGTTATACCGAGGTCAGGCCCAGAGGAAACATGGTAGATGGCACATGGTGATTCAGAGGACCAGATGAATGCCCCTGTGGGGACTCCCAAGTTGGGAAAATTTTGAACATATTTGGATAATCCTGACCAAAGCAGATTAATTCTAGTTTTGTTGTTAATTTCACTCTCCTTTTACTTTTTTTCTAGCATACCTTGAGGAAAGCATAGGCTTATAGAAAATAAAATATGGCCTTTTCCTTGGATAGGTACATAGAAGAGAGGGGA
Organism: Cricetulus griseus; assembly: GCF_003668045.3. Lineage (NCBI taxonomy): Eukaryota > Metazoa > Chordata > Mammalia > Rodentia > Cricetidae > Cricetulus > Cricetulus griseus. The sequence goes on along the minus strand of NC_048595.1, from coordinate 461,293,852 downwards.
CACAAATATAATGATATTATTACTAAGAAAGGTATTAGTAGTAGATACTTTGAACAGATTCCTCCATATGTCAAAATTCATAATCACTCCTAAAACTAAATCAGTGAACTTATTCAGACTCTGAGATTACTCTTTATTTCTGATGTCTATTCATTTGTGTCTTGTTGATTGGTTTCTCAATTTCTATCTTTTTGCCTGATTCCATAAGAATGAACTGTTTATTAATGTATGAGACTCTTTAGATTGGGTTGTTGTCTGTTCTGCAGACTGCACGTTTCTTGTTCTCCTGTCTGGCCTGGGACTTTGCAAATACTTTATGCTGATGTCCACAAAGAATGTTGAGATTCTTTTTACAAATGTAGGGTAAGGAGATAGATAATGAATCTGGATACTTTAATATGATTTTAAAGAACTTTCAAATAGTTTGGGATAAACAGACTACCATGGAGTAGACAGGGGACAACTTATGAAAGGTTAAGAATATTGGATTTTATTTTGAAGACAAGCAATGAGCAAATCTCTTTTCTAACAGGACTCATTTTAGAAATGCCAAAATTACTATCCTAGAGGCTTTGAGGCAGGAGGAAAGCTATTAACAGCATTCCTCATGAAAGATGATGGTGGTTAAAGATGTGGCATCAGATCTGAAGAGAAGTATAGATGCTTGAGAAACCCTCATAAAACAGCTGCAAATGGTTGCAATTTATCAGCTGTAGAGGTGAGATGAGAGGAGGGATTAGCAAAATAAATGATTTAGCTTTCTGACATTGGCAGTTGGGTGAGTAATGGAACTATAACGATGGAGAATACAGAAAGAAAAACTTCATGACAAAGTGGGCAAAATATCTTGTTTTATTGTCTATATTGCTTTGGAGATCTTCATGTTTGAATGAGGCATTGTGATTGCTTCTGTGTTTTATTACATAGCCCAAAGCAATTCATCTAGTTCCTTCAAATAATGTTTCACTTATTGTGATGGTTAATCTTGGCTGTCAACTTGATGGGATTCAGAATCACCTAGGAGACACACCCTTGGGAATGTCTGGGAGGGTGCTTCCAGAGAAATTTATCCAGAGAGGGAAGACACAACCTGAATATGAGCAACACCATCCCATGTGCTGGGGTCCCAGACTGAATAAAAAGGAGATAGTGAGTGAGGCACTAGCATTGATCTCTCTCTGCTTCATAACTGTAGATGCATCATGGCTATCTACTTCATGCTCTTGCTTCGTGCCTTTTAGGCCTGATAGATTGATATATGCCCTTCAACCATGAACCAAAATAAGCCCTTCATTTTTTTCCTTAACGTTTTTTTATTTTTTATTTTTTGGGAGAGATTATTCTTTTTTTTTCTTTCTGCAGACTTTTTTATTTGAATTAGAAACAAGATTGTTTTACATAACAACCCCAGGTCCCTCTCCCTCCTCTCCTCCCCTACAACCCCCCAACTAAAACCCTGCCTATCACATATCCCCCCCCACCCCGGGATGGTGAGGCCTTCCATAGAGTGTCATCAGAGTCTATCGTATCCTTTGGGATAGGGCCTAGGACCACCCCTGTATGTCTTGGCTAAGGGGTATCACTCTATGTGGAATGGGTTCCCAAAGTCCACACCTATGCTAGGGATGTAGATTTCCGAGGTTTCCTCACTGAAACCCATGTTCCTGGGGTCGGGATCAGTCCCATGCTGGCATCCCAGCTATCAGTCTGGGGAGCAAGAGCTCCCCGATGTTCAGATCAGCTGTTTCTGTGGGTTTCACCAGCCTGGTCTAGAACCCTTTGCTCTTTACTCATCCTTCTCTACAACTGGATTCCTGTTCAGATCAGTGATTAGTTGTGGGTGTCTGCTTCTATTTCCACTAGTTGCTGGATGAGGGCTATCGGGTGGCATATAAGTCAGTCCTCAATCTCATTATCAGGGCAGGGCATTTAAGACAGCCTCTCCTCTGTTGCTTAGATTGTTAGCTGATATCATCTTTGTAGATCTCCAGACATTTCCCTAGTGCCTGACTTCTCTGTAAACCTAAAATGTCTCCCTCTATTATGGATCTCCATTCTTGTTATCTTCTCTTCTTCCCCTGACTCAACCTTTCTGCTCCCTCATGTCCTCTGCACACCCCCATTCGCCCTTTCTCATTCTCCTAGCTCCCATCCCCCTCTTCCCATGCTCCCAATTTACTCAGGAGATCTTGACCCTTTCCCCTTCTCCAGGGGACCATGCATGTCTCTCTTAGGGTCCTTCTTGTTTACTAGCTTCTCTGACAGTGTGGATTGTAGGCTGGTAATCCTTTACTCTATGTCTAAAATCCACATATGAGTGAGTACATACCATGTTTGTTTTTTTGTGATTGGGTTACCTCGCTCAGAATGGTTTCTTCTAGTTCCATCCTTTTTCCTGCAAATTTCAAGATTTCATTTTTTTTTCTGCTGAGTAGTATTCCATTGTGTAAAACTACCACATTTTCTCTATCCATTCTTCAGTTGAGGGGCATCTAGGCTGCCTCCAGTTTCTGGCTATTACAAATAATGCTGCTATAAAAATCATTGAATAGATGTCCTTGTATGAATGTGCTTCTTTTGGGTATATGCCTAAGAGTGGAATTGCTGGATCTTGTGGTAAACTGATTCCTATTTTCTTGAGGAGTCGCCATACTGATTTCCAAAATGCCTGTACAAGTTGACACTCCTGCCAGCAGTGGAGGAGTGTTCCCCTTTCTCCATATCCTCTCCAGCATAAACTGTCATTGGTGTTTTTGATTTTAGCCATTTGGACAGGAATAAGATGGTATCTCAGAGTTGTTTTGATTTGCATTTCTCTGGTAGCTAAGGATGTTGAACATTTTCTTATGTGTCTTTCAGCCATTTTAGATTCCTCTGTTGAGAATTGTCTATTTAGTTCTGAACCCCACTTATAATTGGATTGTTTGGTGTTTTGGAGACTAGCTTCTTGAGTTCTTTGTATATTTTGGAGATCAGCCCTCTGTCAGAAGTGGGGTTGGTGAATATCTTTTCCCAGTCTCTGGGCTGCCGTTTTGTCTTGCTGACTGTGTCCTTTGCCTTATAGAAGCTTCTCAGTTTCAGGAGGTCTCATTTGTCAATAGTTGATCTTAGTGTCTGTGCTCCTGGTGTAATGTTCAGGAAGCAGTCTCCTGTACCAATTAATTCAAGGATATTTCCCACTTTGTCTTCTAATAGGTTCAATGTGGTTGGGTTTATGTTGAGGTTTTTGATCCATTTTGACTTAAGTTTTGTGCATGGCAATAGACTTGGATCTATCTGCAGTCTTCTACATGCCTGCATCTAGTTATGCCAGCACCATTTGTTAAAAATGTACTCTTTATTCCATTGTATAAATTTAGATTGTTTGTCAAAAATCAGTTTGTAGGTGTGTGGGTTAATATCAGGGTTTTCAACTGTATTCCATTGGTCTATCTGTCTATTTTTGTGCCAATACCAAGCTGTTTTCAGGGCTATAGCTCTGTAATAGAGCTTGAAGTCAGGGATGGTGATGCCTACACAAATTCCTTTATTATACAGGGATGTTTGGGCTATCTTGAGTTTTTTGTTTCTCCCTATAAAGTTAAGAATTGTTCTTTCAAGGTCTGTGAAGAATTTTGTTGGGATTTTGATGGGGATTGCATTGAATTTGTAGATTGCTTTTGGCAAGATTGCCATTTTTACTATGTTGATCCTACCTATCCAAGAGCATGGGAGATCTTTCCATTTTCTGGTATCTTCTTTAATTTCTTTCTTTAGAGTCTCAAAATTCTTATGGTACAGATCTTTCACTTTTTTGGTTAGTGTTACCCCAAGGTATTTTATGTTGTTTGTGGCAATTGTGAAGGGTGATGTTTCTCTGATTTCTTTCTCCACCAATGTGTCATCAGTATATAGTAGGGATACAGAATTTTGAATTAATCTTGTATCCTGCCACATTGCTGTGTGAGTTCCCTGGTAGAGTTTTTCAGGTCACTAGTGTAGACTATCATATTATCTGCAAATAGGGAGAGTTTGACTTCTTCATTACCAATTTGTATTCCCTTGATCTCCTTTTGTTGTCTTATTGCTCTAGCTAGAACTTCAAGAACAATATTGAAGAGGTATGGAGAGAGTGGACACCCTTCTTGTCCCTGATTTTAGAGGAATTGCATTGAGTTTCTCTCCATTTAATTTGATGTTGGCAGTCAGCTTGCTTTTATTATGCTAAGGTATGTTCCTTTTATCCCTGATTTCTCCAAGACCTTTATCATGAAGGGGTATTGGATTTTGTCCAAGGCTTTCTTAGCATCTAGTGAGATGATCATGTGTTTTTTCCCCCTCAGTCTGTTTATATGGTGATTACATTGATGGATTTTCGTATGTTGAACCATCCTTGCATCCCTGGGATGAAGCCTACTTGATCATGGTGGATGATTTCTCTGATGTGTTCTTGGATTCAATTTGCCAGTATTTTATTGAGAATTTTTGCATCAATGTTCATGAGGGATATTGGTCTGTAGTTCTCTTTCTTAGTTGTGTCTTTGTGTGGCTTGGGTATCAAGGTTATTGAAACCTCATAAAAAGAGTTTGGCAATGACCCTTCTGCTTCTATTGTGTGGAATACTTTGAGGAGAATTGGTATTAGCTCTTCCTTGAATTTCTGGTAGAATTCTGCACTGAAGCCATCTGGCCCTGGGCTTTTTTTGGTTGGGAGACTTCTGATGACTGGTTTTATTTCATTAGGGTTTATAGGTCTATTTAAGTTGCTTATCTGTTCTTGATTTAATTTTGGTAACTGAAATCTGTCCAAAAATTGTCCATTTCCTTTAGATTTTCGCACTTTGAGGAATACTGGTTTTCGAGGTATGACCTGATGATGCTCTTGATTTCCTCTGTGTCTGTTATTATGTCTCCCTTTTCATTCCTGATTTTATTGATTTGCATGTTCACTCTCTGCCGTTTGGTAAGTTTGGATAAAGATTTGTCTATCTTGTTGATTTTCTTGAAGAACCAACTCTTTGTTATATTGATTCTTTGTATTGTTCTCCTAGTTTCTACTTTATTGATTTCAGCCCTCAATTTGATTATTTCCCGGCATCTGCTCCTCTGGGGTATATTGGCTTCATTGTGTTCTAAAGCTTTCAGTTGTGCTGTTAATTCTCTAGTGTGCTTATTCTCCTGTTTCTTCATGTGGGCACTTAGTGCTATGAACTTTCCTCTTAGCACTGCTTTCAAAGTGTCCCATAGGTTTGGGTATGCGATATTCGTATTCTCATTGAATTCTAGGAAATCTTTAATTTCTTTTTTTACTTCTTCCTCCACCCAGGAATTGTGTAATTGGGTATTACTTAATTTCCATGAGTGTGTAGGTTTTCTGCAATTTGTGTTGTTGTTGAATTCTAATTTTAAAGCATGGTGGTCTGATACAATACAGGGGGTTATTTCAATTTTTTTATACCTGTTGCGGTTTGCTATGTTGCCAAGTATGTGGTCGATTTTAGAGAAGGTTCCATGTAGTGCTGAGAAGGTGGTATATTGCTTTGTATTTGGATGGAATGTTCTATAGATATCTGTTAAGTCCAATTGCGCCATAACTTCTATTAGTTCCTTTGTTTCTTTGTTAAGTTTCTGTCTGGTGTTCCTGTCCAGTGGTGAGAGTGGGGTGTTGAAGTCTCCCACTATAAGTGTGTGCTGTTTTATGTGTGATGTGAGTTTTCGTAATGTTTCTTCTATGAACATAGATTCCTTTGTATTTGGGGCCTAAATGTTCAGAATTGAGACTTCATCCTGATGGATTTCTCCTGTGATGAGTAGGAAGTGACCTCCTTCATCTCTTTTGGTTGATTTTAGTTTAAAGTTCAATTTGTTGGATATTAGGATTGCTACCCCTGCTTGTTTCTTGGGTCCATTTGATTGGTAAATCTTTCCCCAACCTTTAATTCTTAGGTACCATCTGTCTTTGAAGTTGAGGTGTGTTTCTTGTATGTAGCAGAAGGATGGATTCTGTCTTCTTATCCATTCTGCTAATCTGTGTCTCTTTATAGGCGAGTTAAGACCATTTTTGTTGAGGGATATTAATGACCATTGATTGTTTACTCTCGTTTGTTTTGGATTTTGTTGTGGTTGTGAAATTATGTGTGGAATTCTATGCCTTTTTTGTTTTGACTATTGGTAAACTGGGATTATTTATTGCCCATATTTTTCTGGTTGTAGTTAACATCCTTCAGTTGCAGTTTTCCTTCCAGAACTTTCTGTAGGGCTGGATTGGTGGATATGTATTGTTTGAATCTGGTTTTGTCATGGAATTTCTGTTTTTCTCCATGTATGTTGATTGAAAGCTTTGCTGGATATAGTAGTCTGGGCTGGCATCCATGGTCTCTTAGTATAGGTAGAATATCTATCCAGGACCTCCTGGCTTTCAGAAGGAGAAGTCAGGTGTAATTCTTATAGGTTTGCCTTTATATGTTCCTTGACCTTTTCCTTTGCTGCTCTTAATATTTTCTCTTTAATCTGCATTTTTGTGCTTTTGATTATGTGGCGAGGAGACTTTTTTTTTTTTTTTTGGTCCAGTCTATTTGGTGTTCTGTAGGCTTCTTGTACTTTCATTGGTATGTCTTTCTTTATGTTGGGAAAGTTTTCTTCTATGATTTTTTGTGGAATATATTTTCTGTGCCTTTGAGTTCGATTTCTTCACCTTCTTCTATACCTATTATTCTTAGGTTTGGTCTTTTCACGGTATCCCATATTTCCTGGATATTTTGTGTTAGGGATTTGTTCGACTTAAGATTTTCTTTGGTTGATGAGTCTGTTTCTCCTAGTGTATTCTCAACTCCTGAGATTCTATCTTCATTCTCTTGTATTCTGTTGGTTATGCTTGCATCTGTAGTTCCTGATCATTTACCCAGGTTTTCTATTTCCAGCATTCCCTCAGATTGTGCTTTTTTTTATTGTCTCTATTTCAGTTTAGGTCTTGAACTGTTCCTAGTCTCTGATTGTGCCATATGGGGTTTTCTGTTGTTGAATGTGCTTTTACATTTTTCTCTTCTCATCCTTTCTTCTGGTGGGTGTAGCAGGAGTCTCTTCCTCTCCTGGTGGGTATGGGACCAAGGTTCCCTTCTGGTAGATGCAAACAGTTCCAATACTCTGATGTCTGTCCTCTTCTCTTGGATTGATGTGGGACTGTTACCGGAGCCTTGGCAGTGTCTGGGTGTGTTGGATCCTGCTGCAGAGTGGATTCGGTGAGCAGAGCCCTGGCGTCAGATGTCTCAGAGCAGGGCCACAGAACTGGAACTGGAACTGGAAACAGCCCTGTCCTTCCTTAACATTTTTTAAAAATTTATTTTAGAAGTACTCTTACTTACATAACCATCCCCCTATTCTCTGGCCCTCCTATTGTCTCAAGGTCCTCATCAACCCCCCAACCCACTCCCACCCACTCCCCAGGGATAGTGAGGCCCTCCATGGGGGATCGTAAAAATCTGTCACATCATTTGGGGGAGGGGCCAGGTCCTCCTTCCCATATCTGGGTTACAATAGTATCCCTCCATAGGGAATGGGCTCCCAAAGTCCATTTGTGCTCTAGGGATAAACACTGGCTCCCCTGTGATGGGAGAGGTCCTTTTGTGTATATGTTTGTCTTATTGGTTGATAAATAAAGTACTGTTGCCCAATAGGGAAGCAAGTTAGGTAGGACTAGGAGTCGAGGAGGATTCTAGGAAATGTAGTAAAGAGAAGTCTTCTGATCCAGGCAGGAAGTGACATAGCCGGCAGACTCACAATATAAGTAGAGACAAGCAGGAAATTGCTCTCTTCTTCCTCCTCTCTGCTTTGTGGAGCCAGCACATGATCCCTGGAAGAGGACACATGCCACTGTCGTCCTCAATGGCTATCGTTGATGCTTATACAGAGCAAGCATATAAGAAATCCTAGCCATTGGCCAGCAGCATTGTACCTAATATAAGTCTTTGTCTGTTATTTTGTGTGCCTACATGGCAGCAGGGCTCAGGCAGCTAGACAGAAAGATTTATCTTACACCCCTGTTAGAGGTCCCATAGACTGTCTTGGCCTTCTAGGTGGCACCCACATTCAGAGGGCTTGGACTGGTCCAATGCTGTTTCCCCAGATTTATGACTAGGGTCTCCGTGCTCTCACTAGGTCAGGATTCTCCAGCACTGTCTTGGCTCCTTTGCTCATCCCTCTTCCCTCTCTGCAACTGTATTCCAGGAGTATGGCTCAGTGTTTAGCTGTGGGTGCCTGTTTCTGCTTTGATCAGCTACTGGGTAAAGGCTCTAGGAATGGTAACCAAGGTAGTCACCAATCTCATTATAGAGGAAGGGCATCAAAGGCAGCCTCCACTGTCTAGATTCTTAGTTGGGGTCATCCCTGTGGATCCCTTAACATTTCCACTATGCCAGACCTCTCTCCAAACCTGTAGTGTCTCCCTCTATCAAGGCATCTCCTTTCTTGCCCTCCTCTATTCCTCCCCTGTCACAGTCCTCTTGTTCTCCTCCCCCGCTCCACTTTTACCCCTCTCCCCTTCCACATCCCTCCTCTCTTCTCCCATGTCCAAATTTGCTCAGGGGTTCTTATTCCCCTCTCCTTCTTTGGGGGACCATGTGTTCTTCTTTTGGGGTCCTCCTTAGTTCCTACCTACTCTGGCAGTGTGGGTTGTAGGCTGGTAATCCTTTGCTCTATGTCTAAAATCCATATATGAGTGAGTACATACCATGTTTGTCTTTTTGTGACTGGGTTACCTCACTCAGGATGGTTTCTTCTAGTTTCATCCATTTTCCTTCGAATTTCAAGATTTCATTTTTTTTTCCTGCTGAGTAGTATTCCATTGTGTAAATGTGCCACATTTTCTCTATCCATCCTTCAGTTGAGGGACATCTAGGTGGCCTCCAGGTTCTGACTGTTACAAACAACACTGCTAGAAACATAGTTGAATATATGTCCTTGTTGTATGAATGTGTATTCTTTGGGTATATGCCCAAGAGAGGAATTGCTGGATCTTGAGGTAGACTGATTCTCATTTTCCTGAGAAACCGCCATACTGATTTTCAGAGTGGTCATACAAGTTTGCTTTCCCACCAGCAGTGGAGGAGTGTTCCTCTTTCTCCACATCCTCTCCAGCATAGACTGTCACTGGTGTTTTTTTCTATTATTATTATTATTATTATTATTATTATTATTATTATTATTATTAATTCAAGTTAGGGAACAGGCTTGTTTCACATGTAATTCCCCTCTCCCTCTCCCTCCCCTCACCCCCATTCCTTCTCCCCCACCTCCAACCTACCCCCTACCCCATCCACCCACCACTCCCCAGACAGGGTAGGGCCCCCAACCGGGGCTCCACCAAGTCCACCAAATCTTCCTGTGCTGGGCCCAGGCCCCTCCCCATGTGTTCAGAGACAGAGAACATCCCTTCAAGTGGGATGGGCTCTCGAAGTCCCCCACACACACCAGGGCAAAACGCCAGTCCACCTCCGGAGGCTCCCAGGAGTGCAGGGGCCTCCCCATTGGCATCCATGATCAGGGGGCTGGATTAGTCCCGTACTGGCCTCCCAAAGAGTGTCTGGGGTCGATATGCTTTCCCTTTTTGAGGCCAACTGTTTCTGTGGGTTTCTCCAACCTGGTACAGACCCCTTCGCTCTTCATTCCTCCCTCTCTTCAACTAGGTTCCAGATTTCAGCTCAGTGTATTTCTGTCTCTGCTTCCATCAGCCACTGGATAAGGACTCTAGGATAGCATAGAGAATAGTCATCAATCTCATTCTAGGGGAAGGGCTTCTAGGCCATCCTCTCCTCCACTGCCTTGACTGTCAGATCGTGTCATCCTTGTAGGTCTCTGGAGATCTTCCTAGTTCCAGATCTCTTCTCGGACCTATAGTGGCTCCCTCTGATATGGTATCTCTCATCCTGCTCTCTCTCCTCTATTCTTCCCCCAACTCAATATATCTGCTCCTCCATTTCTTCTCCTCTACTCTTCTTCTTGTGCACCCACTCCCCTACCCTCATGCTCTCAATTAGCTCAGGAGTTCATGCCACTTCCCATTCCTGGGGTCCATTTGTCCCTTAGAGTCATTCATGATTTCTAGTTTCTTTGGGGAAGAGGATTATAGGCTGGTAAACCTTTGCTCTATGTCTAAAAATCATATATGAGTGAGTACATACCATGTTTGTCTTTTTGTGACTGGGTTACCTCACTCAGGATGGTTTCTTCTAGTTCCATCCATTTGCCTGCGAATTTCAAGATTCCATTGCTTTTTTCTGCTGAGTAGTACTCCATTGTATAAATGTACCACATTTTCTCTTTCCATTCTTCAGTTGAGGGGCATCTAGGTTGCTTCCAGGTTCTGGCTATTACAAACAATGCTGCTATGAACATGGTTGAACATATGTCCTTGTTGTATGGACATGCAGTATTTGGGTATATACCCAAGAGAGGAATGGCTGGATCTTGAGGTAGGTTGATTCCCATTTTTCTGAGCAACCGCCATACTGATTTCCAGAGTGGTCTTACAAGTTCACACTCCCACCAGCAATGGAGGAGTGTTCCTTCTTCTCCGCATCCTCTCCAGCATAGGTTGTCATTGGTATTTTTGATTTTAGCCATTCTGACAGGTGTGAGGTGGTATCTCAGAGTTGTTTTGAGTTGCATTTCTCTGATGGCCAAGGATTTTGAGCACTTTCTTAAGTGTCTTTCAGCCATTTCAGATTCCTCTTTTGAAAAATCTCTGTTTAGTTCTGCACCCTACTTTTTAATTTCATTGTATGGTGTTTTGGTGGCTAGCTTCTTGAGCTCCCTATATATTTTGGAAATCAGTCCTCTGTCAGATGTGGGGCTGGTGAAGGTCTTTTCCCATTCTGTGGGAGGTCGTTTTGTCTTACTGACTGTGTCCTTTGCCTTACAGAAGTTTCTCAGTTTCAGGAGGTCCCATTTATTGATTGCAGACCTCAGTGTCTGTGCTTCTGGCGTGATGTTCAGGAATCGTTCTCCTGTGCCAATTTGTTCAAGGGTTATTCCCACTTTCTCTTCTAGAAGATTCAGTGTGGCTGGATTTATGGAGAGATCTTTGATCCATTTGCACTTAAGTTTCGTGCATGGTGACAGGTATGGATCAATCTGCAATTTTCTGCATGTCCGAATCCAATTGTGCCAGCACCATTTGTTGAAGATGCTATCTTTTTTCCATTGTATGGATTTAGCACCTTTGTCAAAAATAAGGTGTTCGTAGGTGCGTGGGTTAATATCTGGGTCTTCAATTCGATTCCATTGGTCTATCTGTCTATTCTTGTGCCAATACCAAGCTGTTTTCAGAACTATGGCTCTATAGTAGAGCTTGAAGTCAGGGATGGTGATGCCTCCAGAAGATCTTTTATTGTAAAGAGATGTTTTTGGCTATCCTGGGTTTTTTATTTTTCCATATAAAGTTGAGTATTGTTCTTTCAATGTCTGTGAAAAACTCTGTTGGGATTTTGATGGGGATTGCGTTGAATCGGTAGATTGCTTTTGGTAGGATTGCCATTTTTACTATGTTGATTCTGCCTATCCAAGAGCATGGGAGATCTTTCCACTTTCTGGTATCTTCTTTAATTTCTTTCTTTAAAGTCTCAAAGTTCTTATTGTACAGGTCTTTCACTTTTTTGGTTAGTGTTACCCCCAGATATTTTATGTTGCTTGTGGATATTGTGAAAGGTGATGTTTCCATGATTTCTTTCTCATTGAGTTTATCATCTGTATACAGTAGGGCTACAGATTTTTTTGAGTTAATTTTGTATCCTGCTACCTTGCTGAAGGTGTTTATCAGCTGTAGGAGTTTCCTGGTAGAGTTTTTCGGGTCACTTATGTAGACTATCATGTCATCTGCAAATAGTGAAAGTTTGACTTCTTCCTTTCCAATTTGTATCCCTTTGATCCCCTTTTCTTGTCTTAGTGCTCTAGCTAGAATTTCAAGTACAATATTGAAGAGGTATGGAGAGAATTGACATCCTTCTCTTGTTCCTGATTTTAGAGGAAAAGCTTCGAGTTTCTCTCCATTTAATTTGATGTTGGCTATTGGTTTGGTGTATATTGCGTTGATCATGTTTAGATATGTTCCTGTTATTCCTGTTCTCTCCAAGATCTTTATCATGAAGGGATGTTGGATTTTGTCAAAGGCTTTTTCAGCATCTAGTGAGATGATCATGTGGTTTTTCTTTTTCAGTATGTTTATATGGTTTATATTAATGGTTTTTCGTATGTTGAACCATCCTTGCATCCCTGGAATGAAGCCTACTTGATCGTGGTGGATGATTTTTCTGATATGCTCTTGGATTCGATTCGTCAATATTTTATTGAGTATTTTAGCATCAATGTTCATGAGGGATATCAGTCTGTAGTTCTCTTTCTTAGTCTTATCTTTGTGTGGCTTGGGTATGAAAGTGATTGTAGCCTCGTAGAAAGAGTTTGGCAATATCCCATCTACTTCTATTGTGCAGAACAGTTTGAGGAGTATTGGTATCAGCTCTTGTTTGACTTTCTGGTAGAATTCTGCAGTGAAGCCATCTGGTCCTGGGCTTTTTTTTTGGTTGGGAGGCTTTTGATGACTGCTTCTATTTCATTAGAGGTTATGGGTTGATTTAAACTGTTTATCTGATCTTGATTTAATTTTGGTAAGTGATATTTATCCAGGAAACTGTCCATTTCCATTAGATTTTCGAATTTTGTGGAGTACAGATTTTCAAAGTATGACCTAAAGATTCTCTGTATTTCCACAGTGTCCGTTGTTATATCCCCTTTCGTTTCTGATTTTGTTAATTAGTGTGCTCTCTCTCTGCCTTTTGGTTTGTTTGGCTAGAGGTTTGTCTATCTTGTTGATCTTCTCAAAGAACCAACTCTTTGTTTCATTGATTCTTTGTAATGTTTTCCTAGTTTCTACTTTATTGATTTCAGCTCTCAGGTTTATTATTTCCTGGCGTCTACTCCTCCTTGGTGAGTTTGCTTCTTTTTGCTCTAGTGCTTTCAGTCAGTTCTCTAATGTGACTTTTCTCTAGTTTCTTCATGTGGGCACTTAGTGCTATGAACTTCCCTCTTAGCACTGCTTTCAGAGTGTCCCATAAGTTTGGGTATGTTGTGTCTGCATTCTCATTAGATTCTAGGAAGTCTTTAATTTGTTTTTTTTATTTCTTCCTCAACCCAGGAATGGTGCAATTGGGTGTTATTCATTTTCCAAAAGTTTGCAGGTTTTCTGCCATTTGTATTGTCGCTGAATTCTAGCTTTAATGCAAGGTGGTCTGATAAGATACAGGGGGTTATTTCAATTCTTTTGTAACTATGGAGGTTTGCTTTGTTGCCTACTATGTGGTCAATTTTAGAGAAGGTGCCATGTAGTGCTGAGAAGAAGGTGTATTCTTTTGAGTTTGGATGGAATGCTCTATAGATATCTGTTAACCCCAGTTGGGCCATAACTTCTTTCAGGTCCTTTGTTTCTTTGTTCAGTTTCTGTCTGGTGGTCCTGTCTAGTGGTGTAAGGGGGGTGTTGAAGTCGCCTACTATAAGTGTGTGTGGTTTTATGTGTGGTTTGAGCTTTAGTAATGTTTCTTTCACAAATGTGGGTGCCTTCGTATCAGCATTTCCAGTGCTGGGATTATAAGCATGTACCAAAATTTCTAGCGTTTTTACCCCCATGGGTTTTAGGGATCACACTCAGGCTCTCTTGCTTGCAGAATAAGCACTTTGCTGTGATATCTTCCTAGCCTCTGTCTCTACATTTTACATTTTCACCAATTTGGTCAATAAATGTTGCCTTCATTGTGTGATGGAGCTATAAAGATAAATGATGTGTCTCTAGGCCACACTCAGCTGATCTTCTAGTGCATAATGGTAAATAAACACATAAAGAGATGATTATATAATACTTTGACCAGCAACACAATAGAATTACTTTTAAAAAGGCTGTTATCATGATGTGCATGTACATATTTGTGTAGCTAATGATGTTGGGACAGCTATAAAGCCGCATAAAAAGACTCTAATCTTCAATAGTGGTTAATTTCATCATTAATTTGACTGGATTAGGGAAAAAAATCCTGGGGCATTACACAGGCAGGCCTTTGGGTGTACACCATCTCTTTGGCTGGTGTCATAGACTAATATAAATAGAGAAAGGAAGAAGCCAGAAGAGCTCCACAAGTCCACTTTTTCTGCTCCCTGATGCTCTGAGATGAGAGCAAGTGGTGCCCTTATGCCTTCCCTACCATGATGGACTGTATCCCTGAATCATGAGCTAAAATAAGCCTTTTCATCTTTAAATTGCATTTAGGTATTTATTCATAGTAATAAGAAAAGTAACTAATACAGGTTTTCTTTTTTTTTAATAATGTGAAAAGCATTTTCATTGTGAGCCTCATTTTCAGCACTGGGAACTGTGGGAAGTGTTTATTCTGAGACTGCAGAGGTTGATTGAAAAATAGATCATTACCAGAACTAGTGACTGGTCTTGCTTTCATGAACCTGACTGTGCCTGTGTGGTGTGTTTCACAAATTCCTCTGCAGTCCAAGAACAATGGACACTTTGCCTTAAAGAAGAAAACTCTGTTCTAGTCACATTGGAAAACTGTGTGAGGACAGAAACTGATGGTCTGATCATATGGAGAGTGAATTTGGGCCTCTGTGATGGATTCCTGCCTTGTCTTGTTTCTGTGTTTCCCCTTAGTTCAGAAATAGAGAAGTAAAGTGGGCAAACAGGGTGACAAATCAGTTCAAGGGCCCGATAGATGAATTGTTCAATTTGGACCCACCTTGCCTCCAGAACCTCACCTGGGGAACTCTGGGGCTTTGCAAATTGAATTTGGTGCTTATACAACACTGACTTAGAATATTGGTATTGGTTTGTTCTTAGAGGCAGCAGTGGAATTTGATAAGCTGGCTGGGGAAGGACACTGGGGCCAAGAAAGAATATGAATGTGCACTGCATCTTCGTTGTTGGGGATTGTACAACCAAGTTCATTTACAAGGAGATGGATGCAGGAAGTTGAGCTGATCAGAGGTTGCATATTTACAACAAATTACAACAAATGCAACATGATTTCTGCATTTTCTCTGGTCTTCGTCTGGCTGAAGAGCTTGTCTGCATGTGCCTCACTCATTGCCTTTCCATCCATCTCCAGCACAGGCAGTTGTTTGGGGACCTTGTTGAGTAGCTAAGATTTAAGGATTTGTATTCAAGACACTTGAATAGGATAGTTTTGAAGAAGTAAAACTGATGATAATTCCAAACTCTTCTATTGCATAATACTCAGGGGTGACATCCTATTCCTGGAGAATAGTCAAATATTCCTTAGCTTCTGTTTCTTTTGACCCACTAATAATTTCTCTGGAAGGACTATGATGACTGACAAGTCAACTCCACATTGTATAGTTGTGGAAACAGCAAGTTATCACTCTTAACATCATTTGATAAGTGGGTAACTCCTCTCTAAACTTAGTGAAATTTGAGCAGCAGTCCCAAATTATACTTTCACAATCAAAAGGCAAGTTAGGAGTCAAGTGCTTAGGCACTGGAACAAAAGCAACAGTGAGAAAAATGGTTCATTTTTTTCCATGCTTACTTTTATATATTCACTTACCTGTTAAATAATTATTTATTATTGAATACTTGTTATATACAGAGTCCTGAATGAGGAGTCTCTATATCAAAATTCTTATATATTTTACCAGCGGCATGGTGGTGGCAGCTAGTGAAGTTTCAGCTAATATCCTCTCTCTCACAGGCACTGGATATTTCTAAGACATTTGTCCTACTTTGTATTTTTTAACTTTAAAAGAGCTCTATGGATACAGAAGCTTCCCACTAGCCTTCTCCTGATTCTGTTTTATTTGAGTTTGGAAACAGCATGAGAAAGGAAGTTGACATTTGGATGGCTATTTTTGCCTCAGGAATTATGCTGTTTTGTTGTTGTACATATAATCTCATTGGGTTTGGAAATGCTGTTTGCATTTCTTCATTGCTTAGTGGCTTTTTGTGTATCTCAGTTCTTCCTGCCTGGAACTCATTCCTCATAGTGCTTGAACTTGGTAGCATTTCTCATTCTTTTATAGTGAATTCATCCAAATACCTTAGGCCCGATGAGGCTTCTTTTTTTTTTTTATCATTTTTTCTTTTTCCTTGAGACATCATCCTTTTGTGTAGCTCAGGCTGTCTTCAAACTTGCCATCTCTGATCCTCCCGTCTCCTCCTTCTGAGGGCTGGCATTTCTGGTGTGTAGCACCACACCTGACTAACTTTGTTCTTCTTGATCCCCAGAATAAGGCTGGGTGCTTCTCATAACACCTATGTGTTCCGATAAATCTTTCTGCCAAATGCCGCCTGAGCCCCACCGCCACGTGTGAGCTTTACGCCAGCCGCCCGCCCGAGATAGGCCCAAATGAATACATAGAAACTTGTATTAGGTTCAAAGCTGCTTGGCCAATGACTAGGATTTCTCATCTGTTAGCTCAGTCTTAATTATCATAAATCTATATATTTTATAAGACTTATCAGACACCTTATTGGTGTCCCTCCTTGCTGGTGGATCACATTGTGCTGCTGGAGGAAGAGTGGAAAAAGGGACCCTTCCTGTTTCTCCTTCGCTTAAATATGAGTCTCCTTGTTATGTCACTTCCTGCCTGGATCACCATTTCTTTACTACATTTCCCAGAATCCTCTTTGACTCCTAGTCCTGTCTAACTTGCTGTTTTATTGGCCAAACAGTATTTTATTTAACAATCAATAAGATAAACATACACAGAAGTACTTCCCCCATCCCCTATGGGTGTGAATCTTAGAACTCTGCCCACAGATGACAATTTCTGTTCGCATCTGAGTTTCCCTTGCTTCACTCTGAGTTCTGAGGTGGTAGATTCTGTGTTTTTCAAATTTTTGTCCTTAAGATACAGCACAGTTTGTGTCAGTGTATGGGAAGCCCATTCAGTGTCCAGTCACTGACTGAAATGGGATTGATTCTGCAGTCTGGATCAAACTTCTCAAGAGGATCTCAGTCTCTTCCTTTTGAGAACTGAGCTTATTTTCTGTTGTAACAACTTGTTTCCTAGTTTCTTGATGGCAGGGTGAATGTGATCTTAGAGAAAAGAAACAGATGTTTCTAGTAACACAGGGTATATTCCCAGTGTGAGAGAACAAACTAGCATTCTCACTTGTAAACAGGATTTTTCAGGATGTTTCTTCCAGATTTCGTCCCTCAGCTCTGGAATGCTTTATACCTAAGACTAAACTGTAGAATCCCTAAGAAACCTCACAGAACATGGACTCTATATGGTAGGTTAGCAATCAGTGTTTTCAACATTTTTTTTTTTGCCAAAATTGGCTTATCCTGTATATTATGGTTTATAAATTCAATATCAATCTTTTTTACATATTAAAAATATTTTTTCCATTTTTTAATTTAAATTAGAAACAAGATTGTTTCACATGTCAATCCCAGTTCCCTCTCCCTCTTCTCCTCCCCTGTCCCCCCAAACTAACACCCTATGTACCCCACACCCTTTCTGCTCCCCAGGGAGTGTGAGGCCTTCCATGGGGGGGGGGTCTTCAGAGTCTGTCATATCATTTGGGATAGGGCCTAGGCCCTCCTTGTGTGTCTAGACTCAGAGAGTATCCCTCTATGTGGAATGGGCTCCCAAAGTCCATTCTTATGCTAGGGATAAGTACTGCTCTACTATAAGAGGCCCCATAGATTTCCAAGGCCTCCTCACTGACACCCACATTCATGGGGTCTGGATCAGTCCTATGCTGGTTTCCCAGCTATCAGTCTGGGGACTAAGAGCTCCCCCTTGTTCAGGTTAGCTGTTTCTGTGGTTTTCACCAGCCTGGTCTTGACCACTTTGCTCATCACTCGTACCTTTCTGCAACTGGTTTCCAGTTCAGTTCAGTGTTTTGCTGTGGGTATCTGCTTCTACTTCCATCAGCTGCTGGATAAAGTCTCTAGGGTGACATATAAATTAGTCATCAATCTCATTATCATGGGAGGGCATAGCTTCTCTTCTGTTGCTTAGATTGTTAGTTGGTATCATCCTTATAGATCTCTGGATATTTCCCTAGTACCTGATTTCTCTTTAAACCTATAATAGCTCCCTCTATCATGGTATCTCCAGGAACTCCACTCTTAGGCATAAACACAAAAGAAACACATTCATACAACAATGACATCTGTTCATAGCAGCTTTATTTGTAATAGCCAGAACCTGGACGCAACCTAGATGCCCCTCAACTGAAGAATGGATAGAGAAAATGTACATTTATACAATGGAGTACTACTCAGTGGGGAAAGAAAACAATGGAATCTTGAAATTCACAGGAAAATGGATGAACTAGAAGAAACCATTCTGAATGAGGTAACCCAGTCACAAAAAGATAAACATGGTATGCACTCACTCATATATGGATTTTACACATAGAAAAAAGGATTATCATCCTACAATTCACACCTCCAGAGAAGCTAGGAAACAAGGAGGACCCTAAGAGAGACATACATGGTCCCCTGGAGAAGGGGAAAGGGACAAGATCTCCTGAGCAAATTGGGAGCATGGGGGGAGTGGAGAGGAAGCAAGGGATTGAGAAGGGGAGAATAGGAGGGGTGAGGTGGACATGAGGGAGCAGGAAGGTTGAGTCAGGGAAATAATAGAGGAGAGCAAGATAAGAGATACCATAATAGAGGGAGCCATTATAGGTTTAAAGAGAAATAAGTCAATCTTTATCATCTTTGTTTTGTGAACAGTATAGCATCAAAGGTGTCCAGCCTGTAGCTTGTAAGTAAATATCTCACTGTTGTTTAATTTTTGCGATTCATTAAGTCCTAGTAAATTTGTCATGTTTATGAACTATGTATATTTCTTACCCTAGGGATATGTGATTTCAAAAATTCCTAGAAGTCTCCCCCTAAATCCTAACTTTTAAATGTTCTTCTCCATGCATATTTATGAACACTCAGAGATACTATCTTTAAGAAAAAACAAAACAAGGCAGAATGAACAGAAGCAAGAGAGTAACTTTAATATAGTTTGTTTGGGACTGCCAAGAGTTTCTTAGTAAGGCTGTGAGCCATGCTGATGGGTTGTGTATAAACAGAAGGAAAAAAAAAACCTCAATGAAAGTTATTCAGTTGTTTTTAATGAGTTTTGAATCCACTGGATTAAGAGAAAATTCATCTGATTTAATTGAGTGACACTAATTGGCGAGGAGAAGGAAATCAATAGACTGTGCTGTGTAGCTATCCCAAGTTCATATTTTCTTCTAATTTACTTCTGACAGTTTAACCTTTTTCCTTTGTGCTCTGTGAGCAGATTCTAAAAATAGTTCTGTAGTTATTGAGATACACCAGAACAGTTAGGAAACACTCTGTATATTTAGTTAGTTTTCATGTTTTAAATTGGAGGTTAAGTTTTTGTGTTCTTTGAATTGCTTCTTTGAATATAAAGTAGTCATCATGTGATAAGTCGTCATGTTTATCTGTACAGTTCATGAGATGAGGAAGTTTGCAGAGGTAAGATGTGGGAGAAAGATTTGTGGGAAGGATAAAACTGTCTTGGAAGAAACAGGAGGGAAATACAATTGGCCTTTGGTATCTGAGTGCTCTGTACCTACTGACTCAACCAGTGACAGAAAACATTAACAAATGGGTTTGTAGTAAACATTTTCCAAATTCTTGTCATTTTCCCTAAAACACAACAAAACCCATTCATATGTTATTTGTATTTGAAATTTTCTTTTGCTTTCTCTTTTAAAAATTTTAAATACTTTTTATTTACTCATTTATCTACTTATTGATTGTGTGCATGCATGTGTGTGTGTGTGTGTGTGTGTGTGTGTGTGTGTGTGTGTGTGTGTGTGCCCGCATGTGTGTGTGTGTGTATGGAGGCTAGATAGAGAACAAACTGTGTGGGTCAGTTCCCTCTTTCTGTCATGTAGGATTCTGGGATGGAACTCAGGTCATCAGGCTTGGTGGATAGTGCCTCAACCCACCAGACCATCTTGCTAGCTCTACAATTTATACTGTATTAGGTAAAGTAAGTAGTCTAGAGATGAAAGTACACACAAGGATGTGCAAATACTACTCCATTTCATTTAGGGAACTTGAGCACCTGTGGCTTTTGGCACCTCCAGGAATGCTGGAATTTGTCCCTTGTGAAATACTCAAGGACAGCTGCATCGAGTTTTATAGGCGGAGATTATTCCAGGTGAGTTCAATGGTCCAGAATCCCACAAGTTAGGACACATGAAGATGCTTATGATAGTACCTATAAGGCATCAAGATCCCAAAGAGAAAGGCTTCATGGTTCACAGGATATGGTATCTCTGTAGTTGAGGACCTCCAGCCTGATATATGTCTCTTCACTGTGGCAGAGCATAGAAGCAGTAAGAATTTTCTAGATCTGAAAAGACCATATAAATATGTGATAATAGGTATCTCAGAAATAATTTATGAAGACAGATGACCTCCACATGACCCTGGAGAGAGGGCCATCCCCCACTCAACTGCAGAATGGAGACTGAGACAGAAATTAAGTTCATTAAAACTTGGATTATTGTGCACACCTGAGTCAGTGGACAGAGATGAATGTTCACTCTAACCACATTTCCTGGGGCCAAACATCTCAGATCATTATGTGCTCATGAGGAGACATAGTTTTATTTGATTGCATTTGTTCATTTACTATAATTTGATAATATTTCCTATGAGCACACATTTAAATAATTATTCAACTAAAATAATGTTTTCAGAGTTAGCCTGGCAAAGGGGGTTTGGAATCAGAAGACTCTAGTCATGTCTGATCCTTCAGCATGTGGTTTAGATTTGAATCTCATTATGAGTTAGCACAAATCAGAGTAGACTTGTTATTTAAAAGTGGATGAGTTATATATAGTAAATATTTCTAAAAGTCATGATTGAAGTATGAAATGCTATTGACTTCTGACATAGACATCCAGTACCAGATTTTAGAAAAGATCCTTAGAGTTTCCCCTTGAATCTTTGCTTAGGAGTATAGATTTTAGTAGTTGTTCTAAGTTTTGAGTTAGCTTGAAGTGGGAGGTTAGAGGTAAGATTCTAGGGTTGGGAAGCATGCTGAACCTGGCCTTAGGGCCAAACACTTGATTCTGGAAGGGTGAAGTTCATGTCCTGTGAATGTGGACCTCCTTACTAGGTCATCATTCTGTTAATTTGACATGAGGCCTCAGAGATACTCTGGCTGTAGCTGGGCTCCCATACTGGTGTATGGGTTGTTACTTTTGTATAGCTGCACTTTGATTAGAATATGAGAATTTATTCCACTATATAGATCACTTGGGTAGGTAGCACAAACCAATCCCTGGTTTGTTCCTTACTACAGCTCACAGAATTTTCAGAGTCACGGTTGGTGCTGATGTTGTTTATGAATGAGTATGGCTAGAAAAACTGATATCTAGTTAGGTTCATTGCTCCTTGGCAGCCCATCTTCAGCAATGTGTCTTCTCCTGTTGGAGCACTTCTGGGTGGGGGTGGGGGACTGATGTGAAAGCTGTTTCTGTCAACTAGCTTGTCGTAATGCTGCATTATCACATCTTGAGAGTGTCTTTCTTGCTTGTATGGATTGCAGTTTCTTCACTTAGAATATGTACAATGACAGTGAGGGTTTTATTCACTTTCCAGGTATGCTTGGCAGGAGGGTTGTGGCACAAACCCTAAACTGCACATAAGGTTATCTTTCTGACATGGCTCTGTGAAAGATCAGTGTATCTCACTGTGACATTCCATGCTCCATGGAGGACACTCCCATGGCAATTGTAAGTCTGTCTGGCAGTTCACCTTTTCTGGGAAAAGCAGTGGGAGTTCTATTAATTACTAGTACAAATTGAGAGACTTCTCAGCATCTAACCCTCTATTAGCACTCACTTTAAGATTAAGGATTTGAAACGACCTGGGGAACTTACTCTTAGAGCAGCCATTAACTTTGGCACTGTCCTCGAACTGTGTGTTAAAAAAAATCAGAACTGGGGAGATGACAGTTGGTCAGGTATTGCTGCTCAAGCATGAGGACCTGGGTTCAGTTCTTGACATGTACATAAAAGTTGGATGCAATGGTGCATGCCTATCATCCCAGCACAGAGATGGAGGAAGGAGGATCTCTGGAGCTTGTTGGCTAGCAAATCTTTAGCTGAACTTGTGGACTACAGAATCAGGGAAAGGTATTATTTCAGAAACTAAAGTGAAGAGTGACTGAGGAAGACACTAGACTTTGGTCTCCTTTTCCATATGCATATACAGCTGTACACACCTGCAGACATACACACAAGCAAAACAAAACAAAGCAAAACAACTCAAGCCAATCACTCTTGCTTCAGAATTTCAGTTGAGAATTATGATATTGAGTCTTTATAGGCACAATTCTTTTTTTATTTGAATTAGAAACAAGATTGTTTTACATGACAATCCCAGTTCCCTTTTCCCTCCTGTCCTACCCTACCCCCCAACTAAAACCCTACCTATCACATACCCTTTCTTCTATCCTTCACCTGACTCAACCTTTCTGCTCCCTCATGACCTCTGCATCCTTCCTCTTCTTCCCTTCTCATTCTCGTAGTTCCCTTCCCCCTCTTCCCATGCTCTCAATTTGCTCAGGGGATCTTGACCCTTTCCCCTTCTCCAGAGGACAATTTTTGTCTCTTTTAGGGTCCTCCTTGTTTACTAGTTTCTCTGGCAGTGTGGATTGTAGGCTGGTAATCCTTTACTTTATGTCTAAAATCCACATATGAGTGAATACATATCATGTTGGGACAATTCTTTTTTCCTTGTTTTCATCTCTCTCTCTCTCTCTCTCTCTCTCTCTCTCTCTCTCTCTCTCTCTCTCCCTCTCTCTCTCTTTACCAAAAACATAGTAAAACAGATGAGATTTCATATTTTCCAACTATATTTCTGTAAACAATACCCCAAAAGCAGATAAACTAATACTACTTTAAACCTCAAATTTTGAAGAAAGGAAACTGATTCATGAAAGTGAAGCCCATATTCTAGTATAACAGACTAGACAACCTGCTTTGAATATTGTTCCAGTGAGGAGTTACCACCACAACCTCAATAGCTTTCTGCAGCCAAGACTGAGCTCTTTCCTTCCTTCCTTCCTCTCTTTCTTGTCTTTTCTTCCTTCCTTCCCCATCTCCCCCTCTCCCTCCCCTCCTCTCTCTTTCTTCCTTCTTTTCTTCACCATCCCTCTCTTTATTTTCCTTTTCTTTTAAAAATTTCAAAGAGATTAACTACATGGTTTAGACATTTCCCTCTTTTATTGAAAATAGCTTTTCTCATATAATATGTTCCTCTCTATTCCCTCCAGTTCCTCATTTCCCCTCCCATTTTGATCTACCCCCTTCTGTTTCTTTTAACAAAACAAACAGACTTCTAAGGGATACTAATAAAATATAATAAAATAAAATACAAACTAACAATTAGAATAAGACAAAACAAACAGAAGGAAAGAGCCCAAGAAAAGGAATAAGAAACAGATACAGATACTCACTCATTCACATACCCAGGAATCCCATAAAAATACTAAACTGAAAGACATAATATATATGGAAAGAACCTATAGGGTAAAAGGAGAGAAATAATAGGCAAATAAAATAAAATAAAAATAAAAAATCAGAAAAAATGTGGGGAGGGGATGCCTTGACATGACATTATGAGGCAAAGGACCTCCAAAGATGCTATTGAGTTCATTTTCTATTGGTGGTCTACTGCTGGGTGTGCCACCTACACTTAAGAGTAGTTTGTTTCCCCAGTGAGACTCCCTAGGAGAAAACTAAATTTTCATTTCCAAATGGTTATCAATTGTAGATTGCTTCTGGGTTAGGGATAAGAACATTTGTTTCCTGCTCTTCTCATCTCTAGGACCCCATCTGTGTAGACCTGTGCAGATCTTGTGTATCAGTCTCTGTGAGTTCATATGTCATCAATCTTGTTGATTTAGAGGTCCTTATTTTCTTGGTGTCCTCCATCCCCTCTGGCTCTTATATTCTTCCTGCTTTCTCTTCTGGTTGGTACGAGGATTCCCTAATCCCCAAGGGGAGGATTTGATGGAGATATTCTGTTTAAGGCTGAGTGTTCTAAGCTCTCTTACTCTCAAGCATAATGTCTGACTGTGGGATTTCTGTTTGTTCCCATCTTCTGCAGAAGGAAGCTTCTCTGATAATGGCTGAGCAAAATATTGAACTCTGAGTATAGCTGAATGTCATTAGGAGTCATTTAATTGCTGTTATTATTTGAAGAGCAGTATTTGATTTTACTCTAGGTTCTAGTCTCAAGATCTTGGCCACCTAAGCAGTGATGGGTAAGACATATAGCCTTGTGGACTGAGAAATTTCTGGATTCTTGGACTTTCTATGCATAGTCAGTCACTGTTGGATTAGCTGGATCACAGTCTATAAGTCATTCTAATAAATCCTATCTATCTATCTATCTATCTATCTATCTATCTATCTATCTATCTATCTATCTATCTTCATCTACCTGCCTACTGATGTATCATCTATCTAGCCATATCTATATCTATCATCTATCTGTCTATATAGATTCATTGTATAAGTTCTGCTACTTAGAGACCCTGACTCATAAAGGTTTTTTTTTTTTTGTAATGCAACAATTAAAAGACCCTGAGACATATATTGGGGTCTAAGCTTCAAGCTAAAGACCAGAGAAGCAAAGTAGGCAGGCCAGTAGATCTTACCTCTACCAAACTGAAATGGCAATCCTCTCTCCATGAATCCTCAGAGGCAAAAGCTCTTAGTTCCTGCTGTCTCCTGCCTTTTATTCCTTTCTCCACCTAGCCATATCACTCCTGTCTCCACCTCCCTAGTGCTGGGATTAAGGGCATGTGATCCTGGGTACTGAGGTTACCTTTGTGTAAGTTGTTCCTTTTAGGACTGGGTCAATTTTGTGTAGTCAGTGTGGCCTTGAACTAACAGAGATCCATCTACCTCTTAATCCTGAGTCCTGGGATTAAAAGTGTGTACCACCACCCCCTAGTTCTATGGCTGCTGGGATTAAAGGTGTGTATCACCACTGCCTGACCTCCATAGCATGTGGCTGGCTTTGCTTTCTGAATCCTCAGACAAGCCTTAATAAATCATAAATAATATATCACCACAGTTTTTTTTAGTTTTTTTTTTTAAAAAATTAAATTAGAAACAAGTTTGTCTTACATGTCAATCCTAGTTCCCTCTCCTCCTCCCCTACCCCCCACTGATCCCCTATCCCATCCCCTTTCTGCTTCCCAGGGAGGGTGAGGCCTTTCATGGGGGATCTTCAAAGTCTGCAATATCATTTGGAGCAGGGCCTAGGCCCTCCCCTGTGTGTCTAGGCTGAGACAGTATCCCTCTATGTGGAATGGGCTCCTAAAGTCCATTCATATGCTAGGGATAGACACAGATCTACTACCAGAGGCCCCATAGATTGCCAAGGCCTCCTCACTGAAACCAATGTTCAGGGGTCTGGATCAGTCCTAAGCTGGTTTCCCAGATATCAGTCTGGGGTCCATGAGCTCCCCCTTGTTCAGGTCAGCTATTTCCGTGGGTTTCACCAGCCTGGTCTTGACCACTCATCACTCCTCTCTCTCTTCAACTGGATTCCAGGAGTTCAGTTCAGTGTTTAGCTGCGGGTGTCTGCTTCTGTTTCTATCAGCTACTGGATGAAGGCTCTAGGATGGCATATAAGGTAGTCATCAATCTCATTATCAGGGAAGGGCATTTAAGGTAGCTTCTCCACTATTGCTTAGATTCTTAGTTGTGGTCATCCTCATAGATCTCTGGACATTTCCCTATTGCCAGATTTCTCTTTAAACCTATCATGGGTCCCTCTATTATGGTATCTCTTATCTTGCTCTCCTCTATTCTTCCCTCCCGACTCAATCTTCCTGTTCCCTCATGTCCTCCTCTCCCCTCCTTTTCTTCCCTTCTCTTTCTCCTAGCTCCCTCTCCTCTCCCCCATGCTCCAAATTTGCTCACGAGATCTTGTCCCTTTCCCCTTCTCCGGGGGACCATGTATGTCTCTCTTAGGGCACTCCTTGTTTCCTAGCTTCTCTGGTGGTGTGGATTGTAGGCTATCACCACAGTTTTTATCTTGTGGAGTGGGTTTTAAGTCAAGTCAGATATTGGTTGTTTACTCCCACAGGATTTGTGCCACCATTGCACTAACATATCTTGAAGGCAGGTCATTAGTGTAGATCAAAGGGTTTGTGGCTGGGTTTTTGTTTATGTTTTTCATTTGGAAGCATGCAGAGTACCATCCTGTATCAAATATGACAGACAACATGTATAGGCGAAGGTCCTGCATAGGCACCTTCTCCATATTCAATGAAATGTCTTCAGCAATGGAACTTGCTGTCTGTTTGTGGAGAACAACTACAGTCTTGACAACAACCCCTTGTTTAGGGGTTTCCATTGGATCTCTTTGGCCAACAACTCAATTAGATGTATTAGAAATGTCAGCACTAGAAGTTTTTTTTGTGACAAGTGATGTCCAGTTTGGACTCTGTCTTCCTCATTATTTGGTGATTTCCTTTAAATCACATTCATATATGCATATATTTTAGGAATCTTCTATTGTATTAGGTTTCTATATTAACCCTCAAATGGATCTTAATTTTTAGCCATCTCTCCTTATAATCCCCCTTTCCCCATCTTTGCTCCTCTCTCCTACTTGATCCTCCCATCCCAGTCCTACCATCCATCTATAGGTATCTATTCTTTTTCTCTTCTCTAGGGAGAGCTATCTGTCCCCCACAATCCCTTACTAACCTCTGTAGTTCTGTGGATTATAGCTTGGCTATCATTGATATAACAGCTAATATCAACATATAAGCAAATACACACCATATTTGTTTTTCTGGTGCTGGGTTACCTTTCTCAGAATGATTCTTTTTAGTTACATTCATTTACCTTTGAATTTTCTGATTTTATTTATTTTAACAGCTGAACAGTACTCCCATTTTTAAATTACTACATTTTCTTTATCTAGTCATTTGTTGAGAGGCATCTAGGTTGTTTCTAGTTTCTGGCTATTTTGAATAAAACAGCAATGAACATGGTTGAGCAAGTGTCTCTGTGGTAGGATGAAGCATCCTTTGGGTATATGC
This sequence comes from Cricetulus griseus, assembly GCF_003668045.3. NCBI lineage: Eukaryota > Metazoa > Chordata > Mammalia > Rodentia > Cricetidae > Cricetulus > Cricetulus griseus. The sequence continues at coordinate 461,266,732 of NC_048595.1, read as the reverse complement.
CCAAGATTGGTATAGCTGGATGGATTTGAGGTAGAACCATTCTCATCTTCCTGAGGAACTACCAGCCTGATGTCCACAGTGGCTATACAAATTGGCTATACAACACCAGCAATGAATGAGTGTTCCCTTTATTCCACAACCTCATTAGCATCAACTGTCATATTTTTTAATTGATCTTAGCCTTTCTGATGGGAATAAGATGAGATCTCAAAGTGGTTTTGATTTGCATTTCCATGGTGATTAAGAATCTTCAACGTATCTTTAAGATTTTTCAGCCATTTGAGTTTCCTCTTTTGAGAATTCTCTGTCTAAATCTGTACCCCATTTTTAAAACTGGAATGTTTTCTTGATCTAGGTTTTTGAGTCCTTTATATATTTTAGATATTAGCCCTCTGGATGTGTAGTTGATAAAAAAATCTTTACCCATTCTGTAGGCTACCTCTTTGTCTAAATGACAGGATTGTTTATTATGCAGAAGCTTTTCAGCTTCATGAAGTCCCATTTATTAATTGTTGATCTTCGTCTGTTCAGAAAGTTGTCTCCTGAGCCAGTGAGTTCAATATGATTCCCCACTTTCTCTTCTACCATTCAGTGTATCTTGTTTTATGTTGAGGTCTTTGATTCATTTGGAGTTGAATTTTGTGACGGGGGATAAGTATGGGTTTATTTGGATTCTGCTACATGCAGCTGTCCAGTTTGACTATCATCATTTGTTTAAGATGCTGTCTTTTTCCACCAGTATGTATTTCTGGCTTCTTTATAAAAAAATCAGGTGTCCATAGATGTGTGGATTTATGTCTTGGTCTTCAACTGGATTCCATTGATCAGTGTGTCTGTTTTTATGCCAATACCATACTGTTTTTATTATTATACTATATCTCTGTACTACAACCTGAAATAAGGGATGGTGATACCTCCAGCAGTTCTTTTATTATTCAGGATTTGTTTATCTATCGTGTGTGTGTGTGTGTGTGTGTGTGTGTGTGTGTGTGTGTGTGTGTGTGCACATGCACGCACATGTAGGCACATGTAGGCTTCCATATGAAGCTGAGAATTGTCCTTTCAGGATCTGTGAAGAATTGTGTTGGAATTTTGGTAGGGATTACCCTGAATCAGTAGGTTGCTTTAGGTAGGATGGCCATTTTTACTATATTAATTCTATTTATCCATGAGCATGAGGGTTCTTTCTATTTTCTGATATTTCCTCCAGTCTCTTTCTTCAGTGTCTTAAGGTTTTCATCATACAAGTCTTTTACTTGATTAGTTAGTGTTACCCAAAGCCCTCTGGGTACTTTATATTATTTGAGACTATTATGAAAGGTTTTGCTTCCATGATGTCTTTCTTCTCAGGCTGTTTCTTTTCATTTGCATATAAGGGATACTGAATTAAAATTTTGTGAATTATTAATAATTTTAATTAAATTTTGTCTATTCATTTAATTTCTGTTACATTTCTGGAAGTGTTTATCAGCTATTGGTATTTTCAGGTGGAATTTTTAGGGATACTTTTGTATATTATATCATCTACAAGTAAAAAATACTTTGTCTTCTTTTTTGTTATTTGTATTCCCTTGATCTCAGTTTTCTTATTGCTCTAAGACTTCAGCACTATATTGAATAAATGTGGAGAGAGTGGACAACCTTGTCTTGTTCCTGATTTTATTGAAATTGCTTTGAATTTCTCTCCATTTAAGTTGATATTGGCTATGGGCTTGCTGAAAACTGCCTTTATTATGTTGCAGTATGTCCCTTGTAATGCTAATCTCTCCAGAATTTTATCATGTAGGGCTGTTGGATTTTGTCAAAGGCCTTTTCTGCATTTAAGGAGATGATCAAGTGGTTTTGTCTTGCAGTTTGTTTATATGGTAGATTGCATTCATCAATGTTTGTATGTTGAACCATACTTTCATCTTTGGGATAAAGCAATGAGTGACAGAAAGAGGCTTGGAGGGGAAGATCTATTTGGTCCACTGGAGATGGAGGCATGGAGTGATGCAAGGTGACAACTGGTAATCTGTTACTGAGCTGGGAATAAGACTGTTGGAATGGATTTGGAGGAAAAAGGGAAGAAGTGAAGATTTGCAGTTAACGTATCTGCTTCACTGGCCACAGTCCAGGAATTATTTCTTCATCCTTCATAGCAACTTGTAGGTCCTGAGGCTCTACAGAGCATCCCAAGCAGTAATTTAAGAATCCCATCTGCTTCTTTTAAATACTTCTTTATGATGTCTTGGGTTCCCCAATGTCAGGAAAGACAGAGAGGTAGAAGGTGGTATAGAACTTTGCTTGCTTTTTTCCCAGAAGGGACAGATGGTAGCATCAACTTAGATCAGTATTTCTCAACCTGTGGGTCATGACCCCTTTGGGTCTGCATATCAGATATCCTGTATTTCAGATATTTACATTATGATTTGTAACAGTAGCAAAAATCACAACTAGGAAGGTTGAGAACCACTGACTTAGGTAGAGTTCATTTGTAGAATCAGCCACTAGGCCCTACCTTACTGCAAAGAGGGTGGAAAGATGAGTGAGAGTGTGCACTAATATTTGGGACCAGTAATAGTGTGCATACAGTGCAATCTGAATGGAAATAGGACACTACGTCTGGCATTTTCCTACGAGGTTTTCTTCCCATCTCGGACCATGTTAGCGGCATTGAATATCCACTCTACATTTCTTCCTGAGTATGGGGCTCATTTTGAGAGTTTGGGTAGTTCTGTGGGGGAAGAGAGAAGTTGGTTTCATTCGTTATTTGTCTCCTTCCCAGTAAGGTCATTTCTTAGTTCTAAGACTCCTTAAAGTACTTTTTTCCCCCCAAGACCATGTGCATACGGAAGCAGGATTTTGAAAAGTCACCACAGATCCCTCTGGCTCATTTAGGAGCCATCTGGAAGAGGCCTTAGGGCCAAGGAAGACATGCTGTTTCTCCAGCCTCTGGGAGCCATCCCTAGGGAGCAAATATACATACATATTTAGGCTATAAATCACTTTGCTCACTGATGCTAAATTAACTTTTAAACTTTCTAAAATCCTGAGCCAGCTGATGGCAGGATCCTGGGTTGCAGTATGCAGAGCCTCGAATTTGATATTGATTACATATAAATTGCATTTGTTGTATGATTTGAGGCATGCATCAGTACAAGTGCAGTACTGTCTCCCAAAGGCTGGACTGTGACTCAGAATTACCTGAAGTGTGGGTGAAGAACAAATTTCTAAGTCCCATTTCAGATACTCCTTGATCTTGGTTTAATAACTTGCATTGTGAGGCTGCTAAACTCAGTATTTTTCAAGGAAATACTACTTAGGGATCCTAATACAATAGCAGATAAAATCAGGGTAATTTCTGGGAATCAGATATGTAGAATTAAGGTCTCTTTATTCCAGAAGACACCAAGGTAAAACACAGGCCAGAGCTAGGTTATAGAACCCAGCCAGCGCGGCCAGAACAAAAGGGGCCAGGGTCCCCACGTGCAGCCCCTTAAGAAGCTTTCTTACGTCACCCCGGCTTTTCTTCACCACGCCCTTATGGGCAAGTCCCGGGTCCACCTGGTACCTGTCCCAGGACTATTGGGCAGGGCTAGGGTGTCTCCCTACACAGATGCCCTTTGTTCCTAAAATGATCCTTAAGGACTGCCAAAGATGTCTAGGAACTTCTGAGATCTGGTCTGAAATCTTTTAGGAGAGTGAGACTTAATTTTTTTTTGAAAGCCTTTGATTTGTAGTCCTAAGTGAATCGGGTTATTGGGCATGTCTTTTTCCTCTCTGTTTGTTCTTTGTTTCTACCTGTCAGTCACTCTTTGTTTTCTTTGTTATTTTCTGTGCCCATGTCTCCGTTTAACTCCGTGTCTCTGTCCCCTGCCCTCTCCCTCTTTCCTAGAACTGATGAAAGTTCAGGGTACGTATTTCTTCCATCAGCTCTTAGGTGAATCAGTAGAGATTTGAGAAGAGTATTAGAATCCCATTTGAAGATGCAAAAGTTGCTTTGCTTGAAGACTTCTCTTTCATATTTTTAAGTGTCAGTGGTAGCTTGTGATATTTGAAGTTGGATTTATTAACTTACAGGGTTTAACATTTCCTAACATCTGCCACCCAAGTACTGGCAGGCAAATGAAGGACTTATTTAATAAAGTGTGTGATATGTGGTATAGATTGTGCATACAGGCTTCTGTTTTATTTTTATTGCATCTAACCACGAAAATACCCACAATACCCACTTGACTCATGATTATTTTGCTTTGGGGATATGGGGTATTTATTATGTTAGTATGATATGAAATCAAACATGACAGAACTCCTTCAGGATTAAGAAGCCTTAATTAGGTTCAAAATTATCCTGATTTATCCCTGGGCTATAACGGTTTTATTTTTCTTAAAAGCCATTATTTTTAGCTTCAACAATAATGACAGCTACTGTGTGTCTCCTATGTTCATTGTTTTACTCCTAAATACCACACCACATTGTTCCTAAGAACAAGGACATTCAGAAAGTACAACCACATAATACTCTAACAGAAAACAGCAATAAAATTTAGCCAAATAAAAATTAACATAAAACTAATATTAAATATCTATCTTGGTTTAAAATTTGACTATTTTTATAATGATACCAATGTAAGTTTTAAAAATTATTATTCCTGTTTACTATTTGTATAAAATAATGGGTCTCTGTAACTCCCAATGTGAATTTTTATGTTTTTGAAGTTGAATATAGCTGTAGTCTGAATAGTGTTATGTGAAATGGATATATTAATTCAATGTTACTAAGTAAAAATGTTTATAGATAATAGGAAAGTCACTTATAGAGGGACAAATAAAATATGGTTTGTCTTGAAGATGGTACAATTTAGGGGACCTTTGGAAGAAGGCAGAAAATCATAAAATGATAGAGAAAACCACAGGGTAATATAAATGAACTGGCTGCTATTGTCAGAAATGGGAAGATCAGAAGGCTGTTCCCGTAGTGTTCAAAATATGTGGAGCTGTACTGTGATCTATGAGTCACTCTATAGTATGGAGAGTGACTAGGGCTCTGGCCATAGTTTCAGATATGTCTTAGAAAGGAGAAAAAGGAAATCTTGAAGGGAATACTTTTTCAAGAAAAAAAATGAGTGAAAATGATTTTCCTGCATGTATGAGAGAATACACTATGTATTTGCAGGTGCCCTTGGAGGCCAGAGTCGGCATTAGATTTTCTGGAACTGGATTTATAAACTGTTGTGAAGGGCTATGTGAGTGCTTCGAACCAAACCAGGTCCTCTTTAAGAGCAGCAAGTGCTCTTACCTGTTTAGCTAACTTTCCAGCTGAGGTCATGGAGAACATTTCTTCTTCTTCTTCTTCTTCTTCTTCTTCTTCTTCTTCTTCTTCTTCTTCTTCTTCTTCTTCTTCTTCTTCTTCTTCTCCTCCTCCTCCTCCTCCTCCTCCTCCTCCTCCTCCTTCTTCCTCTTCTTCTTCTGAAGTGAGTGTAAGAAATTCAGGACAGAAAATTAGAAAACAAAAACAAAACAAACCATAGAGACTCCAACATGAATTGTCAAACAGAATTGTTTTTTTCATGGCTAGAGCTGGAGATCACTGAGTTAAGTAAAATAAGCCAGGTTCAGAAGGACAAATATTGACTCTGTCATATGTTCCCCCTCCTCTCCATAAGGGAAGGACTGCTGCATTATGCATTTTAAGGCTGAGTAGTATCCCTCCCTCTCTGGGTGATCGTATATGCTTTCGCTGTCTTATGTGGTCTATGTAAACCTTTAAGGTCTTAAATTACAGAGTAAAAAGAAAATCAAAAGGAAGCTTGAAAAAACAAAACAAGAGTAGGAAAAGTGATGAAAATTGACAGATAGGAAAATGTTCAATTTCTTCATTGTTTTTATACTTCTAACTTTATGGCTTTAGAAGAGGGACTATTTGGGAGAAGGAAAAGAATATAAAGGATTGGGCAAGGGGAAGGACAATGTAGGGGGAAAAAGGAAAAGAAAAAGAAATTTTATCTCTTTATATACTTACAATATATATATATATTTAACTCTATAAATATGTTGAGCCTGGATTTAATGGTGTGTGTGTGTGTGTGTGTGTGTGTGTGTGTGTGTGTGTGTGTGTGATGAAATAGAAAGATGAGAAGAGGGGGAACAAATGAGAGTAAAGGGTAGGAATATGAACAAACTACAAGAATACATATGTATGACAGTGCCATACAAATGTTACTAAAAAATCAGCAAGAAAATTAAGAAAGCAGCTTTTCTCATCAGTTTTATCAAGGTATTTATTAACTAGAGGACTGGGTCATTTTGATTCATATTTTGCTATACATGAAAACTCTATAAATTCGCCTTTTGCTTTGAGCTAAAGAATGTGAAGAAAACAGTTTACATTTAAGTTTAAATAGAAGGCCAAAAATTTACCATGGTCTTTTTCAGCTGACATTATGATACAAATAACTATTATTTGGGATGTTTTTTGCCAAAATAATAGGCAGCATCCTGTGGGTCCACCTCTTCCTAGTTTATGGATTGAACTTCTGGCATGTTTGTATTGTGAAACCTATTCTAGCACGATTAGATTCACCACATGAAAAACACAAAGCCCAGTTCAACCTAGGAAATAATCAATTTTTCATGCTAATTATCATTTAGATGAGTCTCTTATGAGGTAAGGGCTGCAGCATGATGCATTTAACCCTGAGTAACACCCCCTTTCTCTCAGGGTGGCCTTATATGCTTCCTCTGGTAGTCTTATGTGCTCCATGTAAAACTGTGAAGATCTCAAATTGCAGAATGAGGAGAAAATCAAAAGGACACTTGAAAACAAAATGAGAGCCAGAGAAATGATGAAAATTGACAGACAGAAAACTGTCCAATTTTTTTCAGTGTTTTTTCAGTTCTGTGTGGCTTCTGACTGTCCTAGAGGAAAATGAAAAACTTTCAGAGCTTAGTTATTTTATTAAAACTTTTATATATCAACACCATTTTAATTCTTCCTACTGAAAACAGAAATATATTGATATTTCTGGAAAGTGCAAATGAAAACAAACCCAGCAGTCAGGGCTCAAGGCTCAGGATGGCTTTACCTGGGTATCTCAGAGACTCCCTTATTGGAGGGTAGAGAGTCCTATTCTTATGACCTAATTAATCAAATTGTAATTTTTTGTGAGTTGATTAAATCTAAGCTTAAAAAGGCTATAGGACGATTCCCCTTTATTCTGACAGTTGAGGAAGGTGCCATGGACTCATTCTTTAAGGAATAGATCCACAAAGCTCTGTTCTGGTGCTCTTCTGATTAAAAATAGCTTTGACTTTTGGCTCTTGCTATGAGGCCTACAGGCTTAAATTAATATTGTCTCTCTTATGGTGAACTCATACTGTCCCTCTCCCTGGGGATTAGCAATAGAAAGTGCATGTAGTTTGTGTCATATGTCCTGATGTGAGATGGATATGCCCATATGATGGAAGATGAGGCAGAAGAAATGACTATTTAGATCTCTGAGATCTGAAACTGGGGACTAAGAAATACCATCACCTTTTCCCAATATCAGGTCACATTATTTTTAGTATAGAAATATTCTTTTCACCAGAGACACCTCTGGCAATGATAAGATGATTTCCAAGTTTGTATACAACAGAGGAGGAGTTCAGCTAATGGGCATAGCTTCCATCTCATCGCTGCTCATTAGAAAGACAATGCAAACCAGCTGTCCCCCTGGTGTTCACAGAAGAAAGATCCAATTAACTGGCCATCCTCCACCTGGTTCCAGATTTAGCCACCTCCTTATGAGCCTGTAAGAGCAGCCAGTGTGCATGAATTTTTGTCATTAAATGCAAGCTATGGGGTGAGGGGAGATGGCCTGACCAACATTCTCTGAAATTCCTTGGAGAGTAACAAGTCAAGTGTCCTCCGAGCTTGACTATCTGGAAAGGCAGCAATTTCACTGGATACTGACTTAAAACTGTTCCTTATTGTGAGTACTGTAAATTTGTGAAGGCAGAAATACAATGTGTTTGTGTGAATGTAGTAGGTACAGGACCATTGTGAGATGCAGTGCATTCAGCCAGACTTTTCTCTTTGCTAAGAAAGAGATTTAAAATGTGAAGCACTTGACTGTCTTGTAACTAACCATACACCTGTGTTGGAACATTCAGATTTCACAGGAACTCATTATTCAGGCTTTCCTTTGTGAATTTGTCAAAAATATAATGATTAACTCAGAAATAAAAGGCAAAGTCTAGAGCTCTTCAGTTGTCAGTATTCCATCTTTTAAAAGTCAAGCACATAATCGGCTCCTGACCATTTAGACCCAGGAATAAAGCATCTGGTGCTGTGTCTTCCAGAAATGCTTCAGGCTGGTGAGTTCCTGGAGCAACACCCCGTTCTCAATAGAGCCATCAATAAAGCAATCATTTCTCAGCAGCGAAGACTGAAAAATCTGCTGCATTACACTTTCCAATCTCTTCAAAATCACATTTAAAAAAATCCATTTTGTTGCAAGATGACCAATCTCATCTGATTTATAAGCTGTGGCCTCAGAGGAAATATGGAAGGCTTGGAGTTGAAGCCAGGGAACAAATGTGTCAGCAGGAAGCAGACACTTCCTGCATTTTGAGTTTGCAGCTTCCAGGGCCAGCTTTACAATGTGTCAGTTTGCAATTTGTTAAGTTATGTAGCAAAGAACCATTTATTTCTCAATGAGTGTGATGTCTATTCCACCCTAGACATCTGTGCCTGGATTATATACATCCATACTTTTTGTCTGCTCAGGAAAACCTAGAAAGCTCTTATCATTTCTAATTGTGAAAGGGTTTTTTTTTATAATTTTTAAGTGTCAAGTGCCAGGAAAGGGATCCCTTACCTAGTAGCTTTTTAGCTGCCATCTTTCTCCTCTCTGAATAATGCCATAATACATTCAGAAAAGAAAATAATTTCAGATTTCTCTGGTGAAAAGGTTGTTACAGCTTCTGTGTATTAGAAGGCTTTAATATAATAAACCTGATGAAATTTCTTTACATCACTTGAGGGTCATGCATCTTAATCCACATAAATTTTCTAAGTTATTTATATCCTACTAATAATCAGAAACCAAACAATTTATTGAAATTGGATTTCTAGGGCTTTAAAAATGAACAACTTAATAAGGAAACAATGCTTTCCAAGTTATAATCACAGTATTGATGCCTAAAAATTGTTTTAGGAGATGTTATTTGTCATTGTGGATTGATTCATTTACATCTGGCAAATAACATTTTTTTTTTTTTTAAATTCCCAAGTCATTTAACCCTCCTGATTGTGAAGATATTCCTGTCATGTGACTCGGTGACTTCAACTTTGGCCTCTTCCTCAGTCCTTTTTGTGACTCTGATATCTTCCTTTTTTGCTATATAAAGGTGTAATTATTGTTCAGAATGTTTGTGAATACCTACAAACTTAGCACCTGGAAGGTGGAGACTAGAGGATCAGGATCTAGCACCTGTTTTGTTCTATATATTATATATTGATATTTGGGATAAAGAGTGAATAACAAATGTGCTTTCCAGAGGCTGGTTAGAAAAGTGTATGGAAATATCTTGGGCAAGAGAATTTTGTTAGGAATCAGGTCTGTTGATGAACTGACAAGTTATTTTTTTGTTCTTGTTTTTTATGTAATATTGAACTCTCAAGAATGTGATAGGATTTGGATTACTTTGTCATCACACAGTGAGGACACAGATATTTTGATAGTTTCCAAAAATAGTTTTGACCCAGAGATGTGTGAGGGTCCCTGAGGATGGAGGAGGTGGATTAAGTCCTTAGAAGAGCTATAAGTCGTATTGCTGGCTGTTGGGTTTTGATGTTGATAATGGAAACCTGCCTGCTGCTTCCTCCACACTCCTGAAATTGCATTTTGTCCTCTGCTCTGCATAACCTTATATTTACTGTCATGTAAGTAGATTTTTGATCCTTTGCCTGGGTTTGATGGTATCTTTCCATCATTCCATTTGTACTGTATCAGTTGCAGAAATAACACACATGGAGATGGAGATTGAGGTATTTTTTTTCCTGTGGTAAAATACAATGACCAAAAACAACTTAGGGGAGAAAAAGTTTGTTTTGGCTTACAGTTCTAGAGGGATAGAGACCTCCATGGTGGGAAAGACATGACCATAGGCAGAAAAATCATGACTGCAAGAGCAAGAAGCTAGCTGATCACATTGCATCTGTACTCAGGAAGCAGTGTTCGAACATAAAGTAGGGGCAGGTTATAAAACTCCAAAGCCCTCTCCCAGGGCCATACTTCTTCCACCAAGATGCCACCTCTAAAGTTTTTATAACCTCTTTACCCAGCCCCAACAGCTAACGACAAACACAGGAACGTATGGCAGACATTTCACATTCAAGATACAACAGAGATGGGTTAACCAAAGCATATGGGGTCAGTGCATGAAAGTATGTGTGTAAATGGGTAAAATGACTTTGGAACCTACAATCATCATCTATTTGCTGAAGATAGGCCTTCTTGTAGTTCAGCCTTTTTTGTGCATAGCCATGTACTGAGAACTGTGTCCATAAGTTCTCCAAGGCATGACCATGTTGCAGCAGCATGACCCCAAACCAGATGATCATTGTTAGTAGATTTGATAAACTCTGCTGTATTCACTTACTGAAATAACATGCAGCAGTGAAAATACCCCTAAGTAAAAACTATAAGAAGGATGACTGTCACTTGCTTAAAATACACGAATAAACAAAACAATGTGCCAAAAGTGAAGGATGATGACCCTCTTAGGGACTGGTCACTTGAGGGCAGAGGGCCTAGAGTGGTGTTCATGGGCACTGATAGTGTCCTATTTTTTCACCTGAATATTAGTTTTTATGATAATCCAATGAGCTTTACACCTGGAATTAGCTATTTATTTTTTTTTATTTTTGTATGGAACTCAGGACTCCTAAAAGCAGCTTGTGTTATAGGGAGAAAATATGGTAATTGCCACCTAGGGAAGGAGTTGTCTTGTTACACATTGCAAATTGGCACTTGGTTTGAAAGCAATCATCAAGGTAGCAGGGATATGTTTGAGCCTATATTGCATGGAAGATGATGCTTGTCCCAGTAATTACAGACCCTGGAGATGAGCACTCAGAAATTGCTTCCCCATTTCATTCTTGTTAGAGTTGGTATTTTTCTTTTCACATGGACCAGAGGATTTTAACTATGAAATATGCCACTTTTATTATGTAATTTGCTCTTGAAAATTATGACTTAGTCACAGATTTAGTATCCCTGTAGAAGACTGCTGACTATTTGAAACTATTATAAAGTAGGCCAATACAGAACAAGTAAACTTTTAGCATGTGTGTATGTGTCTGTATTCATTCACATCTGTGTGCATATGTAGGCCAGAGGTCAGCCACATATATGCCATTCCTTAAGAATGGTTCATTTCATGTTTTGAACTGAGGCTTCTCATTGGGTGGAGCTCATGGTAGACACAAGCACTAGCATGTGAGTCCCAGGAATTCACCTGTCTCAGTCTTTCCAGCACCTGGATTAGATTGATGTGGGTCCTGGGGATGGAAATTTAGTCCTCATGCTTGCACAATAAGCAATTTACTCCTGAACCATCTTGCCATCCCTGGAAGTTCTGTTTTAACTCTAATTTCTTACACTTTTGCATTTTCAAGAGATGGGATATTTAGAAGGTCCAAATAAAATTAAGAAATAATAGACTTTAGAGATTGCTTTCTATTAAGAAGGCAGCTTAGCCATTTGTCCTGGGTTTGAAACCTGACACTTCCCAAATACATAGAATGGCTTTCTTCTCAGTCCTGAGAATGTATCCTAGGGCCTTATATATGTTAGGCAAGTTCTCTACCACTGAGCTCTATTTACTCTGCAACACCTTTTAAAAAATTGTGCAGTTCATTGGCCATTAACTTCTATTACTTTTTCTTTTAAAATCTTGTCCAGATAGGTATCAAGGCCTATGCAACACTTTGGTTTGACACCTGCTGTGACTATGAACTCAAGCAGTAGTTTTAGACATGTCATTTATATACATATTGGATCTTATATCTTAGTAGGAAAGTCTCTTATGTCAGGATCTGTCCTGGTTCATGTCTGTCACTTTGGCAGAGAAATGACCTCTTCATCTGTACTTACTACCTGATCCTAGACTGGTTGCTGCAGCATAGAAAATGTAGCAGAAGGGAGTTGACATTTTCTGTCTTAGCTTCTTGCTCAGATTATTTCAGTATGTGACTAATGGCTTTCCCATAACTTTTATTTGGGCTTTCTATCTTAATCAGCTGCCCTGACATTCAACAAGTTGGTCTTCTCCAGCACAGGTTGGTGCCTAGCAACTACACCAATCATCTTGGAATTTTAAAGGAACTTTCAGGCAGACAATCTGAGCTCATGCTCTGTCAGCTGAAGAGGATGAGGCTGAACATAGCATCATTGTTAGAAATTGACCACATTCATCTAGTTCCTGTGGAGCAAATGTCAAATTTCCCTCCAGAGGATTTTTCTCTCTCAAAAATATCTTCAAAACCTTTTTTTATGAAGGCAGAGGATTAAGAATTTTCATTATATTCACTCTTCCTCCAAGGAGTGAGAACACTTTAATTTCCCCCCATATTGATTTAGAGTTTTGCTTATATGGAAAAATATCCTAATTTTCTAACTAAAAGTTAGGTGAAAGAAATTTGAGGCAGAATAATCACAATTCTATTGCTGTGATAAAATATTATCACCAAAACTGACTGAAGAAAGAAAGGGTTTATTTCAGGTTCCAGAGGAAAGGAGTCTATGGCAATGGAGAAGGGCATGGCAGCAAGAGAAGGAAACTTGCTCAGCATATTTTCATCCAAAGGAAGGGGAGAGAGAGGAAGGAGAGGGATGAGAGAGAGAGAGAGAGAGAGAGAGAGAGAGAGAGAGAGAGAGAGAGAGAGAAAGGGGGGAGGGATTGAGAGCAAGGTATCCCTAGTAGTATGCTTCCTCCAGCAAAGCTTGACCTGTTAAAGGCTCCATATCCTCCCTGACAGTACCATCAACTGGGGACTAAGTGTTCAATACATGAACCTGTGAGGGAACGTTTTCATTCAAACCACAAGGTACCAATATCAAGGATGGACATATTGACTTGTTCCTAATGGCAATAATCTTCTTTTGTAGTGTTTTGGTATTTGTAAAGAGCTTGATGATTTTAGGTTTCCAGGATACATATATTTACTATAGTTGGGGTTTGAAATGTCCACCAAATGCCTATGTGTTATGTGCTTGATACTCATCCTATGGAACTGTTGGGAGGTTGACACCGGGGGTACATATAATATCAAGCTAGCACCTTCCTTCCCTCCCCCCTTCTCCTAGTCATGAAATGAATATGATTTCTGTGGTGCATGCTTCTGTTGTGATGTATTTGTCATTGCACACCTAAAGAACTGGGGCCGTAGGTTCAGCCACTGAAAATTCTAAAACTGTAAGCCAGAGTGTTGTAGAATATTATTTTAAGTAGGCAAAGATGTGTTACATTTTTTTATGCTGCAGAATATTACTTTAGTGGTGTAAAGGTGTGTTACTTTTGTTCATGCTGCCTTTGTTTAACACTGTAAGGCCGTGTGTTTAATTATGTAAAGATATGTTGCATTTGTTTCACCCTTGCCTGCCTGATCTAATAAAAAGCTAGATGGGGCTGCCAGGCATAGATAACAAATGGGAGGAGAAATCTAGGCTAGAGAGAAGGAAGAGGGAATGAGAGGAGGAGGAGAGAATGAGGGACATGCCTGGGAATGTCAGCTCAGGCAGCCACTAGCTAGCTAGGTCTGAGAAGCAGTAAGCTGAACAGAAAGAATAGTAATAAGATCAGAGGCAAAAAAGAGAAATTGGTTAATTTAACTTAAAAGAGCTAGTCAGAAAGGTTGAGCATTCCAAACTAATAATAAGTCTCTGTGTCATGATTTGGGAGCTGATTGGTGGCTAAAAAAAAAAAAAAAGCCTTTTGCAGCCAAAGAGATGGATCAGTGGTTAAGAGCTCTGGCTGCTCTTCCAGAGGACCTGGGTTTGTTTCCCAGCACCAACACAGTGGCTCACAACCACCTGTAACAACCATCAGAAGATCTGATACCCTCTTCTGGCCTCTGCAGGCACCAGGCATACATGTGTGCAGACACACATGCAGGAAAACAGTCATACACATAAAATAAAAATAAAGTGTTTATTTACAATGATGAAAGAAATCTTAGCTAGTTACAAAATTAAACAGTTGTTCTGCCTGTCGCCTGAGGTGATCTGGGCGCTGCTCTGCCCCCAACCTCCTCCATCACCCCCTGCTTGCTTTTTCCCAAGCCTCCCTCTGGACAAGAGTGGACCTGCCCAGACCAGATGGCCCACCCTGAGTCCCTATGGTACCTCACCCTTGTCCTTCCTCTGCCCTTTGTCCTCCACCTGCTGCTTGAGAGTGGGAGAGACCCCACCTGCACCCACTGGAAGAAGGGATGGGAAGACAACAGAATAAGAACACACTCAACAACAGAAAGACCAATATGACACGACCAGAATCTAGGGACTCCACACCAGCAAGATCTGAAAAGCCCAATGCAGAGGATGAAGAAGAGATGGACCTTAAAAATTATCTTATGAAGATGATAGAGACCATTAAAGAGAAAACAAGAAAATCCCTTAAAGAAATAGAAGAAAAAAACAAGCAAAAAATTACATGAAATGGAGGAAAAGACAAACCAAAAAATTCAAGAAATAAACAAATCTCTTAAAGAATCTAAAGAAATCCAATTAAAAACAACCAAACAAGTGAAGGAAACAATTCAAACAGTGCATTGTTTGAAAGCAGAATTAGAAAAAATAAGAAAAACGCAGAATGAGGGGATGCTGGAAATAGAATAGCTGGGCAACTGATCAGGAACCTCTGATGTAAGCATAGCCAATAGAATACAAAAAATGGAAGAGAGAATCTCAGGTGTTGAAGACTCATTAGATGATATACGGTCATCGACCAAAGAAAATCTCAAGTCCAACAAGTCCCTAACACAAAATATCCAGGAAATATGAGACACCATGAAAAGACCAAACCTAAGAATAATAGGTATAGAAGAAGGTGCAGAAATTCAGCTCAAAGGTACAGAAAACATGTTCAATAAAATCATAGAAGAAAACTGCCCAACTTAAAGGATATGACTATCAAAGTACAAGAAGCTTACAGAACACCAAATAGATTGGACCACAAAAAGAGGTCTCCTTGCCACATAATAATAAAAACACCAAACTTACAGAATAAAGAAAAAATATTAAGAGCAGCAAAAGAAAAAGGCCAGGTAACATATAAAGGCAGACCTATCTGAATTATACCTGACTTCTTAATGGAAACTTTGAAAGCCAGAAGATCCTGGATAGATGTTCTACAAATGCCAAGGGAACATGGACACCAGCCCAGACTACTGTATCCAGCAAAGCTTTCAGTCACTATAGATGGAGAAAACAAGATATTCCATGACAAAATCAGATTTAAGCAATACATATCCATAAATCCAGCCCTACAGAAATTACTAGAAGGAAAACTCCAGTGTAACCAAGAAACTATGCTCAAAAAACCATAGGCAATAGATAATCCCACTTTACCAAACACCACCCCCCAAAAAAGTGGGGAAATCTACACACAATAACAATCCAAAGCAAACAAGAAAGGCTAATTAGGCTGGGTAAAGTTAATTGAAGTGAGCTCCATCTATTTATGTGACTATGGGACAATCATTATTTATACTGGCTGCAGACTTTCCAAGTGAGGTTGCTTGGGGGTCACCCAGGCTTCTGACAGTACCCCTGACCCATGCTCTGTAAGTCCAATTAATTCCCTCATTTTCCAGGATGAATTTTGGGTGGAATCATACTTTGGTTTGTCATTTGAGACAGCATAAGGAAGGGAGTAGATTTTATTTACATTTCCTCTAGAGAGGAATTCTAGAAATGCTATCTATATATACACATCCCTATCTGTCTCCTATCTTTCAATCCCCAATCTTCCAGGTAAAAAGAAATAGAATAAGAAATGAATCAAGGTATAGAACTTTTCCAACATCATGGAAGACTTTCTCATGATTTCTCCCAATCAGGATCCCATGATGTCTAAGATTTGAGTTTCTGTCTGCACAGTCCAGTTCCCTAGAGTATGCATTATTTCAATACCTTCATTTATTTGGTCTGAGATACATTGAAGTTGTCCCCCAGTATATCCTTCCTCCACCAATAATTAAGTACAAATTAAAATACTGGGACATTAAAAGAATAATGCAATAATCACACCCACTTGCCACCTAAGTTGCACATCACTACCTCTTGGCACATCATCTATCTATCCATCCATCAATCCAGTTTTTATAGATCCTAAAACAAGTTGTAGGCATTCATACCCTTTATCCTAGTTTTCTTCAATATATGTCTTTCTTTTAGTATAGTTTTGATTTTTGAAAAGTGGGTGACCGTATTAAGAAAATCCATGTGTTTTCCTGAGTCACAAAATGAAAACAAACAACAGACAACAAACAAAACCCAAAGCCAAACAACAAAAAACAAAAACACAAAGAAACATTGATGACTGAGTTATGATTCCCATTCGTAACATTTCACAGTTTGGGCTTCAAAATTTTGTTCACCAAGATAGATGAGGCAGGAAACAATCTCTTTTTGTAGTGCCTCTCTCTCTCTGCCTCTCTGCCTCTCTGTCTCTCTGTCTCTCTCTCTGTCTCTCTCTGTCTCTCTGTCTCTCTCTCTCTCCCTCTCTCTGAGTGTGTGTGTGTGTGTGTGTGTGTGTGTGTGTGTGTGTGTGTGTGTGTGGTGTGTAGATCCCAGAAGGAGGCAATGTGAGAGTTTCACATTTAACTACATGGGAACCGAGAAATGAGGTCTGAGTTGTAGAGCCTGATTGCTGGAAGAGGAAGCCAAAAAACTGTTGCTTTCATTACACCCTCAAGCATGCCCTGGCTACTTGGTTTTTATTTATAGCAAACTGCTGAGTGTTGCAATTGTCTAGTCAAAACACTGGGGATAGGCATATAGAATAAGAATGGAATCGTTTATCTCAGATTTTTATTTTAAAGGTTTGTAGGTAGGGTTGAGAATTTCTGTCTCAAGGGGCTGGAGAAAATACAGTGTGTTCCTGAGATGAAGGAAGGGAGTGAAAAGGACTCTGGGGCCCAGCTAGTCTCAATTCATCTCAATACCCTTTGGGAAGCTTTTTAAAAAAACCTTCTGTGAGGGTCTGATCTGCGTAACTCAGGTGGGTTAGATGCTGGCATTTGTTAAAATTCTCCAGGTAACTGTAACCTGTGGCTGACACAAGAATTCTCGAGTCTATTTACAGTATTGGAATCTACATTTCCAGACAGTTTTAAATATGATGCTTTATGCACAGATCTCTGCTCACCTGTGCACAATTAAGCATGGAGCAAAGTGAAGGGTGGAGATGCACAAGTCTCAAATTATCACCCAAAGAGGAAACTCTCCATAGTATTCTAGCTTTAGAGAACTTCTTTCTATAAATGGATTGCTTTTCTGATTTTACCAAACAATTGATTTGAAATTTATCTATCATCTATATAATCTATCTATCTATCTATCTATCTATCTATCTATCTATCTATCTGTCTATCTATCATCTATCTATCCATCTATCATCTGTTTTTCTTCTTTACTTCTCCTTTTTCTTCCTGTTTTTCAAGACAGGGTTTCTTCATGTAACAGCCCTGGCTATCCTGGAACTTGCTCTGTAGACCAGGTTGGCCTAGAATTCACAGAAATCTGCTCACTAAAACTGCAGTCAGCTACATGGATCACTTAAGTGTCCTTTGAAATAAATCCTATTTAGGACAGCAAGGTAGCAGTTAACAAAAATAGTTTTTTTCACATTTGCATTTAAATTCCCAGATTGGTTGCAAGTCTGTATTATGAACCAGGTTAGCTTGAGTCATACAGATTTTCACAGCTAATAGAAAGCAGATGTCTTGTGGTCTCTCTGGTCTATCTCTTGCCACATAGGAAGGTGGGGGAACAAGAATAATGACATATGAGGAAAGGTGACAAAAGTAGGGTGATGATGAAGAGTTTCATTATCATGTGAGAATTATCCTGTGTTTCCCCTGAAAGCCAAACTAAGGAAACAAGACCACTTAGGGTGAAACTAAATTTGACTCTTTGCAAAATTTATTGCTAATATTTATTTATGTTTGATATGTGTCAATGGTGAACAGTTAATCTATTTCCTTAAATTCTCACTATAAATCCAGAAGGGTAGGTTGTTCTTTTTAATTTTTTTATAGAGAGAGGTGGGGAGGGAGTCTGAGGCTTTGAGTGACATCTCCCAATATGCCATATTATTAGAACTGAGACTGTCTCTGACCACTTTATTACATTTGAGATTCTTACCATTATCTTCCAGTCAAACCATTAACCACATTCTGTTGACTGCCTGAAGATATAACAGACTCTTTGTTCTCTGCCTGGGGTTGGACAAACAGGTAGAGCTCATGGTACTGGCATGCCAAGAACTGTCTGAATTACAAGATCAAAGTTACATGGGAATTGGATGCTGGTAGGTCAGATTGATAGCATCATTGGGGAAGTTAAGGACTTTGGAGTCAGGGGACTTGGCTTCAGTTTCTAGCTCCGGTGTCTCCTAGTGGCATATCTTTGAATAACTTAGTGACTTCAGAGGTTCCACCTCTCTCTTATATGGACCAGAGATAAAAATACCCATCTTCTTGCCTTGGCTGTCTTATATACATGGGAGGCCTGTCCTTTTCTGAAGAGAAAGGAGGAGTGGATGGAGAGGGCAAGGAGAGGGGAAGTTGGGGAGGGACTGTAAGGAAAGGATGGAGGGGAAACTGTGATTGGCTGAGAATTAATTAATTAATAAAAATAAATTAAAAAGAAAATACCTCTATAAGACACCTCATTGGCAAGCCTGTAAGGCATTTTCTTAATTAGTGATTGATGGGAGAGGGCTCAGCCATAGTGGTGCTGTCATCCCTGGGTTCTATGAGAAAGCAGCCTTGTTCTACGAACAAGCTATGGGAACAAGTCAGTAAGGAGCACCCCTCCATGGCCATTGCATCAGCTTCTGCCTCCAGGTTCTTGCCACACTTGAGTTCCTGTCCTGGCTTTCATTGATGGTGAGTTGTGATGTGTAAGCTGTCTCCTCAAGAAAAAAATCCATCTTTTATCATTATTGTAGATATTACAGATGATGCACATAAAGAGCTTGCCATTTCATACATCATCATCACCCACACATCCATGTTAATTTGGCATGGTCCTCAGCTGGTGGCCAGAGTGAGAATCACAGGCCTTGTTGTAATGATTGGGTGCATTAATGAGAAAGGATTTGACTTTTAGTTGGGTTTTGACCAAACTGAGCTGTATGTGAAATTGCTCTGAATTTTCATATACATAGATAAATATGAATGTTTGTAAGATGTTGGAAATAACAATAAAACAACCAGGCCCCTTAAAAGGAAAGTATCCTCCTAGGCTGTACCCTGCATGAGAAGGGACTGGCAGGGACCCCAGGCCCACACAACTGCCCCAGAGTTCCTGGAGGAGCTGAGGTATCTTCTTTGTCCACACCCTGTATCCTAGCCCTTTTCTTTGCATTCTCTTTGCCATTAGGAGATTTGCTTGCTTTCCATCTGTCTCTTTCCCCACTGTCTTTGTGGTTCTAGAAGCTTCTGTTTCTCTAGCACTGTGAATATCTCTGTGACATTGTGGGTCTCTAAGCCTCTTGATGTCTCTCCAAGTTTCTTTGTCTTCTTTGCCTGTTTTCTGCTTTCTGAGGTGCAGTATATCTGTGTTTCCATTTCATTTCCCTGCTCCTACCCCTGGAGAAGGGGACTTTTCTGGTCCATCTTGGCTACAATGCTGGCCTCTGGAAATAAAATTTATATAAAAAATAAAGTATCATTGCTTAGTTAAAGGGAGAATATAGTACTTACAATTACCTGCAACCAGAAATCTTATCATCCCAGAAAGAATACATTAGTCTGCAGAGTTCATGTTTTAAAATCTCGATTTGAGTCTGCAAGCTTGTTCATGAGAACCGTTATTTTGACCAGGTTAAGAAAAACAAAAATCTCTTGTGTTCCTTAGTTTGGATTCTGGACATGTGACAACTTGCCTAAAAACTTCTGTACATTTAGAAAGACAAATGTTAAGTGTTTTAACTTATGTGAGAAGTTACAAAGTACAGACTAGATTACTAGTTCTAAAATCCTAGAAAGAGTGTAGGGAGGGGAGAAGATAACATGGTAACAGGTTGCAGGGGTGCAGTTGAACAAGATAGATAATTTTAAATGTTCTATTAGAAGAATCATCATTGGCAATTAGTATTTCAAAATTAGCCAGTAGAGTGGGTTTTTATTGTTTCCAACACCAAGACCTGATTAATATTTGAGGTGATAGGCCAGTTACCCTAATCAGATCATAAGCATTGAATGCCTGTATAAAAACATCACACTGTATTTTTTTTTTTTGGTAGAGGTACCACATTTGCTTTTCTTTTTTAAATTATTTATTTATTTAATTTAGAAACAATCTTATTTTACATATCAATCCCAGTTCCCTCCCATCCTCCCATGCTCTCACAAACCCCCCATCCCATCCCCCATCCACTCCCTAGGGAGGGTGAAGCTTTCCATGGGAGATCATCAAGTCTGTCACATCATTTGGGGGAGGGCCTAGGCCCTCCTCTGTGTATCTGGACTGTGTATCCCTCCATGGGGAATGGGCTCCCAAAGTCCATTTGTGCACTAGTGATAGATACTGGCTCCCCTGTCAGAGGTCCAGGGCCAGAGCCTCCTAACTGGCATCCACATTCAGAGGGCTTGGTTTGGTTCAATGATTGTCCTCCAGTTTTATGACTGAGGTTCCTGTGCTTTTACTTGGTCAGGACAGCTGTTTCTGTGGGTTTCTCCAGCACAGTCTTGACCCCTTTGCTCATCCCTCCTCCCTCTCTACAACTGGAGTCCAAGAGTGTGGCTCCGTGCTGTTGGAACCCAGCCCCCATGGGATCTCTAAGAGTTGTTTTCCAGCATAACCACAGGTACCTCCTGTTTGCCTGACCTCACCCCACTGGGATCAATATCCTGTTGTGAACCCTTTGACCTGGGGTTTTTGTAAGTTTGTATATAAGGCTGCTCCACAATAAAGGTGAGAGACATTCTCTCAGAAAAGGACCAGGAGTCTGTGGTTCATCCAAATCTCCAGACTTTCACCCAATACTCGGACTTAGTGATGGCCAAGAGCAGCCACACAGTGCTTAGCTGTTGGTGTCTGGTGTCTGCTTCTGTTTCTATCAGCTACTGGATGTGTATTTCTTGAATACGTGTAATTTCTATGTGCTGATTAAAAATCAAAATACATTAAAAATAAGACAAAATCTTCTGTGCATATACAGGGACTAGCCTCTTGGTAGTTGTAAATGAAGAGTTGCCCAATATCCCATGGAAAAGAGGTTACTTAAAGGATAATTAGTATATTTTACATCTCTGTAGTTTAGAATTTTAATGTGAATTTTAAAATAATATGGTTAGAATAAAATATTTTTTCATATTTTATGCATACAAAATTCTGGTATTGCTGATCATTCTTTTTTTGGTTTCAATTTACATATTATATTATTATGCAAATATAACCTTTTTTTTATTAGTTCAAATTAGGAACAAGCTTGTTTCACAAGTCGATCCCTTCTCTCTCTCCCAAGTCTTATAAAATATATAGATGTATGGTAATTGAGACTGAGCTAACAAATGAGAATCCTAGTCATTGGTCAAGCAGCTTTGTAACTAATACAAGTCTCTCTGTGTATTCATTTGGGCCTAACTTGGGCGGGCGGCTGGCATAAAGCTCACACGTGGCTGTGGGGCTCAAGCGGCTTTTGGCAAAAAGATTTATCATAACACCCTCCCCTCACCCTATCCCTCCTCCCTGACCCCCAACCTACCCCCCACCCCATCCACCCTCTACTCCCCAGGCAGTGTATGGCCTTCAACCAGGACTCTGCAAAGTCCACCACATCATCCTGGGCTGGGCCTGGGCCCTTCTCCATGTGTCCAGGGCAAGAATGCATCCCTTCATGTGGAATGGGCTCTCAAAGTCCCTCCTTTTTTTTTGTTTCTTTCATTGTGTGTGTGTGTATGCGTGTGCGTATGTGCGTGCCCAGGGAC